>NC_046187.1:22456817-22777555 GCF_011004875.1 Balearica regulorum gibbericeps | reverse complement strand
TAGACCAACACTGATGTGCCTCTCTTATAAGGAAGTTTAACTGATACAGAGCATACCACTGAACATATATGGTCACTACTCTTTTTTTCTGTATGTTTTACTTTGCATTTATTGATCTTGACCTCCATCTGTGATTTTATCTGGTGGTTTCTGACAGATCTTTCTGCAACTATTTAGAGTTAATTTTCTGTTTAAAAACCTTGAATAATTTAGGAACATAAGCAGACTCTATTTCCTTGTTGTGTGCAACCTCTTACCAATAACCTTGAGCCGGTTCGCCCCAAACTAGCTCTGAACTCTAGCAGTAACCTGCCTGTATTCATTCCCACTTCTTTTCTCTAATACTTTAATCAGTGATCTATGAGAAGATCTTTTGTTTATTACAACCAAACATGGATCAGAAAGGAGTACAATATCCTTGAGGCACTTTAAGTTGTTCCATAGTCCTTAAACAATAACATTAACATCTTAATGAGATCTTTGATTATTGTAGGTGTCTCTGTCAATTTATATATTTCTCGTGAATGTAACTCTGTGCACACAGTCAGTGCAGCTTGAATGTATGTGCAGAAAGCCGGCAATTTCCCATGCAGAAATTTGCTAAGAATATAACTCAGTGAATGTGGCTATCTATCTGGGAAGGAGAAAAGCACACCTTTCAGGCTGGGGTTTTGAAGAGGAACTCCCAAGTGCTGAGCATTTTCTGCAAACTTTGTTACATATTTACAGTGCTGTCTTCCGTGTGTTTGCTGTAGAGCTGTTATGAAAGCTGGTTTATAGCAGGAGGATACTCTCTTCACAGTCCTTAGTGTACAGTCACGCTCTCCTGCCAGCAACGGCTTCTTGGCTTTTTCCTGTTGCTGCCCATACTCTTCTTTCATTGACACCTTTTATTTGAAACCCTCCATCCTATCGTAAATAGGTACCATTGCTTTATCTAGCACATATGGGCTTTCTGTTTTGGTAAGTGGATATCATGCACAACAGCATCAACCATTTTCCCAGCAAGATCATTTCTGCTATCTTGCCCTACATGGCTAATCCCACAATAGACTGAAAAAATCTGAGCACATTTGTTGGAATGGATCTTGTCTGCCTTTTTGCAGAGATAAAATTAATTCCACAGAACATTTTGAATGGCCAAAAATCATGCAGTTTAGAAAAGTGTTTGAATAAGACTGTCTGTCATGATTTAATTTTTCAAGCCACTCCAAAAATAATTGATTTATATTTATATAATTCCTTTCATCACAAAGGATTTCATGTGCTTTCCAGAAAGATATTTCCATTCAAGCCACTGCTGAAATGCAACCTCTGCTTAAGAGCAATATTAGTGTACAGTATGAGGCAGGGGAAAAAAGACAAGCTTACCTAAAATACAACCATTTTCATTCAAAATTAGCCCTTTCAGGAATAAAAACCCCGTAAAAATTTGCATGATTTTGGTACATGAAATTGGGCCAATTATATGTCATTTATGGGGAATATTAACATTTCTCATCCTGAGAGCTATAACTACTTTTCAAATGTTTCCTGTGGCATCTTTAATTCATCCTCACATTCTGAGATTTCCATCACCTGAAATGTACTGTATTTGTTGTAGCTCTTCAGGAAGTTTTACAGTGACTTATAAGGAAGCTTGCTATTTTATAGCATCAGAAGCCTGGCCTGTGGGTAAATGTAAACTTGGTAGTACAGATTAGGCTTTGTTAAATTCTGCAGAGCTGAACATAGTACCTGTGTGATCCACTTGTGTACCCTTAAAAAAAAACAGCTGAGTTTCAGTAGTAGGTGAAGTATTCCTATCTCTATGTCTTTTTTTTTTTTTTTTTTTTTTTAGGTATGGGTTGGGAATATAATTATTAGTAATTGTTAGAATTTCTCATTGTATTTATAGCTATTTATGTACACTTCTGCTCAAAGTAAGCTCAATGCATACACAACTGTTGCTGCCAATGGGAAATATTGTCATGAAATCATTTATGACAGTGACTCTGAGTGTGCTGACTTACGCGATGTCCTCATTTCTACCTTAACAACATGATGGGATGGCAAATGAGGGCACAATCTGGCCTACTGAATCATGCACGTTTGCTTTTATTTAGCTCTGGCTATCCCTCCAAATCTTTTCCTACCTTCTTGATAATTTGATTTAAATGATCTTTAATTACATTGTCTGGGGCTTTGTTAATATGAACCCTTAAGTATTTGTACTATATTTTTGGGTGCCCACTGAAGATTCCATGAGGTGAGCAGGGCTGAAAGGCAAACTCCAGAAAGCTGCATCACTGCAGTCTCAGAGTCATTAATTTTGTGCAATGATAACTTTGTACTCAGAGAGCAATATTCATTATAAGCAAGAGGGGAAGCATGTGAGTCCTTAATTAACAGTAGGATATCATCAGCATAAAGTAATAGTTTAATGTTCTACAGAATCAGTGTTATAGCCTTTTAGACTGTTGGTTTTTCCATTTTAGGCAATGCCACCGTAAGACTGTAATTGTCTGGATGCCATTACCTGGCTCTCATTATTCCCCAGGCACTACCCACAGCACCCCATTTCCTATGAGTTACCCACAGTTTCCGTTTAATGACCCAGATAAATGCCCTGGTTTTCAAGAGAGCTCCGTTTCCATTGCGCACATGAACAGCAACTTACTTTTCCCCAAAATCCAACCCAACCTGGTGCTTGGCCTCTGGCACATGGTGGGGGTATGCTTCCACACCAATGGACAGGTTTGCAAAATGAACATGTGTGTTTTATTTTATTTCTAGGACATACTGCACTGTACAAGCATCAGCAGAAAGTCATGGAGAGGGCCTGGACAGCACACAGTAGCTGGAGAAGAGCCACCTTCTCTCCACTGCCTGCATGAGAACCTGAATTTGTGTCACCTTGCCAGCACCACCTGAAAATTTCTGAAAGAGTCACTTTGGGGACCAGCGACTGCTCGTAAACTCAGCTCCAGCACCAAGGTACTTGTAAGAACAGCAAGTCTTAGAGCCTAAGTGAGCCTTAAAGTCTCTAAGACATTGCCTTTGGGAGCAGCAGTGGGTGTTGGGGGCAGGCCCTGCCCTGAGTTGCTCCCTCAGCGGGGCATTGGGCAGCAGGCCCAGCCAATCAGAGCAGCCCAGACCTGCTCGCTCCGTAGGCTGTGAATTCTGTGGGGACAAAAAAGCCCTGTGGATTTTTTGCCCCCATGCAATTCAGTCTACGGAGTGAGCAGGTCTGGGTTGCTCTGATGGGGTGAGGTTGGGCAGGCCCAGCCAGAGGGAGCCAGTAAGGTCAGGGCCTGCCCCTGACACACATTGCTACTCTTAAAGGCAATGCCTTAGAGACTTTAAGGGCCTTTAAGAAGCTGCCCCTCTCCTGACAGTGCTGGATACCTGCTCTGCCATAATTTACCTGTGCTGTTTCATCACGTACCTTTATTCACCCTCTCTTGCATCCTTTTGCTTCTATGTTTGTTTTCCACAGACCAGAACTGAGGCATCTAGAAATCTTCATGTGGCTGACACAGCATGAAGAGAGGTTCTTCCAGTGGCACATGTCCGTGAAGACAGACAAAAGTTAATAAACTTTTACTATTTAAAAAAGAAAAAGTAATTAATACCTTACACAAGATGGACAGTTTGAACCTGTATCACTTCTCAGGGGAGACTGACCACTCTGTTCCTGCACATTCAGGGCTGTGCATCAGTCAGACTTGGTGGAATTACTCTGTGTAAGCAAACTATATAACCACTACCTCCTCAGTCTCACAGCTGAGGGCTAGGACTCCTAGGCTTATTTTCAGCGAGGCTTAGGAAAGACAGAAAGGTGTTTCAAGGTTAAAATATTTGTTGCATGTGCTGGGGAGAAAGGGAAGAAATTAATTCCCAGAAGACTAATTCTGTGTGAAGGGAAGCGCTAATTTTGGAAATGCCATACCTCTGCTCTGTGGGTGTAATTAATACTCACAGGTTCTTCAGGTGAGCTCCACACTGTGCTTCGGCAGAGAACTGACATTGAATCCATATTTTCCCCTTCACTCTTGCAAAGGCAGTGCCTTCAAATGCAGCTCTTCATCTTTGCTAATGCAAAAGTTCCTGTGAACAGACATTATCACTATTAAACTGCATATGTTTTCTGTTGTGTGTTGGGAAGATTTAGAGTACCTGGAGCGACTGTGTCTCAGACAAGGCTACATGTGCCTTTTCTGCTGCTATGCATGTCTTTTCATGGTAAACTGAGTCTTTTTTTTCTGGACTGAGAACTCGCTTAAGGAATCTGCTTCTATATATTTGGCCAACATGTAGCATTTAGTTGTTCTTGGAAGCACACTTAATACATGGCTTGCTCTGTAAATGTATTCTCTTTGATAACAAAGGCCAGACCCTAAAGAAGGTAGAGTAGGTATGTTTTCTGTGTCATTTAGGAGACTAGGTCATAGGCAGTTGCTTAAGATGGAGCTTTTGTTCCTCTTTTAAATCACGTTAGTCTATCATTAATCCACTGTAGCTCATACACACATTTGTGAATGCTTTGCTTCAACTATTCTTTTTTCTAAAACTACTCTGTCTTAAGTAAATCTTGTTTGGTTTTTTTTCCTGAAATAAAGGAAATAAAGCATATTTGAATAATGCAGTATTGCTTTCAGTCCTTCATGAGCTCGACCCATCGAGAAGACATTATTATTATTATTATTATAATACATGTTTATGCTTAACTAAGCCCAGTTTCCTCACACACTTACTGTGTAATGAGAAGAGGACAGAAAAACTAAACATCTGAGCTAGAATTAAAATTCTATGTAGTATTTATCCCAGCTCTTACAAAGGACTGAACAACTTCAGATATACTGACAGTTAAACAAACAAATGCTGGGGTCATCTGTAGTGACTTACACTTAATATCCCTGACTGAGAAAAGGTTTAGCCTTGTGGGGATGGCATTTTTGAAAATGTAGCTACCTGAGTACAGAACCAAATATAAGCAAAAAGTGGAATCGCATCATTTACTTGTGTCAGGTGTCTTAGAGATCTATGAAGATCACTGGATATAGTCCCAGTGACAACCATTCTGCATCCAGCAAACAGTAATTCATTTTCTGTTTCATGATGTGCTCCAGGTCAATGGCTTTGTCTTGCAAGAAAAAGGTAAGAGCTAATTTATGCAGAAAAGGCATAATCCAAAAACTGACTGAAATGGGTACATAATTTTTAATTTTCTCCAGCAGAGTCTGGCTAGGTCTGGGATAAACAATGAACTCACATCTCACACAGAGCTCACACCGCAGGGCAGTTAGCTTTGTCCAAGACTTCACTGGACCTCTCCTGCCAGCTTGGCTTGCCCGGGTTTTTTTTGTTGTGTTTTTTTTTTTAGAAAAAAAACCCAGAGTAGAATTTTTATGACGAATTCAGTGCAGTACTACTTCTTCATTTCTTCCACCAACTTGTTCTAAATCCTATTGTTGTGGGTTTTTTAAAAGAACATTTCATATGCCTAACCTAACATAGCTGGTCAGCACTTTGCCTGAGTTAACTTAAACCTGAGGAGTTTATGACAATCAATTGACTTGGTATTTAAACTGTGCCTACTGAAGTTGTGTGCTGACACTAAAAACACTGACAATAAATATCCCTGAATTGTGGCTTGATTTTTTTTTTAATTTCTGTTTAAACCTATCTTACATCAGTCCAAATTGCAGTCCAGATTCGTCACCAAAAAGGCTGCGGTTTTTTTCATATTCATATTTAATGAATACACCTGTTTTTTTAGAATGTTGGCAGAGATGAGAGCTGGATTTACATCTGCAAAAGAGAACCAGTTTTAGAAAACATTGAAAATGCCTTTTGTGATTCTTGCAGTTTGTATGCACCCAAACACACATCACTTTTACTTGAACAATGGCAATATCCAAATGCAAATTGAATGAATTGCACTACCTCTCTTCATGAAAAGAATGTATCATTATTCTCTATATGAAATGGAGGTTTTTTTGTCTATCTATTCATGAAATATCAATTTATACTGGCAGAATACATTCTGACAGTCAAATATTTACATGCACAGCTTTGCAGGTCTTTCAGATACCTGTATTGTTTGAATAGATGTGTCCCCTTGCTGTCATGACTATTTGTGGGCTCCAGTGCAGGCCACAAGATCCAGGTTAAAAATGCTGCTGAAGAAAAGCAGTAGGCGCAGCAGAAGCTGCAGCACTGGGCAACTATAGTCCCAAGCTGGGAGTCTGACAACCCTTATAAACAAAGCTCAGGCTGAGTCACATGAGGGATGACAGACCAGTTGTGCCATCCCAGTTACTTTGTCAGCCTAGAGGAACAGTCATTTTTTCCAAAAATTCATTGGGAAACAGAGTCCCAACTTTGCAACCGCCTCCTACAAACAGGGCTGGATGGCAGCAGCATCCCTACAGTCACCAAAAGAAGGGCTTTACAACATGCCTCCTCACACGTGTGATCAGCCCTTGCCGCTAAAACACAATGAACTCATGCTGTGGGTAGCAACTGAAAAAGTTATCCTGCCAAGGACTACATCCATGGCTTACAGTTACCTAGCTCCTGTAAATTGCTAGCACAGCATATTCATGTTTAAAAGACACTAGCGAATGAATGCATCAAAAGATATTCTCAGGAAAAGCAATATAAGTACACTTGCACAGTTGCAATGGAAATTTGATTTTGCCCAATACAGCAGTGCCTCTGAATCAAGGGGGAGATACCTTCTTTTTGAAAGGTCTCAATTTTTTTAATGAAGCAACAGTATCTCAGGGATTTTGTGAATATTCTCACAACCACCATGATTAATATGTACAGCTGGATGCTGGTGGGGCACTAGGCTAGAAAACAGGAGAAGTGGGCTCTTAGCTGGCCTCCTCTGACAAGATCCAGAGACACATCCAGGATTTTCCAGAGCAACTAATTCTGATTAGCCAGATTCTAAAGTAGTCCATGGTCCTGAGTTCAGAAAGGGATAGAGAACAGCTCTGTGTAAGATGAGACACCAAACCGCAAGTACCCCAAAACATGATTTAGCACACTTTCTCTCACCAGCTTATGCCTTTATTTCCTGAATTGTAACAATGATTCCTAGTAAAGCACACCAAGACTGAAACGTGGAAACAGCTATTGAAGAGACCATTACTACTATTTTTGTTTTGACTGTCATTTTCTATTTCTGCTGCTCTGGTATTTGATTACATTTGAGACATGGGAGTATGGAAAAGCACGGCCTTAGAGCAGTTCGTTGTTTACAAGGTTATTCTCAGGCGTGCTGGCTCGCCCCCACATACAGTCACACTCCCATTACTCTTAACATTTCCGAGGCAAGGAGATGTGCCTGTTTACGAGCCATCTGTCAGGCAGCGCTGGGGCACTGTATATTGATGCCATGTTTGGAACTCTCTCTTATTTGAAACAAAGTTCAGTTCAAAGCACTTCCAAGTACAGAAAGGGGAGAAAAAAAGATGTTAATGTGTTTAGATTACATTAAAGTTTCAAGATTAGCTAAAAGAAAGGGAGAAAAAAGTCTGCTAATGTGTAGAGCTCAGTGGAGAGGCATTATTGTATTACTTCTAATGCCCATAAAGCATCTCCTATTAAAAAGGGATGGCAGTTTTACATCCTATTAAATATATCAAAGCTGTACTTCAATTACAAATCCTTTCATATGCATGTTTTTAACAAATATGTCTTTGATAATAGAATGGAGTAGTAGCTTTTTAAATGCTAAACAAGATCCCTACAATATAGCACAAAGATAGAAACGTACCAGAAGAAGGTAGGTAGGGCAGGGGAGGGAGGGATTTATTTTAATATTTTCATTCCCTTTGTAGCTAACAAGACAGAGTTTACAAACCATTCCAGTGTGCATGGAAGCACACTGATGAAATGGCACAACCTGCAAACAGTATAACGAAGGATTTTGGCAAGATGCTATTGTTTTTCCATATCGTTATCTTCGAAAACAAGCTGTGTGCTAATAATGCTAGGAACAACAAAAATAAAAGCAGGCCGTGTTTGGATGAGACCTGCTTCGGAAAACATAAAATCTCAGCCAGGCCTGAAAAAAGCATCTTCCACAAAGAAAGGAGAATCCTCCTGCCTGGAGGAGGCAGTGAGGTGATGACGCACATGGTCCTGGCCCTGTGGACTTAGCCAACAAACACCACTTCCACAAGCCACCAAAGTCCTGATGCTGCCCTAGAAAGCCCAGCACGTGAAAGAGTACTCTACGGTGGGCAATCTGCCTGACCCAGGGGGAACAGCAGCATTAGGAGGACCAAAGAAAACCAAAGAGGGACCTGATGTGATCCAGAGTTCAAGTTACTAATCCCCTCCTGCCTGCACGAGCAGTTGCTAGGGCTGTGCAGTGTGCTGCAGGTTCTCCTGAGCCCTCTTCTGTGCAAAGAGCCAGCCTCTTGCATTGCTTTCCTGAATCTGGGCCCCTGGGAAGGGGGGGTTGGTGTTTCAGATTTCAGCCTTTGAGACTCTGGAGTTCAGATCCCTGTTTCTAATCGTGCCCACCCCCAGCCTTACAATTACGCAAAAACCAAACTCCATTCTTACTCAGGGTGGACTGGAGTCGCGACGTTAATTAGATCGGGCAGCAGGCTGCCACAAACCTGGCTCCATTTGCACGGATCAGGTATTATTGACATCTGGTATAGGAATGAGCCCATGCCTATGGAAATATATGAACCTACAATTAGCTTTTTCAGGCTTCTGATTAATTAATTGAATAGAGGTTCATAAATCTTAAAAAAGAAGGCAAAAGATGTGGTAATAATAAAGAGCAATAATAAATTCTGCTTAGCCTTTGGTCCCCCTGGTTTCTTGGTTATGGAGATAAGAAAGACTGTAGAGATTTAGTGAAATGAAGTCACTTAGCTAGAAAATAATGATGAGCAACAGCACTGTACTATCATAACTCCAATGTCCACAGCACCGAGCACCAGGGCTGTCATAGTACTCACAAAGCTAGGTCTTGCCTTGCCTGTCCTCTGCTGCTCTTCATGCTTATGTGTCGTACTACTTGGCTCTGCTGGCTGCTCTGCAGAGCAAGGGAGGCATTATTCCCTGTCCATCTCCTTCTTAGCAAGGTGGAAGGGAAAACCAGAGCCTGGTTAAGCCTCCTCCCTTCCCCTGGAATAATGCTACACCACAGCAAAAGCGCCCACAGAAATCTGTGCAATGAGACTCAGTACACTCAGAGAATCAGTCCCAGAAATGCTGCAAGATGATACCAGCTGCGAAGTATCTATATCTCCTGGATAGAGCCAGGAGAAAGGGCCTGCCACCCCCTGTCCAGAAGATCCACAGTATGACAAAACCTCGTGGTACCACATGAGCAATACACATCGCTTCTAGGACAACCAGGCTGTGCAAGACAGATGCTGTCCACGTTGGCTTGCAGAAAAGATGTCACCCAAAGGAAACACTACCTCTCTTTGTCTCTGGGCCAAATCCTCTGGGTGATATAGATCAGTATCACACCATTGAAGTCAATATTGCAGATTCCAGCTGGTTAAATTGGCTTCAATCCACTCAGTCAATGAATCACATGCTCAGCAGGTGATATACAGTGTTTGACTTGCCTAAACAATCATTACATCCAGAGACTCAGAGATCTATTCTAGAGTCTAAGCAAACAAGACAAAATGTGTTCCTCTTTTGGCCTCATATATATCATTTCACATTAAAAAGATTTCTTGGGGTAGAGGCATCAGCATTACTTCCAGCAGCTCCTGGTGCTGAAAACTGACAGTACTTATGGCTGTGTTTATTTGTGCTGATTTTTTTTTTCTTTTTCCAGCTGCCTCTATTAGCACAATGGCTAAATGCAAATTCAAATCACTGTGGTGATTAGCTGCAAATATTGCTTTTTGCAATGGATTTGGTGTCCCAAGCAAACAAAGGACCGTTCTCCAGTGCGCTGCAGACAGCACGACTGTGTACTTCACAGATGTCTTCGTGCAATCAGCTTTTCATTACTGGCCTAAACATAACTTTTGATAGAGCTGAGAGAAAAGAGTGGCCTGCGGTGGGAAGCTAAAGTTCCCTTACCTGGCACACTATTTCCTCCCCTGCAGACATATTGATTACTGAGGGGCTGCTGACTGAATGAGGTGCTACTCAGCTTGAGTGTGGCTGGAACAAGTCCTATGTAATTAAAGAAAGGAACAAATGACCTGTACAAAAACTTTCGGTGACTATCCTATTGCATTGTAATTCATAGCCCGGTCCTCTTGCTTCAGTTTTTCTCTGCTATAGGAAAAAACCCACAGCTGAAGGCTAACAAATTATACACAAAAGGAAGGAGTTGTTTCTAGAGCTAAGGAGATACTGGAAAAAAACTGCTGTTTGCTGAAGCAGGAGCTAAGGCATCTTCAAAGATGTGAAACCTGCCTCTAAGAGCGTCACAGCTGGGCTAAGCACTAGCTCCTCAAGAACTGGAACAAGTCTCCAGAAGAGAAGACAAAGAGCTGACCAAGTAACAGTTTGCGAGTTTGCAAAAGGCAGAAATGAAAGGCAGAGTCCATTCCCTATGCATAGCGAACAGATCAAGTAGTCATGGCTGAAGGAGATTTAGATTAGACATGTTTTGAACGTCAGAGAATAATTGCTGCACTTCTACTATGGCTCTTTTTCAAGGGTAGACAAACACATCGGACAACAAAAAAGTAGAATGATCCTGCTTTGAGGAACAAGAAGACACTAGATGATCTCCTAAAGTACCCTCCCATCCTTTTTTTTAATGATAATAATCTAGTATTGCATTGGTAAAGCCTTGGCTGCAGGAAATCACAAATCTCGCATGCAGAGAGAATGGGAATCACTATGTTGAGAAAGAGGCAGTGGGTGGCATATGCGCCACTGCTCTGTTGGCTTTCTCATGAAGAAAGGTGTTTGCTCAAAACAGGAGGAAAGGGGCAAAGAGCAAGCACTTAAGAGCACACTTAATCGCATCAACTAAAATCTGTGGTGCTTAAGCATATCCTTACGTGTTTTGCTGGGCTGGAGAAGCAATTTTTAAGGCATGAGGTTAGAACACTGGAAGAAGAAAGGCAAGCCCTGCACAGAGAACAGGAACATTGCAGGGTGTCGAGACAACCTGATGTGAATGACTGAGCAAATTAAAAGCAAGGAAGTATTTTTAAAAGCCAGTGCAATAGTAAGGAGATTTTTAAATGCATAGCCCAGGACTGCAACACTATAGGAGAGGAAATAAGGCTGAAGATAAATTTCTGCTCTAACATGCCACTGTTCTGCTAAGTCAGCTTTTTTTCAGCAAGGGGTAATGGGTAGACAGAGAATAAGGTGGTAGAGAGGAAAGGCACTATGGCAAGGCAAACACACCCAGGCACACAACAGCACCTGCTAGCAATATGCTGTGCCACTAAAAGTGTAACCAAAATACATGGAAGCAGGAAAGACAAAAAACATTTCAAAGGGATTCCCAACTGCTCCCAAGGAAAGGACTTGGAGCAGGTCTGTGCTCCCAGGGAAATAATATCAAGAAAGATACAGTCTATTTCTTATTTCATCAATAGCTTGCTGTGTGGCTGTGCAAATCATTGCCTCTTTTTTTTTTTGCCTCAGTTTCCACATTATCGGTCTGTATTCACTGTGTAAAGAACATCATGAGCAAATCAAGAAATGAAGTACCTGAACTACCTGAGAGAGCAAGGTACGGGGGAGCAGGCCAGTCTCTGCCTGAGACTTGTTCCAGAGGAGTGCTATGAGGGTCTCACCTTTAATATTAATAAAATTTCTTAATATTGATAAAATTCTGGCAACAAAATTGATATTTCATTATCAGAGACAAAACTGTGGCTACAGTAAAGACCTTCTCAAAGCTTCAAGGTCTAAGCAGTCTCCTAAATACCTTTTTTTTAAACTCCCTCCCTTGCCTTATAGTCCAAAACAGTAAGAAAGAGAAAAGGAAAAGACATGATCAATAATTAAAAGGCTGGAAATGAACAAATGGAATTAATTGTTCCAAGAAGAGTGAGGAAAGGAACCTGAGAAATATCATCTATCTTTATCTCTCAATCTGGCAGTAAATTTACAAAGCATCTTTAAAAAGAGAGATTCTAAGGGTATATATTCACTGGTTCAGGTTTCTGAGTGATGCAAATTTAGGGTTTTTTTTTCCAGGTTTTTTTTTCTTTTTACATTATGCTTTCTCATTTTATGACACTTCTCAGACTTGAATCATTCACAGCAGATGGCTCCATGAATACTGGATATTTCCATAAATAATGACAGATTTCCCTCCAGCCTCCCCACCCTCCTCCACTCCACATGCCCAAGTCTTTTGTGTGCTATCTGCAGATACACATTCAAATTCTGGTCAGCAAACAAGCCTATCTAGTACCATTGTCATTCCTGCAAGCCCAGTAGAATCAGTAAAACAATGAACTCATCATCCCATCTGATTCAAGAGCATTTTTCCCAAGCAATTCTGAGATAGAAGGGAAAACCTACAAGACATTTAATGGAAGTGAATACCTCCACAGGTAACAGTAGAGAACCACTGCAGAAAGCGTTCTAATGCTCTGCAGCACTGGCAAGACAAATTTCCTGCGCATTGACTTTTAGTTCAGTGGTGGCAAGTTCCTCTGAATACCTTGCCCACCAAGGAAGCCCCAAGCCTTATAGCAGGTGAGGAATTGGCCCTGAATTTAGCTATGGAAACTCTGTTTGCACAGAACGAATTTCTAACAAAACAAGGAACCTCAAGAGCCAAAAGGAACACAAAAAGCCTTGATGTTGGGGTGTAGTATTTCTGTTTGATCTACCAACAATAAATGATGTGTGATGCTACTGTCTTACAGAGATAAAAGCAAGGTGGCTTTTAATTCAGGACATTAAGAGGAAAATATTAAAAGATTCTTATCAGAGCAATAATTTATGGTTAACTTATTGCTTCAAGTGCTCATAATCTGCCATCTATATACATTTCTATCAAATGGCCCTGTAAATAATTAATAGATCTAATTCTGTCAGTGTTGCCAGGGCAGGTTTCCCTGTAGAAGGTTAATGCTATGATTTAATTCTTTATTTATGTGATTAGCAGCCCCAATCAGGCTGTTTTAATGAGGTCACAGGCAGCAGATTATCACAACCGACTCGCCTGGCAGGAACCCTTCAGCGCTCCATGTCTGAACGATAGTCCTCAGTTCTGCCGCACTGTCCAGGTGCCATGGGAAACTGCCAGAAGGTACTGGGGAGCAGATCAGGGTCCCTAGCTGGGCACCAAACACGATTTAACCCTTTCCAGGTAGCCTGACCCATATTAGATTGCCACAGTAGTCCAGGTAAAACATGGAAACATAGGAACTGCTGAAGCACATCAGCCCCAAGGTTCATCTATGCCACTTTCTTGTTTCAGAGTGTCCAGAAAAGGAAAGACAAGTATCGCTATAAGGAGACGCAGGATAATTTGTCACTACAGCAATGCCTTAGGCTCATCTGTAATAGTTAGCATTTGGATTAAATCCAAATGACAATCCTCCCCACATCAACGAGAGTACATGGCAGTTATTAGATTCTTCACACTCAACACTAGGGAAGGAATTGATAGAAGTGCAGCATTTTTAAGATCTCATAAATCTGCATTCCTATGTACACAAAAGCTTTAAGCACACAAAGAAAGCAGAACCAGTGTGCCTTTCTTTCATTTCCTTGCGCTTTTTTTTTTTCATTTTTTCCCCAACACATTCCAGCTCTCTCCAGGCTTCTTAAGGCATTAAGGGCCAAATGCCAATATTCATTTTCATAAGGACACCCAAGGCCAGGGCATTCACCTTGCACTCTAACATCCCACCTAGCCAGTGTCCTCACTCCTCGTGAGAAGGGCTACCAAGGGACCCTCTGCTGTCAGCTGTTCTGATTTTAACAGGGTTGATAGTAATAAGGGAGCACTGAAACAGCACGGCCTGCCTGAGTAGGAAATAGTGAGATCTCTGTATTTTATTATTCACAGCCTCCATTCACACCGGTTGGGAAGGGCAGGAGAAACAGCTCAGATATTTCTTTTCCTCCTTCTATTTTCCCTGTTGCTCTATCAACAAAGGTGTCTTTCTATCTCTTTACTGACTGACCAGTTTTTTGTTTGGTTTTCTGTGGGGTTGGGTGGTGTGGGTTTTTTTAAATTATTGAATCTTGTTTCCCCAGCCAAACTGCCTTCAGCTCCTGTTCCGTTTATTATACTCGGCACAGAAAGCGATGAAAAGGAATCTTGGAAGAGAAACAAAAGCCTGCAATAAGCTGTATTCTCAATTACCCCATAGCATGCTGACTGGGAACAAGACGACTTGCCACGCTGACATATACAGTTGAAAATTGGTTTTGCCATGTACAGTGGTGTTAAAGAAAGCCTTTCACTGCATCCCTCGCAGACTGCCACTGTGCTATGCCCTTCCTGAGTACTCCACCACTTATTGGCACAGGTATAAAAATGCCCTTTAGACAACAGACAGCTCAGGTAAGCTCTAGAGAAATCAAAGCAAGAAAGTAGATAAAAGGCTAGCAATATTTCTACCACTAACTCATGGACAGGTTTTTTTTTCTCTCTAACAATTTCCACCTTGGCAAGCTCCGGGTCACTAAAACAACATCGAGAACAATGAATTAAAGATATTGAAAAAGATCACACAAAATTCAGTGCTCTCACAGAAATGCAGACACTCCTTCCACTTCCATGTGTTGGTTAACCCCAGGCCTCCATCAGGCTGAGCACTTTTCTGCCTCACTCACACACTTCCTCAGCTTCCTGTGCTAAATCCCACTGAAAATAATGGAAACCCAATGTATAAGATGAAGTGCATGAATTTCATCACCAGATGGGACCATCCCCATCCTCTGATCAGATTTCCAGGAGGCTACAGACCAAAAATTCGCACTTAGGAATTTCTGTGCTATGCATAGGAAAAAAACCAACCCTGGTCTCCTGCATTCAGAGACTCGCGATCACAATGCCTGCTGGTGTAACTTACCATTAAGGCTGCAAGTCCAATGGCTGAGGCACCACCATCCAAATCCCTCTATACAAAGCCCAGCAGAGGGGCAGGGATGACAGCTGTGGTCACAGAGTATTTTAAACTGTCCCACCAGGAACTGAGCAGATACGGATCAGTGCCCAACAATCTGGCTGCTGGGCAGGCAATATTCCCACCAGGAATCCTCTGCGGGGCATAATCCAGTGATGTACTTTGGGTTTGGTATAACTAAGCAGGACTGGGTTATGTAAAGCTACTCTCTCTCTGCATAACTGCCCCCCCTTATCCACTTGTTTCTGATATGTTATTGCTTTCCATCACTTTAAAAGGAACCATGGAGGTAATGGCAGCATTTTCCCTCAACAGGCAAATAAAAGAGAGGAAAGTGCTGAGCCCACCAACACTGCCTGCTCAGGCTGCAGATTATTGCAGGGCTCGGGAGAATAGCTGTAGAGAGCTTTCCTAAAGACCCTTCTGAGGCGGTGTCACATACAGAGCAATGTCCTCGTTATTCTCATGCAGCAGCAAGCAGCTGCAGGGGACCCGGGGGACCAGGAGGGAGGGAGCAGAGCATCCAGGCAGCCTCTCGTATATTTTCACCCGCAGCAGCTCCAGCAGCCGGCAGCAAGCCAGCCTGCACTTGCAGAGGGGACAACAAACATTACCCGTTTGGGTTGTGCTGGATGGGTTTTCTGGGGGTTGGTTTACATTTCTTTTTTAAGGAAGTGTTTATCTTCTGACAGTTTTCTATTTGTTTTATTTACAAACAAAAACCTCTGCTGAAGATCTCTCTACTCCCACAGATCTCCTTGGGGTTTTTGCTAGGGGAAGAATTAATCCAGAAAGTGGAGACTGATGAAACTTCCTTTTCCCGTATCTGCCACTAATTCAGAGGGCACATTCCCCTTGTTCCCTCACATCTTTACAAGCATTGCTTGCAAAGTGCTGTTCTCCCTGATAATATGTCTTTTAACATTGGGGTTTATCCCCTGAAGTTTCCCTCTTCTATTTCATATCCTGATTCTCTTAAAAACACATCCTAATCTCCAAGCAGCTCCAACTGCCAATTATTTACAGTTCTGGGTCTTTTTTTTCACTAAGGTACTCCCTTCTGTGCCTGTCTTCAGACTGGGAGACTTATCTATGCAGTGCAGGACAGTTTGGAGATCACAGCAAGTGCAGCTACTGGATCTGTGCCCAGGCTAACCCGAGGAAAGGGGTAGGAGAGCTGCTTCATCTACACATTGACTCCTCCAGTGCCACCCAACAGATTAGTAAATCATGATTTTTCAGCACAAAACTCTGGCTAGCTCTTTGTCACTATGATATTTATTGATGCTCCCACTCATTCTGTTATTATTCTGTTATGATAGCTTCTGTCAATGTATTTATTGTAGATAATCAGGTTTACTACTGTGGAGCTCTGGGATTCTCTCATGAAACAGTTCAAAAAAATGGTGTTATGCTGGTTCTTGCCCTTTGGTACTGGAACACAAGCTAGGGGATGCTGTAGTTACCACTTGACCTATTTCATCCCTACTCTGTCAGGAGAGGCATTCCACTGTGGGAACCTCCCCATGTTCCTCCACAGCAAAATCACAAAACATTTCATTTTTCTTCTATGTATTTGTTGTTTACTGGTCCTACAGACTCCAGCAAGTTTCCTGCTTCATGTGTTTGACACAAGACTTATTAGGGATTTTTTTTGTGCTTTCTCTAAGTTTCTCCAACTCTTCTGGCCTTCCTTATCACATTTTTTTCCTATAATGCACCTGGGTTTATGAGCCTTTCTACTCTTCTCATTTGTCAGGCCCAAGCAATTTGAAGGATGCTTTCTTGCTTTTAGTAATATGCTTTACCGTCTGTTTAGCCATCTCAGCTTCCTTCTGTTTTTCTCTCAAGGTGATTTTTTTTTGATAAATGAGATACATTTACTCCGGGATTCCATCACTGTGTCTTTAAATAGTCTTTATGTTACTTGCTATGCTTTAACTCTTTTAGCCTCTCCTAGCTTCTTCCTTTTGAAATTAAGTATGACAGCAGTGGATGTTTTAGCTTTTGTTGCTTCTGCAAGAATGCTCAATCTAAATGCATTGTGCCCCCACGGCAGAGTGGGTCTTTGACAATAATATTATGAACCACGCACAGTCCACTGGCCTGGCTTTCAGGAGCTGCTTCCACTCTTGTGGCTTCCTTGACTGGCCGCTCCATGAAGCGGTCACTGATGGTGTCTCAAAATGCATACTCGACACTATACCCTGCTATGACATTTAGCCAAGCTACAAAAGGGTCACAGAAATTGGTCACCTTTATTGTGTTTGCTGCCCTCAAAAGCAGTCTGTTCTCTTGAAGAATGTCACAGTCACCGTCATGGTCAGTTAATGGATAATTTAGTCCTAATATTGCATTTTTCCTACTGAAGCCTAAAACTTGTACCTGAGTTGCCGACATGACTATTTTACAGATCTGCTTTGATTCCAAGCCTTCACTAACACAAAGCACCACTCCTCCACCAGTACTTGACTCTCAACTTTTCACGTACGCTGTGCTCCTCGGTCTTACAGTGCTCCTTAACCTTCTCTCTTCCCTCTCTGAAGCCTGCAGTAGGCCTGGTACATCAATACTGTGGCTCATAGCTATTTCTTAGGCATTTATACAGAAATGCAAGACCTATTGCTCTCGTCGTTTCCTACTTCTCTGCAGCCTGCTTAAATGACACTCTTAGCACCAACTGTTTATTACCTTTCTTGATTGATTGCTGCTGATTTCTGTCCTGACCTTTAATTTAAGGACACAGAATTGTTATGATTTCACCTCTCGGAGAATGTATCATCTCAGAGCACACCTGGTTTCTAGAAGGAACTAGTTTTGACTTAGATCCTTAGGTTAACAAAATGTTCTGTGTTCTGTAGGCTCAGTCCAGTTTTGACAAAGTTTGCATCACAACTCCTGGGGACATCAGGGATAGCTGCATCTTGCCCTGCATATATTGCTTGTACAGATCACATCTTAACATCTTCCCTCATCTCCTCTTTAAATGGGAAAGGGGGAAAGAGCAGAGCTCTTACCAAACTGCTTTGTTCTTATCAAAGACCACTACATATGCTTATATTCTCATGTGCCGCTAATAATAAACTTGTATCACACAGCCAGATCTAAAAGAGCACTATGAAGTGACATTTAGGCTGTGAAGCCTTAATTTAGGCACCACAATGATTAGAGTGTTTTAATATCATAATAACTGATAAATAGACTATGTGTCAGACATTTCATTCCCTTTTAATCAAAACTCCTAGTCTGCTAAATTAATCACCCCCTTGGGGTACAGTAGCAGATTTCCAATTTAGTCATAGAGCATCATTAATAATGAAAAGTTCTGGAGGCAAATTCTTCTATTCATGTTCCTTTGTATAATCCAGCAGGTTTAAAGAGACAAGACAGAGAAGGTAGAAGACATCAACACCTTCCAGCAATCCAAATAAACAAACATCATTTTTGATGTCAATCTTCTAAGGACTCTCCTCCTTGAATATTAAGAATATCGCAAAGCACAGAAAGCCATCCAGAAGAGTTTTGATTTTACCCAAATGGTATTAAGAAAATCAAGCTAAAATGCATGAGAAATGGAGAGGAATGCTGCATTTTGAACAGCTCCTCTATTGTGGCACCATAAATTTGGTCTCTCTAAATCAGCTAATTTCAGAATAAAACTGTTTCTGAGCAAGCAGGCTTTATCTTGTATGTCTTGATTTTTCTCCATAAAAAAAAAAAAAAATCACTAAAAACATTTTTTCTGTTCTTCTGCTGAATCTTAAACAAATTTCTGCACAGAAAATAAATTTATGCCTCACCCAGTAAATGGATGTGCTTCATTTTCTGTTCAGGTGTTGTCTAACTACATATATAAATTTGTGACATGTTTCATGATAGTGATATTTGGGTAGAATGAGTGGCATTGACTACATGCAGAGCTACTGGCAACACTAATTTTGCTGGGTTTTAGGGAACCGTTTTCCCTTGCCATTCACACTTGTATCCTCTGATCCACGCAGAATGGCAGGCTGACTCTGAGCCAGTGAAACCTTCTGAGGACACAGTCAAGCTACATTTTTAAGTGTCCGTTCATTTCTTCCCATCTGCTCTGTAGTGCGCAGCAGTGGCACAGGTACTTGGGAGCAAGTCCCTGTAGCCATCCTTTGCCACTCCCACAGTGCCGTACCTTTATCTTCCGGCACTTCTGGCAGAATCAACGCAGGGAGAGCAGAGCTTTAGGTGGCCACCAGCTACCCTGGATTTACAAGTTGACAGTCTCCAAACACTTTGTTGTTTGCAACATATCCAGGGCTATCACATTTAGTACCAAAAGAGTAACACACATTCACCTTGCTTGCGCTTGGATGTCAACCAAAGCAAATATATTGCTGATTCAAACAGACACAGCTACAATTGTTAACACAGCAAGTATCTCCATATATCTCAGTTGTCTGTGCTGAGAGATCATCTAATCCTGATGCACTGCTTAACTTTATGCTCCACGAGTAATGGGCAGGCCTATGCTACGTAGCGGGAGAGCTCTAGCTATAGCAACAAAGAGCTGATTAGACGATTTCTTTCTATTCCTAGGGCCTGAAGGAGTTTCTCTAGGTGCACGAAGCTTTCAAATAAAACCCTTCCGCAAATCACTCTGGTGTGCTGACAGCCCATACCACTCCTGTCCCTCCTCCACTGGAAGAATCGTAAAAGTCCAAGGCCAGAGACTGCTGCTGAACCAACAAGCAGGAAGGATTTACGGCCGACAGTAACACCTGACCTCATCAAACTCCACTTTGGGCCATTTATCACTCCTCTGTAGGAAAGCAAAAGCATTAGGATTGGGGAGGGATCAGGGGAGAAGGAAGGAAGGGAGAGGGAATCACAGTCACTTTAGTTCCACTAAAAGGTACAGAAAAAACCACTAGCAATACAGACAAGTGCCTAAATGCCCTTGAAAGCCAGGGAAAAAAAAAAACCCAACCCTCTAGGCATTAAGTGAAATGGATTTAAAACAAATGCTGAAATTTATCAAATAGCTGAGTAACCCCTTCTCTCTAAAGGTATACAGCAAAGAACAAGGATCTGCCTAGGATAAAAAGTGAGAACATCTGCCGTAGCAGGCTAGAGCACACAAAAGAGATGGTCAAAAAGCCTTTCTGTTGAGTGACAGTCACAGAGGAGTTGACTTTATGTGCCTTTGTCCCGGGGGACAGAGCAGGCAGAGCCTTGCAGGTGGACTCAGTACAGGAAAGCCTGTCTGCACCCTGGCTTAGCTTCATTGCTGTGGTGGTGGTAACAGCCCAGCAGACACGTAAGTGAGGAGATATCTTGAACTACGGTCTTTCAGCTTCTGACCTGCTAGGAAATAACACATTCAGACAACATATATGCAGCCAGGGTGGTTGGCTCAGGGTGGGCAGGAAATAACTGAGTGCCTGCACTGGACGGACCGCAGACTTACTGGTGTAAGAAATACATTACAAAGGACAACCAGTGGGAGAGTTGGACTGTGTCCTGCAAGAGGCATAAACCAGAAAGATCTTGAAGCAACAGCTCGGAAGAAGTCGAGCGGTCTGACCGCCTGAGCCTTTTACTCAAATAAATGTTGTCCCAGAGAAACATTTCTCAACATTTGCCCCACCAGTGGTGCACACACCCTGGCTTCTCTTCCTTTGCTCTGTATTTTTGAAAAATCATACACAAAGAGAGCTAATGAAAGGTTCTTTAAGGGTAACAGCAGAAAATCTCTGTGTACAGGGCATAATGAAAGAGAACGACAACTTCATTAAAAAAAAACTTTTGCAATTTCTTTTTTCAGTCTCTCCTTCCAAATTTCAAGCCTTCCCAATGATGCATTTAGACAGAAGCCTAAGAAGAGAGGCACTCCAAACCACTACTGGCTTCTAAAAATCTCAGCTTTATGTTTTATCACAACAATCTGAAGCTGAGATGCACCTTCATTTTGCCTGAAGGTAACTGCGGAGAAGAGGATCGTGGGAGTACTTCCCAGCCCTCGAAACCACACATATCGGCTTAATTAAGACAGCTGTGACTCCAATGGCCATTTATACTATCAGGAGATAGAGCTGTTCTGCATTGTATCCGCCCTGTTGTCTTCATATCAGCAATTTCTGGTGAACCAATATCTAATATTAAGGTGCAAACTCCCTGCCATTAACACTGAAATCACAAGTCCTCAAAGAATCCCAAAGGGCCAAGGAAGGACAACACGATTTCTATGTCACAGCTGATTCACTCAGTGCCCTAAGTAAATAAAGATCAACGCATTACTGACATAACACAGCAAATTCATGTGTGGCAGGAAATATGTGAAACAGGCAGGAAATATGTGAAAATTATGGTTAAGGAGATACAGCATGGAAATAAAAAACAATGTAAAAGAAAGGCAAATATAAGCAATCAAGAGCAAGGAGTATTCCCAAAAACCAGTCACAGAAAGTTACTGATTAGGGGAGAAACATATGTTATGTACGCACAATAATTAAGTGTCAAAGAGAATTTCAACATCTGCAGATGGAAATCTCTGCTTAACACAAGCTCAAGGATGAAGGATTGCACTCAAGCTACCAGATACCTCTTTTATTGTATTAAATTTTACATTGTTAGCAGATGTTTTTACAAATAAACAATCTTATTTTATCTTAATATGGTATATTATATATGGGGCACCAAGGCACTGAAGCTATTTCTACTGACTTTCCGCCCACAGAAAACCTAACACATTTATTGCACCCCCAATATCTTCTGTATCTGTTACTTCTGCGTAACCTCACAAACTCAGTTGACTTAAGCTTTGGGTACTCATAGTCACCAAACTTACGATTTTTACCTAGTCTGTCACTGGCCTACAACAGCCAATGCTTTTCATCAGGTTCTTTAAAGTCAAAGAGCATTTACAAATGAAAAAGGGTTTTATTCTTCTGTGAGAAACTTTTATTTGGAGTGTGAAAAGCAAATATAAAAAAAATTGTCCCTAAAACTGAAAGCTGTCCAGTTGGAAACACCAGATTGAGAGATGCTGTTTGCATTTCTCTTGTGACACCATGTCCTTAAGGACCCAGCACAGCCCTGTCTCTGAGGGAGGAAAACCCATCGCAATGTAGGTTCTGTGGAGGGTGCAGCACAGCAAACACAGCCTGGCTTCTTGAGACCAATTTAGATGATAAAGAAGAATGAGACTGAGGGTTCAGAGCTGCAGCTTCCAGAAAGCACCATCATTAAAAAAGAAAAAAAAGACCAAAATTTCGGGAAAAAAAAGCACTCTTTCCCTGAACTATGTTATTTATTAAAAAAAAAAAAAATCCATCAAAAGTCAGCATTGGGTGACTTTTCAGTAATCCTAGCACCAGACAAATTACAACATTCCTCACTACAGCTTTCCAATCCAGTAATCCTACAAAGAATTGTGCAATCAGAATTTTAAATGCCCTGGGAACTGAGTTAATACCAGATGGTATGCAGCTATATTCATCATTATAATTTCCTAATATTATATTAACATTTACTAGTTTAGCACTTGAATCATCTAGCACGACACTGCTAAAATGTATGTCCTGAACTCAGTACCTTGCAGAACAGTTTTGCCTCTCTCTCCTTGGCTGTCATTTCTTCCAGTTTTTAATAAACTCGATCTTTCAACATTTTATGGCCTTATGAAAAGTGCAGGCTTCCACATATAGTATTATTTTGTCTTTTCAGTCACAATCACAGAATTAGATCAATCTACAGGTGCTTCTGCCTTTTCAACAGTTCCCAGGTTTTTAATATTATCAAGATGAAAGTGTTACTTTCTTTCAGATTAAGGAAAAAACGCTGCATGAATGGAGTGTGCGCTTTCTGCAAGGGGGAATGATCAGAGCTGCCAATTTGCTTATGTTGTTCTCCTTCCCAATCCTGCATTGGAAAACATGCTGGAAATCTCTGATTGTACCACTCTCTCTCTCCTCTACGTGCAAGTCTACGGCACTTAAGGTAAATACTTCTTATCCAACTTCACATCAAGGGTAATGTGTTAAGTTATATTTGGTTGCAAAGAGTTACAATGATAAATTCTTTTTACAGTGGTTTGTTTTTTTTTTAATCTTATCCTGTTTTCAAACTTCTTCAGTGCACATTTTCTTTGGAAGAGTTCTACATTTTGTTTCGTGTTCAGCTATGTTTGGCAATAAAACCCAGTTTTGTCTCCTGTCCTTCCCACCTTGTGCCTCCAGTGTGTGGATATAATTGATTCCAAGCTTGAAGAGCTGACCTAATCCCAAGAAATGAGCCCCTTTCCAAAGCAGAAAAAGAATCAGCTCACCAAGCAGCATTTTCGTGGCTTTCAAATGACTAGCACAGTATTTTGAACAGTTAAAATGTTTCCTTTTCACTGTGGTATGAAATTAATAGCTTGCAAATAAACACTAAGGCACATGTTCGTTTAAACCATAAGACAGTACACAACATCTAGAGTGCAAGCCATATGCATTTCCCTGTACATACTCTAATTTTTCCATATATTCTCTTCCAACAATATCCATTCATTGTCACTAGGAAAGCAGCAATACTTGGTACTCCCTTCTAGAAATGATGCTCTTCAGTAGGGGGCCCTTTGAACACACAATACTTGGTGGCCCATCTTTGCCCTCCCACTTTATTTATTCCAGGCACGCTACTCTTATACAGCAACCTCCCTGGTCAGTGGAATTACATTGAATGTATATCATGTTAAGTCTCCATGTGATTCCTCATCAAATTAGGTATTTATCTGCATGCCATGACTATCCAAATCTAACATCAACAACAGAAAACACTTTGAAACAACCATTAAACCTTGTGCTGCAGGACATAAGTTGTTCCAATTACAGCTCAGCAAAAGACTTATGTGGGAGTAGATGATCATTGTTAATGTTCATTTATAGCACAGGTCTTAACCCTTCCACTGGTATTGCTGGTTCTGCCCACAGCTGGAGACCAGCTGGGCTTTGGGTTTGATCCAGTCTGGCAGCTCCTAGGAGTGTGCATTTGGATAAACTATGAGCCAGCCCAGTTAGCCCAGTTAGAGCATAACGGGATTTGTATTCTCATCACACACACAATTTTTCCTCTTTCAATTATCCTTCTGCCCTTCTTTGCCTTTCTTCATTCCTGGCATGAAACGAAGAGGTGCACAAGTGGTACCACTGTGCACAAGACTGGTCTCTGCCAGCCTGATAAGCCACAGGTCAGATCCTTCGCTGGGCTACATTGCTGTCCTGCTCGGGATGTCAATTTACTTAGTGGATGACATGCCTCCATAATGCTATCTCTGAAAGAAGATGCATAATTTAGCCCCATAAAGATGACATCAGGCTGGAAGATACTTCTGTGATCACCCAGTCTAATGTCTTACAGATAATTTCACTCGGTGACTCTTAGATCATGGGGAAGCGATGTACAGAAGATGGCTTTGAAAGCATGCAGCAGTTTCTAAAATACCATTCTCAAAACCACCATTAATTAAAAAGAAAATTGACAAAAGAGCCTGACATCAATTTTTTCTCTGAAATGGGGTTATCAATAATGCATCATGCAAAAGTACACAGGTAAATGGCTACAGTAATTTACTGTGGTTCCTTATTGCAAGGCAGGCTAAATATACTTTTTGAGATTTTTTTTTTCTGCAAGTAAGCATCTTTGCTATTGTGCCTACTGTGCATTAACTTGGGGAGTTTGGCTACCATGACACAAGGAAGCAACCAGCCTGCAGTACGTTCCCCTACATATTAAGGAGAACTTTTGCCAATTCTCTGTTGACATCATGAGATATCAATGGCAGCATTTTCAGCATGTCCATGCAACTCAGAGCCTAACTACCATTTTCAAAATTGAAGTAGGTAGATAGGTGCTTCAAGATCAAAAGCATTAAATTGCAAGAGTGCCATCTAGCTCAACTCTCACTGAAAAGACAGTGGACATTCAGTAAATTCCAGAGGAACCTACAGCCTCAGCGTGCCCTGAGATCCATGCAAGATGTATATGAGGATCTAAACCCATGATGGCTCTAAAAATGACACACTTAGGGTCCAAAATTCCTTAGTAATTGCAGAAAATATGTTCCATAAACCACTATACAGGACTTAAGACATTTCAGTCTGTAGCCTCCTTGCCATGGATAGCAGTGGCAACAGCTGGTGCTTGATGTCATATCAGTATTTCACTGCCCTTTTGCATGCAATATATTTTCGGTCTGGTAAAATGAACAAAGAATTTATCAGAGCAAAAGGCAGCATTGTGAAGACAGACCATTTATATTAACGGTGTTCCAAGTTTGCATAGTCAATGTCTTCTGCATCTTCAATTTCACCTCCAAAACACTCCTGAGATTCTCTACCTCTATGTCAGGCATCCTGTGTATTGTGGTGAAAGATGACCACCTCTCCTCATTCAAACCCACTCAGGCTCTCTCTTGGACAGCATTTATCCCTGCTCACCATTATCCTAGGTCCCCAAATTCTAACTGGTCAAACATAAAATGTTACAGTTTGCTAAAAATCAGAAGAAGAAAAGAAAACTTGGTGGAAGCCGGTGGCAGACTTGCCCTGACAAGGGTAACAAATTCCAAATCAAGTACTTGCACCATGAGACTGTCCTGGGCTTCCACTGGGTGGCAGGTACTTGCTTCTACAGAGCAAGTTTCTTTCCATTTCTCTTGCAGTCTTCCACTAGCATTAAAAAAAACAAAACCAAAACCAAACCAACCCCAAGCACCAATTTGGCTGGAGGGCAACAGAAAAACCAGCTGGATAACCCACTCTTGATGACATTCATTGATACACAAGACCAGGGTTTCAGTCCCTATTCTCCCACACACCTAGTGAGTAACTTGAAGAGATCGGATAAGAGTAGAGGGGTTAATTAAGAAGCAGCAATTTATATTATATGCCAGTGTGATCCACAGTCCACTGAAATAAATGGAAAGGATCCCTGTAGTTAATTCAAATTAATTAACCCAACTATGATTGACTCTTGAGTGCAGTATACGGCAAGCTGGAAATCAGAAATGAGTTTTATTTTGTATAACTTTTTGTAAAAGAGATTAAAAGCCAATATGATCAGGATATACGAAATACTATTTTCTACAGGTTCTTAGAGTCACGTGTCCCTTTGCGTGCTACATTTCAGTTGAAATACCCCAAGCAATTAATATAAACAACTGTGTTTTGCAAATCAATTAAAAAAATGAACATGCCTCCTTTCTTTTAGACATGAAGAAAAGCACAGATCACTGAAAAAAAAATTCTCACCAAAGAAAATCTGTAGCAACAGGAATGGGGAAGCAGAACTTAAACTTGCCATTTTGAAAAAAAAAATTTTTAATGCACAATTTAAAAATAGTGTAGCAGTGTCTAAACATAAAGCAGCTGCATGCATGAATATTGTGGCTTAAAATGTGCCTTTCCTGCTAACCCAAGAGCCCCGATCTACACACTAAATTGTTGGAATGACGCTTGTAATTCATAATCGACTGATGAGAACTAATAGCATCACGCTGAGCCTTGTTCTCAGCAAGAGCTCTCAGGCTGCTCCCATCCCACAGCACAGTTGCTTCTGATCACAGTTACTCCTGCTGCCCATCCTTTCCCCTTAAAAACTCAAGGTCCTTCCACCCTAAGTGATCAAAACTTTATTCTTCACCAAAAAATTGCTGCTGAAGAGAACACAAACTATACTGTTGCATTCTATGAAATGGTGTATGAAAGCAAAATTTCTAGTTCAGAACAGCTGAGACTTCCTTAATCATGGGCACTGTTCAGGATTATCCACTGGATTTCCCAGCCCATCAGAGGCATCATGTGTACTAGGCTGGGGACAAGCCGTGCATGCCCCGACTGTCAAAGCCAGCAGTCCCGCATCCCCCTTTTAACTCTATGTTAGTATTTGTAAATCAGTAAATAGATATTCCAAAGAGTCAAGCAGCTAACAACTTAAAAGAGGCTTCTCTTCATCATCCAGAACTTGCAGCTGAAATTAACTCTCAAGACGACCCACACAATCCAAAGGATCTGGATATTTGCTGAAACCAAAATGTTTTGTTGAAAAGACACAGGTTTCATGAACTCAACCTAGTAAACAAAATTCCACCAGAACTGGCTCAGCACCCTGCACTTAGGCTGGCTACTACAGAAACCAGGATTTTCTGGGTACGTAGCTCTTGAGAGCCCCTCTCCCATGGAATTCCCAGGATCAGGAATTCAAAGTCTCTGGGAGTTTCCAGAAGGCCGTGCAGCCATTACATTCTGCATCTCTATAACCTCCCTCCGTCCATGTCTTTTGCAGGAGATTGTGGAAACAAGCTTCATTTTTGTATTTTTTTCCTGTAACAAATATCACACGGTGGGAAAAACACTATGGAAGCTTTAAATCCAAATCAATGAGCAGTTATTACCTCCCCAAGGTCACTCTGACAGTTTTATTATCAGTGACATGGGAGCAAATGTTGCAAAAGCAATGTGGCAAAAGCACCTATGTATTATGCTTCTGTGCATGGTCTGAAGCTAAATTACTTTGGATATTGTGCCAGTGATAGTTCTGATAATACATTTTAAGACCAGACGCGGGTCATGTCACATCCATGGATTATGTATGGAACTGTCAAAATTTCCAGAAAACCTTCTGCTACTTTGTGCGCGCATCTGTGTGCTGGTAGCCAAGTCTGCAATATTATTTATAATTATAAAGTGCCAACAAGTATAAACATGGGAAAGCATTTAGGATTTAGTCTTGCACACATTGAATAACAACATACATTGACTTCTAGCTGATCGTGACAGACCTTAAAAATATATACACTTTACATCTTGAAAAGCAGAAAAAAGGAAAGGCAAAAATAGAAGAGAGTGTGTATAATCCAATACCTAGAGAAATGATGCAAGGTTCCTATCTAACACTGTATTTCCAGTGAACAACATCATGAGGACTTGAGAAAATTTTCTCACTGCAGATCACAAAATGCCGCGCTAGTTGGAGGGAGACAGCCAGCCTTTTCAGCCACAGCCTGGTATTCCTTCTGTGAACGACGTGTTTCGCTGTCTGACTTGTACGTATACACACATCTACACACGCATGCATACAGTGTCTGGGCTTGCAAACGCACCAACCCCAAGCTAAAAAGCTTTACACAGGTTTCTTTTGAGAAGCATGCCCAAAACAGATGGAAATATATCCAAGAACACTAGAAGCAGCTTTATGGAAACACGAGCTGGGTTTATCTACTCTGTTAAAGACAGTAGGGTCTGTTTTTCTCCTGCTGGCAAGTACCAGGGAGGCCTGAGTCACAGAGGGGAAATCCTGCTCTGTGAACAACTGAAAAACACCAAGACTTTCCCTCAGCTCTTGCCTGCATAAAACTTTCTCTGCTGACCGCTTTCTCTCAAGAACTTTGTTACGTTTCTCCAGCTATTCTCTAATGCCAATAAGGGCAGTAAGCAACTAGGAAGGTGCTTTTAGCACACACAAAAACATAAGCTTTGACAACTCTTGTCTTGAAAAACGATAGTGCGCTTCCTTTGCAAATTAATTTTAATAACTGTGGCTAGTTTTCTGTAAGTCAAGTAGTTTTGCATGAACACACACAATTAAATTAATATGCAAATGTTCCCATTCCTCTGAGAATACTAAGAGGCATTCTTTACAGCGTGTGAGACAAGGAGGAGGAAAAGAAAAAAAAATAGCAGCCCCCAAAAGAGTCTTGTTTAGGAGGGTGGGATGTCTTTTCTTTGGCTTAAGCCACTGAAAGGGGATTCAAGCCTGACTGAAACAATGCTTGTTGATGAAGCAGAAATAAAGGAGGAAGAGAAGTCTTTGGAGATAAAGGAAAGAGGAAAAGACTGGAGCATCCCAAGTTGTTAAAAACTGACCTCAGCAAGTCTAAATCTTCACAAAGGTGGCATTTACTGTGTCAGGCCTCACAAAGGTTCCCATTCTTCCCTTGCCTGCAGGGACCCCCTCCTTCTCCAGCCATGTTTGAGCAAGGGTCTCAGACAATTAGCACAGACTATGGCCCTTCACCCTTCGGCTGTCAATCACCTTCCCAAGCAGATGGACAGCAGAGCAAGAAAAGATGGTTTCCAAGCGGCTTTGCCCTTTGTCTCATATCTATGCGCTGAGGGCCCCTGGGAATGGCGGCCTGGCTGGGGAGGGTGTTGGACTCCCTGACAGCAGACGCCCCTGCTACCCAGGGCATGGCTGCACGCAGGCAGGGCTCTTTGTACAGCTGGAGCATGAGAGCGGGAGCATGGATGGGTTTCCCAGGAGCCTCCGTCCTCAGCCACAAAAGACCCTCTGGAAGCCAGGAGGCCAGAATGACTCAACAATCACTAAAAGTTATTATGGAAAAAGCAACCCTTTCACTTGGGCCCTTGCTTGCTGGCTTTGTAGACTCGGACAAAAACAGCCGCTACCCAGACAGCGGATATATCACAGGAGAGAGTGTGCCTGTGACAGAAAGATAGATTAGAAAAGACTGGGAACATGAAGGCAAATAGATATAGATGTGGGTCTCCAGGGAGGGGAGGGAAAGAGATGGGACACAAAGGCGCTCCTGTACTGCTGCTGTTCTCAGCACACTGCCTTCCTCTCACCTCCCGTACCAGATTTAAGGGAACCAAGGCCACTGGTAACACTGCAGTGGGTGTGAAGCATGGCCAGAGGACCAGCAGGGAGGACACAACTCCCGATTCCTCTCCCGCCAGCCTGCCCCAGCCTGGGAGCAAAAGAGAGGGGAAGATGGTGGGATGAGCAAAAATGCACAGGCAGCAGTGCAAATACAGCCTGGTAGGCAGGAAAGCACTCACCCCTCACCTGAACAGCAATGGAAAAGCAAGTGGAGAAGGAAGAAAAGCCTGGTTTGAGCTAAGATGAGCCAGTACAAGTCTGAGATCAGCTGGGAAGGGCATGGCTCTGATCTGAAACAATAAACTCTCTAGAGATGACTGGTCAGCGGGTCCCAAAGGATAATTAGGATAATTCTGCTCACCCTCCTTGGCCAGGGAAGGAAACAAAGGGGCTGGAAAGCACCCATCTTCAATTGCCTGGCATATTCTTCGTATGTCCTCGATTTGCACAACTTTTGGAAGATCAGTCATCTGCAACAAGCACATGCATGTGACAAAAGAGAGAAAGTGGGGCTACATGCCCTTCACCCACCCAGCACCGCTTAGGCAACGTGACACGACACAGTGAGGATGTCATGCAGAGGTAACCGGGACTCCCGAGGAGCCGTGACATCCAGCACGTTGACACTTTCCCTACTTACTTTTTACACTGTCCTTCTTTCAGGCATGAGAGTACTGTGAAGGAAAGGAAGTAAAATTCATCCAGAAGAATCTGACAGTCTAGATTATTAGTTACACAAACAAGTGTTTTGCTAGAAACTGTACCCATTTCTTAAAATCTCATAAACATTACTGCAGGGAAAGGATGCAATTTATTAATGCCCTTTTCTTTTGTTGATGTGAGCCTGCCATCCCTCATTTTGAGGAGTCCAGTGCATCTGAGAATGAAAATAAACAGCTTCCCTCTCCCCCTAAAATCCTATGACTGGTTAAAACTTACATGAGATTTTAATAAAAAGGATCCAATTTGTTTTTATTTACCTTCTGGTTTTAAGTCTTTGAGAAAGAAATTGCTATCCAGGTTTGCTGGCTAAAATAAATAAATCATTACATAAATCAATCAACAAATAAAGTGAACAAAATAAACAAATAAATCATTTCAACAACAAAAAAAAAAAGCCTGACACTTCCACAGTCCCCAACTCCCAGGAGCTGGCATAGTAAGGAGTGCACCAGATTGTGCCATGCTCTAAGAAACAACAGCAAAATTTATTAAGACTTTATGCATTATTGTTGCCTTTCTGCTGTTATTAGTGAGTCTACTCTGCCTTTCTCCTTCCTTGCCCTGTGCACACCATCTGCTAGTAAGTACCAGGAAAACAGGAAAAGGGTATTATTATTTGTAGCCACAGATTAAAGCTGCAGCACATGAGCCACTGTACAAATTGAAAAGGTAAAGACAATCTATGCACTAGAAGGATCAGACATCAGAGAAGAGGTGGGTGACAGAGCACACAGAAGCAGCGAAACCATCACTTGGCCTCGGGGGTCTAGGTCTCGATGGCAGAGGTGATGCCCTTAATTTTAATCTCCTTGAGGAGCACAAAGGGAAGAAGGATTTATGACACAAATAAAGAAATTACTATGAATAAAATGTCTGTCTGAGCTACAGTGAAAAATGCCTGGCCCAGAGTTTTATTGTGTTTTTGTTTAACCTCCTCACACGAGGCAATGGGGAGGAACAAGGGAAGCCTCAGCCAACACCTCTGTACAGACAGCAGCAGGCAAACACAGGCCACAAACATGAGGTCACTTCTCATTTTGAGTGGGCTCTGGAGTCCCAAAGGGATCTGCAGACACAGACACATGTTTTTTAATATGAACGTGCAGGTACTATCAATATTACTTCATGGGCACCGAGTTCCCTTCTGCTCAAGACCAAATATTCCACCAAACCACTGAGACTGAAGTAAATTGCTAGGAAATAATGCTATTTTCTTCCTCTTCTCAAAGTATAGTTTCTGGGGAGCTTTCGACCAAGAGCTGAAAACTAAAAATCTAATCTAAGCATAACTCCCCTTTCCTGAGGAGGAACTGCTTGGAGAGGCAACAGAGATGCAAGTCTCAGCGGTGCTCTGTCTTCCCACACAAATAGGTAAAACGCAAGCTGTGGTCTAGGCTCTGCTCCCCAGTCGTCTACCAGAGATAGTATTTCTCCTCTTCATGTGTTTACAGTTAGCCACAAGCTTAAGTGCTCGATGAACTAAGGCAGGAGCTCCTGCTATTATTTAAATATGTTTTAAATACATTTCAGCCTGTTCGCTTCCTTTTATGATCATTGCCTGTTTTTCACTGGATACCCTCTAATTTTAGATGGTTGTGTCTATATATTGATTGCCAGCTTTGGAGCACTTAATCAATTTTGAGAAACTTTAGGCCTTTGTAGTTCAGCCCGTTACTAAGTAGCATTTATTTTTCTGCTCTGAAAATGTGAATATCTTAGAAATTAAAAGCTGTGACCTGAGCCAGGTGAATTGACAGAGAAATAAAACCTGTAAAAACAGACAAACCGAGATATTCCTAGAATGGCTTTCTGAAAGCAAATGCTTCCTGTGAGGGCACTGGTAACAGTTTGTAGTGGATAAAAGCACATTATTATTACACAAAGCTGTGGCTACTTATGACAAATCACAAAAAGGAGGTGAGGATGAAGTCAATTGATTCAGAACTGCTTGCATCTATACAGCCTCCAGGTACTGAAATCTTGACTTGACACTGGCCTGGGGAGGCTGCTCATTCACCTTTACGAATAAAATGAACAGTTAGACAGTGATACAATGAGAGAGGGCAGACGTGTAAAACATTCTCGTGACCATGTGGCATAGCAAATAATGTAATAAAAATACTACACAGGGAATAATCAAGGTCAGTTAATTCAGCAACGTGGGGGATTTAGACTTGAATTTTCAGCAGCTTGGGGGATTTACACACAAAGTTTCCACTGTGCCTGAAGGGGAAGCAGGATCTGCTTGATATCTCAGTCTTCTTGGTTTCTTACAAAATCATGTCCTTTCGCAACAGGTAGAGGCACCGAAAAAACAGCTACATTCCAGATCTATCAGGAGCTCTATATCCTCATGGCCTGACACTCAGAAAATGGAAAATGCCAAAAACCTCATAATACTTGAGCCAGCAACCTCTGTGAGAAGAGATGGAGTCACTGTGCTTGGGAGCTTGCATGGCAAAGGGCACAAATACAAGGGGGTATAGAAATATCATAAGCATTGTACGGTCTTGGCCAACGCACATTAAACAGGTGACCAGAGAGAGGAAGAAAAATTGTCTCTTCCTTTCCCTCACCAGTGCTGGCCACAGCTACACCAAAGCCTGTATCAGCCAGTTCCCAGGCCTCTCACTCCCACCTCAATGGCTTGGGCAGCCCTCTACCACCAGCGTGGTTTCTTCCCCGAGCAGCAAGGATGTCTGGGAAGAGATAGCACAGACTCAGGCCAGGCAAGAAAGCAGTAGGTCTGCAGCCAGCAGTAGCAAACCTGGCTCAGTGTCAGTTTCTCAAGCAGCAGCATCAAGGAGGGTGATGGTGGACACTTGCCACAACTTCACCTCTTTCATCTGGATGAAGATGCAGATCCTCATGCAAGTCCCAAGGTACATGTTGGTGTCTGTAATCACCACTGAAGTTTCAAGTCTGAGGCAGTATCACCTGCATTAGCTCTCCTGCCATGTGCATCTTGCTTCATTTGTCTTTTCCCCAGCTCTCTATCACCGTATCCAACAATCATTCCCAAAAACCCCTGCACCTAGACCCTTCTTTGAGATGAGGACACACTGTATAGGTCCTGAACAAACAGTCCTGAGCAACAGTTTTCACACCAGGAGGAAAGACAAAAGGCAATCTGCACCCACAGTGACCAACTAGGAACAGTGCATCTGTGGTAAAGGATTTCAGCCCCTGTTGAAGAGCAATACTGGTTTAATGCATGAAAGGAAAGTTGAGTTGGCTCCAAGGTCAGCACAGGGAAGATGAGAGCAATTACATCACTGTGACTTGGCTAGGAAAGGCATATTTGGATTTTTAGAACAGGGGAATCTTGTTCTTGTCTTAACCAGAAATCAAGGACAACCAACACAAACATTAACATTTCAGGTTGTTTTTTTTCCCCAGAATATACAAAGTTAAAAACAATTGTTGGAATTAAAAACATTCTGTGATGACTGTGTAGAAATCATGCAAATCTTTAGTGAGCAGCAGGGAGCAGGAACACGATAAATCATGGAAAGTCCTCTTTGAAGAGGCGTTTTGGCAATTTTTTATGAAACAAAGACAGGTCTGTTGTTCTACAGAACAGATTATGGCTTGTTACAGAAAGACTGCATTTTTTCAAGGCAATTTTGAACTTCCCATCTCAGACATGAAAAGCAAGCCAACTTGAGATGCACCTTATAACATATATCTGACTGCAACTCCAGCCAGTGCTGTCTATAGCAGTAAGATCTTGGTCCTCAGAAAACACTTTTCTAATGTGCTGAAAAATATCCAGATCAGGCTCTGCTTTCCAGCCTCTCCCTGAGGGATCTACTGATGTCCAGCTGTGTTACCACATACTTCTGGGGCTGCCCTCCTAATGAGAAACCTAGGTCTTGTCATTTCTGCCCTTCCCTCAACCAGTCACTCCAGCATACCTGTGAGGAGTAGACAATGGATACTGCCCTGCTGCCTAAGCACTCACAGTATCTTGCACTCTTCCAAGCAAAAGCAAACCATGCCTGGTCCATCTGAGACCATGACAGATGAGTAAAAGACAGAAATCCTGCTTTCTCCAAGACAGAGTAAGTCTCAGATGAGATTCTCATGAGACATGTCTTCCCCAAAAAACTTTGATCATCTCTGCCCAACCTCAATGGTCCTGATTGCTCTCTTAAGCTTCAAGAGTGACATAGCTGTAGAAATGCTCAGCTCCTCCCTACAGTCTGAGACTAGCAGAACTCCCCCATGCAACCCCAATAGATCCAGCCAAGGCATATGACTGCTGCCAGAGAAGCACAGGTGCTGTGGAAGACCAGGAAATTTTGATGGGAGATTAAGACCTTAATGCATTATTACCAGAGGATAACACACACATCAGAGCAAAACAGAACACACGCCAAAAGGAGGAAGACTGATTTATAATCTAAGCAAAAAACCCTGGCTGTTTTCACCCAATCAATACTCCCAACAGTTCTCCTCATGGCAGAGGTTAGAGAATATCCATAACAGGAAAGTCCTGGGGTGCTGCTCAACCAGGTAGAACCGAGCATCACATAAACCAGATCTCCTGAAAGCAATCTGAGCCCTAGGTGATCACAAGAGGCTATAAATACATCTTTGTGATTGTCCATTCTCACTCATTTAGGAACAAAATGGGATCTTTAATCCTACGGTAAGACCTGGCAGAGTGGAAACCCTCAAAGCAGAAAATGCGTCAACCCCTTCTCCCTGAGCAGAGATCCATAGCAACGTTTGAAGGGAACACATCCTCACTCTTGCTAGGCAAATGCTATGCCCAATACAATCTCAAGCTCACTCTGTATCAGGCAGTCCAGCTGCTACATGAGCCAGGCTCCATTTCAACAAAAGAACAGCTCTTCTGGAAATGACAGATTGCCTTGATTTAAACACTGCTGTTTCCAGATGCAATAAGTTTTATGTTGAAAAAAGCAACGTCTAAACCATAGCTTTTTGTATACAGTCACGTACAGAGGTACATATATAAACTGCACATGTATAAAGACATATGGGGCTACATATTTACTTATGTTAATGCATCAGATGTGGCATTTATATCTGGATGGAATTTCTACCTATAATGCAGCTAAATTCACACAACTAATCTTGTTGCCATATATCTGTACAGAAGCAAATGGAAACAAGAGGCAGAAATAGTGTCTGTAAATAAAAACTCTTTGTCCGTGTGGTAAAAAGCTAACATTGCTGAAGCAGGAATAGGTACTTTTCAAGCAATATAACCAAGGTAGGTCTAAAAAGAAGTGTTTATATAATAGCAAAATAATATTTTTCCAAAGCGAGTTTGAATTCCAAGTGCCCGTTATTAGATTTGATTGGCTGCTACATAAGAAATCACCATGATCAATCTTTTAGTTAATCTCCATCGTCCTTCAAGCATCACAGTGACATGGCTGGGACATGCCAGCACTTGCAGATGCTTCATTAAGTAGTTAATCAGCAATAGCTGTAGGGGTAATTCAACATTTTCCAGAGTTCAAATAGTACTTTAGGGTAAAATGTGCCCCTCCACTGATATCATTCTGAGTTGTTGTGATTAAGCATAATTAGGGTTCACCATCTCTCTTCCAAATAATAATAATAATACGTCAGAGGTTTGTGAATGCCAGAGGGTATCTGGCACATCAAAGCCACATTTTTAACAGTAGATGCATGAGTTTTATAGCCTGGACCAGTGGAATTTAGCAAGAGTGCTCTGGTCATGTATTAGAGAGAATTTTCTGCACTGAAAGCCCCACAGAGAATGCAGTCTGTGTAAACAGTTCAGTGGTAGGATGTAAAAGCAAACACTGATTTACTGAGCAAACTAAAAGTAGCCATGCTGTAATGTTCTTGGCTCAGATCAAATACTTGTCTAGGGGAGAATCCCTTTATTAACAGCAGCATAAACTTCTAGCAGCTAGAGAACTTTTGGACAGTTATGCCTGCAAAAAGCATAGCTAACAGCTACCAGAGGCAGTGCAATCTTCCAGCAAGCTGCATAAGTACAACGGTCTGAGTGGTACTAACAGCTCCACCAGTTACCCTCTTCTCTCCTCTCACTCAAGCTGTCAGTGAGGCTGATCTACCATCTCTCACAGCCATGAAACAGCACATGGTTTGCAAAACAACCCTGATTTCTTGGAACATATTCATCTGGGTACAAGCCCGTATTTCAGAAATAAGTTTTAGACCATAACATGTGTATTCCCACTATTTGCTGTCCACTGGACACAGATAGTCACTGGAGTACTTGATGTAGTTAACATTTTAGAGGAATGGTGTCTAAGAGTTCTGTTCTTGGACCACCCTTCTGGTCAGTGCACAGAAGGATGACCTGAGTCCCCACAAGACATTAGTCTCGCACACTTGTTTCCAAACTTCACGTAGATTGCTGGAGTGACTCAGCAAAGGGAACACTGCATTTCTTCAAGTATCTTAGCATGAAGGATAGGAGTGATGCTTTGTGCTCTAAATCCAAGCAGGTTTTGGCCTTGACAAGTGTTTTCATTAAATTGGTACCCACCTGACTCTCAGAACATTCAAAAATGTTCTCTCTTCATGAGAGATCTCTGAAGAGACACCCAGACAAATCCAGTGTTTCTATTTGTCAAACCTTTCAGTCAAAATTAATTACATGCCACAGATGTCATGCTGGCCAAGTTGAGCGGCACTCAAGGGCTGCTGTAGATACCAGCACTGGTGTATGCATTAGCAGCCACGCAGAAAGAGGACAGCGTTCAGTCCTCTTGGAACATGCAGCTAGCGGAAAATACAGTGCTGTTCAGTCACTCCTGTGCTTTCCTGATAAATCAACCTGCTGCCATTGCTAGCAGTGCTCTCTTTGCCCCCTTCCCTCCACAGAAAGAACAGCCTGATGCACAGATTCATTAAATAAATAACAAATGCCAGTCAGGGCACCAGGGTGCATTGCTGAGAAGAGGAGGAGGAAGAGTTCACCCTAACGTACTGATCAATAAGACTGACGGCTGGCAAGAGAAACACATGTGCAATAAAATAATTATGACCAAAGCATGAAGGAGAGTAGGACCTTGTGCTGTAAATCTTCCAAGAAGGTAAACTGTAGAGGAAAAAAAAAAGTGCTATAAAGTTGAAACTTCTGGCTTTGACATATATGTTCTTCTTCAAAGTGAAAATATGTTTCTTGATTCTTATAGTCACGTCCACATTACAAGTACACACCAGGATCCTCTTTCAAGTGCGTATGGTACAAGTGCACTGCAAAAAAATGCTCAGATCTGACAATATTGAGATCTATTAGGGCTGCACACCTGGTACAGGACTGAGCCATATGTGCAAATATATACTGGGACCATGGATTTTGTTAATTCATGCAAGGGTTAACAAGGACAGTACAGCACAGGGGCTACAGAGAGCTGAGTATATACAAGCAAGGTAGTGTCACTTGGAAAAAATACATTGTGTGTAGAACTGCCCGGGTATATTTGAATGCTTGTTTGTATAGAGACCATCCTGCTTTCTAGAAGGCTTTTTTCTCATCCCTGTCATCAGAGCTTGCACAGCTTACTTTTCCAAAGGAAAAAGCAGCACCTATGTCTTTTTGTGCTGTAACAACTCGAGTACAAGCACAGATTTGCTATCAGCAGTGTAACATTCATGATTTTGTACCAACACTTCCATTTCTAAGCATAAAAGCAGAGGTGCAAATAGGAGTGCTTGCAAAAAGGAAGGATCAAACCTACTACACTTTTGCTCCAGAATGAGCCGCTCACATTGTGCAATGGGATTCTCCTGCAAAATTTCCTCCTGTACTTACAAATCACCTGTGCAGGGATGGGCAACCTATGCTTCTGAAAAGTGGTTGCATGCAGGTAATGTTCTGTGAATCTTTCAGAAATGTACTCTAGAATGGTTGGCCTGGACTTGGTCTGGACTCCCAAAGCACCTTCTCATGTAACTACTCATTTGAAAGTATAATTTCAAAACAATAAATAAAACTTAATAAATTATTTAATAAATAAAAGAACTTCAACCAACCAACCAAAAAAAACCAAAACCCCAAACACAACCAAAACCACCAACCAAGAGACTTAATAGAAGAGAACAAAACCAACTCAGTAGATGGCCAGGTTTTATTGAAAATGCCTTTAGGAGAACTTGCACCACTTTCACAGAGTGCTGTGGCAGAACATGCCCCCGTTTTCAGTCTTTCTGCATTTTCTTAGGTGGCTTTTTCAGCCCAGTTACAAGGCTGTGGGACACAATGATATGAGGCTGCTCACAAAGAGCTGACTTTTGTTGTTGTATACGGCTTTATCCCCTTTGAAAATGCAGGGCATCAATTTCAGTGGGACTTTGTGGGTGCTTAAAACTAAGCATGTGGTAAAGTGTTTGGAGATTCAGAACCTTAGCATACAACTGCCTGGTCTCTGCGTATAAAGAGAGCATAAATCTGCTACTGGGGGTCTTAAAACACCACTCCTGCTCAGTAACTGAATACGATAAACATCTTGACCAAAATATAGTTTGTTCATTTAAGTGATCTCTGAACATACACATGACCTGGCTTGCTGATCTAACCAGATCCTTCCAACTTTGTGTGCTGTTTTCAGAGTACAGGCCCCTCTTTCCTCCATGATATTTGACAGGCCTTTAACCTGCGCACTGAACACATCCTTTACATTTAATTAAAGCTTGAAGCATCCTCTATTATCCAAATACTAGATTGTGAAAGAGTTTCCATGTTTTCTCTTTGCTTGGACTTTAAGCAGTCTTAAAGCTTCCCATATTTTTTTCCAAGCACAGATGCTCTCCCTTTTGACAGAATTATGGAGAATATATTTTTCCTCATCTTCTTTTACAACTCTTCCTCATCCTACTATTTTGAGAATATACTCCAAGCTTGCTGATCTCTAACTCTCATTTCACTTCACATGAACATTTATTTCTACGTTACAGAAAATATACACAACTTTATTTACAGTGAACTGCTAGTGGAATCAAATTAAATTAAGACCAGATGGAAATTGCAGTGACATGATCTTGCCCATTCAAAGTATTACCTCTGGAAAGATCCTGCTGTCTCCACAAGAAGTAGCATCTTATTCCATAAGCAACTCCACCATTGGCTTCATCTTCACCGTTCTGGTCTAACATTAGATGCATTTTATGACATTCAAGTGCAGAAAAGGCCTTAGAACTTGATTCAGATGTTTTAACTAATGCCTAAGTGTCTTGCACCACACAGGGTAATTAGTAGAGAAAGACATTACTCAGAAAAAGGAAGGCTCTCACCCTCTAAACTTTGGTAACAGCACCATTGGAGTTGATGCATTCTTGCAGATGTGGGCCCTTCCCGCTCTCTACCACTGAGAGACATCCAAAAAGATTAAATAAATCAAGTATATCCCAACTTCACACCCACTAAATACTGCTAGAGACATGCAAATGGCATTAAATTATTTTAAGACAGGTAGGTTTCAATGAGATTTATTACTAAGAGCTGCACTATAATATTCTTCCCCATGGCAAACAGTTAATTGCTTCTTATGCAGTCACGTCCACAGTGATCAGGCAGATCACCATCTTGCTTGCCCGGAGGGATGCTGTAAGTATTAGAATGACCAAAACAGGTACAGAAAGTAAGGCTTTCATATGCTGGCTTTGCAACCAGACATACCTGCTTTGCCTACTGCAACTGGAAGGTCTTCCCTAAGCAGATCGACTGCAAAATGAATAAAACAGTACTGAAAATGTTAAAATAACATTGTGCTGTAAACCTGCTCTAATTACACTGGTATATCCACAGACTCTGATACAGTTTAGATGCATTTTTTCTGGTATCTTATACCGCTAAAGCATACTCTCAGCCTGTCCAATTCACAGGTTTGCACTGCTCAAACTGTCTTCAGCTTTTGTTTCATTCTCCCCAGCCTCTGATTTTGTCCCTAGCACTCTGTCTTGCCTGCACAAAGTCTGCAGAGAGAAAAGCAATACAGGAGATGGTTCAAAGGGGACTAGTGAATTGAATGTGTTGCCTCTAAGGGGAGGCTTTGAAAACAATTTTACTTCTGAAGCTAGGAGACAAAAGCATAAAACTTGATGCAATAATCACAGGGTAAAATTCAATAGTCTGTACCACCCGAGAGGTCAGGCCCAAAGATTCCAATGCCTTACAAGTATGAAAATTGAGAGCTGGTTTAAGATTCGTAGACAGGTCAATAAAATTTACACTGCTTATGAAGTACTCCTGGTAGACATAAAAATAACTCTCTGTAGCTTCTTGCTCATTTCCGCCCTTTGCCATTTCTTTTCCAATCCACTATCCTACTGCTCCTGGGTTTGTTGCCATGTCTGCCAATCACGCTTCCATCTGTGTTCAAGATGTCCTTCACCCTGCTCTGCTCCCTTACCCATTTGCTTACTCCCACATCACCCTACTTAACAGCAGACATGCATCTTGCTCTGCCATTCAGCTGTTCCATACATCTACACTCTCTACATTTCATCACTGTCAGCCTCCTCTTTATTTTCTGCCTCAAGGGAGACACATCTGAGCAAAAATCTCCAGAGGACTGGCAGGGAGGAATTGACAGGGACTCTAGCATACAGCCACTGGATGCCAACACATTCAAAACTTGGGTTAAATAGCTTCTGAATCCTTGCTCTCATGATTGATCTCTTGGCTCTTTCTACATTGGCAAAGATAGGCAAAAACCAGGTGTATCCTTATCAGATCTTGAAGGTCAGATGACTCAGTTGAGCAGCCTTCATTTGAATTGCAGCTTCTGAAATTAATTTGACAAAGAATTTGATATATTGGCAATTTTGGAAGGAAACCAGAATTAGGGGATCACTAAAATGGAGGGACTTCCAAGGTCATCATACTGTCATCCCACAAGTGGAAGAAACTATGAAAAGATGCTATATCCCAAACGCTCCATACTGCCATTGCCACCCATACTCACCAGTGGCCACAAAACACTCCACTAACGTATAGCGAAGCAAACACTTACAGCACGAGACCAAAATCTGCATTACTATAAACAAAACGAAAGTGAGCACTGCACTATAGTTTCTTCTCCAGCTGAAAAATACATCAGGTGAAAACTTGTCACGCAGACTGTCCTCAGATATGTGTTATTTCAGAATGGAAAAGAATGGTGTTATTTTCATGAGCCAGAGGGTTCAAGAGATGTATTTCACAGCCACGTGATTACGTACTAGGAGCGGTCAGGATTTCTACAACCTCACAAAGCCACAGAGGAGAGGCACTCCCATGAGGAAGATGCTGACAGTTCTGAGCCAGGACTGCTCAGGATCTGGCCATACAGGCAAAAGACTGCCTTGCCACGCTAATCTGCTGACTGAGGAAGAGCTAGGTCAAGAGGAGTTTAATTTCAAGGGGGATCAGATCAGCCCCCAGGCTCCCATTTGCCATGCGTGTGCACTGGAGATTCCGCTGTCCCTTGTGACATTGAAAATTACCCCCAGTGTATTTTAGCTCCAAGAGGACCTAAACGGGAACTGGAACAAGCCAGTGGACCACTCTGATCAATCCCAAGTGACAGATTTTAGTTGGAAGCCACCGCTTATTTATTTATTTTTTAACTGCTTGCTTGTGATAAGATTTTTCAAGGTTACGGACAGAAACTGCATCAAATTACTGTATAATTTAGTGTTTCAAACACTTTTTCCATAGCTATGTATATCTGGCCCATTCCTGTAAGTATTGAAGTGAGAGAATCAGTTCTCTGGCTGACAAAAACAAAACTGTAACATTTGTCTTCAATGGAATCCAATTTCCCTTTCCTCTGGTTCCCCTCCCCTCATTTTGAGAGAAAGTATAATACACTCTTGATTTGTCAAAATATTTCACTTAGTTGAAAATAGAAAACTCTCCTCTATGGGAGAAGGTCTTTTTTTTCCCTATAAAAGTTAGAAAAGAACTTAAGCGAAATGTCATTCAGATAAGAGAACCTGAAATATTTCAAGGTTTTCCCAAATTCTTATCAACCTTATCCTCCCTTGGCTGAAACTATTTGACCCAAATTCATAAATGCTTTTGGCTAACATGAACAAGGTATTACTGTCAGGAAAAAAAAATACATAAAGAAAAGAAGTTTTGTTTGAATGTTTCCTTATTTCTAGCCAGAGGCAAAACTGCCATCACGTTCACTGGGACAAAAGCTGGGTTCCTGTGTCCTCTAACTCTCCTCCAAAATAGTAATTCACACTCATTTTTCCTCTTATGCTGGAGAACAAAGTGCTCAATTTCACTGGGTTTTTTTGGTGTGGTTTTTTTTTGCCCGCTAATTGCGGTGGTGGACAATTTAAAAGATACATGTTTAAAATCTGTGAAAAGCTTTCCTAATATAAGTATATTGGGTAAGAACGCTGAGAATTCACAAATTAGCAAACAGATAAATACATGGACAGCACCATGCACTTCACGCATTGCATTAGGACTAAGAAAAGACTTATAGAGAGAAAGGAAGGGAATAAACATGCTGAAGGTAGCACTTGCATTAATGACATTTAGGGAGTAAGCTGCTGTAAGCACTATCAGAGTGCTCAAAGCAACAAAGACATTAAAAGAAGCTGGCAAAAATAGATAAGAAGCTTCTTCAACGTTTCACTTGGAAAAAGTGAGGAATTATGTTTTTTGGATCTGATTCTTCATTTCAGTACCGCTGCTTTGTGGAACTTGAGCATGGAATGACAGGGACCTAAATCACAGACCTGCGTTTCCAGCGGACAATATAAATGGGGTAAGAAAGTCCTACCGTACGGGGGCAATCAAGCTCCAACTGATCAGGGCAACTGCTTTACCTCCAAGTTCAATCGGCAGAAGAGGGCCAGAAAGGAGACTAATCCTTATCTGGATAAGAATTCCTGTTAGAAATGACTGGTAAGCTTCTGCAAGCTAATCCCTTTGGGGGATGCTGGAAGGAAGGATCAGTTCCTAAAAATGATGTATGTCCAAACATACATGTCCAGGTTTCTCCAAGTGCCATTTGCCTCTAATAAGAATGTAAGGCTTGCAGTTTCTCTCCATCAAATCTTGACTGCATGAAACTCCTACGTGTTCTGTGACTACAAATCTGAAAGTGATTAAAATTTCCTGTGGGAAATTACAAATGCCTTTCATTTAAGGAAATTCATAACTTTTGTTTAGAAATTATCATTTCGATTTGTACCTTTAATAGAATGGAATGGTATACTGTAAATGGATTTACATATTAGATTATAATTATGAAAGTAAAATTAATTACATTTAATACCGTCTGTGTAGGCACTTAATGAAGGAACTAGAAATTCAAATTTGTCAGTTGGAACTCAGTAATTTTTTTTAAATACGAGCTGTACCTGGAAGTGTTGAGTTGGGTGCAACTGTATTTTGATCATCTGGGTCGTTGACTTCGGTGCCATTGCATTTGTTTTCTGAAGGACTGTATTTTGGAAAGTTAGGGGGCCCTAACTCTACCACGACCGTCTTCCTCCTCTATTTAGCGGCCACTCACTCTATCAACTGCCAGATTTTCCCATACCTAAAAAGCTAGTCCTAATAATCTCAGATACATAATACTTTATATATTTCTGACAAAAGGAAAGGATCTTCACAGCACAAAGGACTTTGAAATCTGTCTCCAGCTGAAGAAGGAATGGGAGCTCAATGCCATTAACAATCCAGCCATATAAATCTTGGCTAGTGCATATACTGGATTTAGCTTTTGTTTTACTATTGTAACTGAAAAACTGCAATACAATTCCCCATGGGATGTTAAAAACTGGGTAGTATAGGTCCTTCAGAAAATTCAAATGCCTAATTCTCACCCAGGAGCAAACTTTTATGACAGTTTTTAAAGCTTTTGAAAAACAGTTGGTTGCAGTGATTGAAGCTGAAGTGAGATTCACATCCATTTTCTAATGCCTTAAAAATAACAACAGGAATAATGGCCCTTACACAATAGAGTTGTAAAAAATTAGAGGTTTCACCAAAAGAGTTATTTAGATGAGAAAATTATAGCTGCACGTTTGCACATCTGCACCTTGACAATCATATCCATGAGAATGTTGTAATTGCCATGAATTATGCAAAATGCTAATTAAGAACTCTAATTCACTAATCATCTCACAGGGTCATAACTAGAGCTGAATTTTATTAAGGACATACAATTCTGTGAAATGAATTTCTGCACTATACATCTCTTTCCAGAGGAAAGAGGGGAGGGCATGTGGTCTTTGTAGTTTAGTGGGAAGGAAGGGATTCAAGAGGGATTCAGCTGTCTGGGCAGCCCAACCACTGGCATCCTTTTTGACTTTTGATGAACATCTTTATTCCTCAGTTTACCTCTGTATAAGATCAGGAGATCCTACATCTTTATAACGTCACCTATGTAATGCTGCATAACTCTTCAAAAAGATACCTAAAATTTTCTGAGCTTGCTGATGTTTCTGTTACAAAACGATAAAGAAGAATTTGCTGCTAATATGCAACTGGTATCTCTTATGAAAGTCTGAGGCAGAGAAGAAAAAAATAAAGGCAGTGACTACCCTGCAGCCAGGAAAGAAGGAAGAATACACACTGTAGCTCACATTACCATTTTGCTGACAAACAGGGATCATCACATGGAAAGACTACTCTAATTTGATACGGTATATTTGCAAAACGTTACTGACCCAGAGATGACAGAGCTAACCTTCAGAGATTCTCCTGAGGCAATGTTTAACGATATAAAACTACAAGACTGCATCGGCTTAAGGAAATTGCACCCATGTGGATGGACACAGTCAGGTGAATCCTCGGAGGAAAATGCAGCAATTCTGAAAAAAAATCTCAATGCCCCATTCCCATTAAAGTTGCTGGGGGTGGCAGCTTTCAGATCCATTAGCTGGTGCTAAAGATCTCAGTTACAGAGGTTGGATATCACATCTTGGAAATACTGCAGGCAGGCAGGCAGATGATAGATACAGACACAGACAATAAAATCAACTACCCTCTCTAGTCCTTGTGCTATCGAGTTTCTCAGCTGTCCTGCAGTTACACATTGTGCACACGTGCTGAGAAGTATGGGACTGCTAATACAATTATATCAATGTCTGTCTGCACCAATCTTTCTAGCGGAGACAAATCTTTCTCTGCAGCACTGATCAAGGCTTCCAAACATACATTTGACCTAACAAGAAATTCACACCGAAGTGTTTTGGCAGACTACAGAAATACACTTCAGATTAAAGATGGCATAAAGTATTCACTGTAAAGCAAGCTGTTTTATGTCATCCATCTAGTGGATAAAGCAGATGTGGAGATCTATGTTTGCTGAGAGAACACATCAGCCCTGCTATACCAATAACAGAAACTGACACCAACTTCACAGCTACCAGGGGAGATTTCCAACTCAGTGACAGTCAGTCATTTCCCTCTTTTTGAGGTCTGTCTGCTTCCATACCTTATGTTCTAAATTATGGCAAATTTATGGCCAGAATGCAAGGGGCAGGAAAAGTCTCAGGTCTGGTCACAATTTTATCATCCAAGAGTATGTTGGCACCAAGGAAGACCCAGGTGGTTGGAGCACCTCTCATACTGGGGCTAGGCAGGGCCCCAGGAGACAACAGGAAGGTGAGCACAGCACCTTGGGCTGCCTCTCACCTGCTCAGCACCCTCTTCCCGCTAACCTGGGGGAAGCAAGAGAAGGAGATCTCAGGAAGGAAAATCAGGACACCAGGAGAAAACGTAAATGCGTATAGAACACCCTTGCCACTTTCTATGTGTAGACAGAAACATGAGCTGGAAGACAGGTTGAGGTAACACAAGGGTTTCCTGCCACGCATCCCTCCCGAGTGCTTCAGTCCTGCCTGCAGAGTGCCTGCTGGGGAACTGTCAGGGCAAGAGCCAGAGATGCTTGCAGGGAAATGTTTCCTCATCAGGATTCAGCTACCACTGCTTGCTAGCTACGGCTTGGCAAACCATTCCTGAGAATTAGAGGCTCACAGAAACACACTGGTATTTGCTAACACAAAGTGGGTTATGTGATTATAGGCCAAATCCTAACCTGGTGTAAAGCAAAATCCACTAATAAAAGACCATCTAGCTTGATATTTTCTAGGATGAATGCATGGGCAAAGAGGAAGGAAATACATGATTAAGCACAAAAATAAATCCAATTAGAAAAAAATAGCTAATGTTTTATTTTCATCTTTGCTAATTTATATCTCTTCATTAAATAAATTAAATTAAATTAAACTAATTTCAAAATATAATCAAATCCAAAGAGTGGTCTTGCAGCATCTACCGACAAAACAGACAGAGGATACTCCATGAAGAGGGCAGAACGAGTAATTTTTCCTCGAACTGACTGCTCTGGTATTACTGTCAATTAACAGGAAGACAGCCAGGGAACTCAACACTGGCAGCACTGCAAACGCAACAATTTGTGATTCTGCTGGCTTGGCTAAAATTGTTATTCTTCATTCCGACTCCTGTGCTGACAGGTGCGGCCAGGTGAGCTTGTGGGTCATAATACAGGACTGACAACCAAGAAATGTAGATTCATTGTATGGATCTGCCACGGACCTGCTGCAGGAGCCAAGGGAAAGTCGTTTAATCAGGCTGTGAATCTAGGATATCATCTGTGGGTTTTTTCCACCCCTGTTCTCTCGTTTGTTGAGCTGCAAGCAGCGTGACTGACAAGCTCCCACTGTGTGCCTGTATTCCACCTAACACAAAGATTCTCCAACCTAGGAAAAAGCCTCTAGGACAGCAGGAGCCCCTAAAATTATAAAAACTCATTATCCTCTTGGTTTTACATCCAAAACATGAGCATTTGGCATTCTTGGAAAGGTGTCATGACTATCAATTGCTACATACTTCCACTGTGTATTTGGTTTAGTATTATGATTATTATCAGTCGTAGAAGGAATGTGGATATATGGTAACACACAACAGACATAAACTGCATAGATGCAAACTGGAAAATGAGCAGCTCAGGTTACAGACAGGGTATGACCTAAAACGTTCTTCAAGATATGTCGCCAACATTGGTATGGCAATAGCAGAAAAGGGCTCTCCAGCTGCTGGAAGATGGGGCTGGATTACACGTCTTGCTTAAAGCAAACCCACTCGGATTCTCCTCCCCTCTGGCAGGAGTTCCCCAGGCAGCCCTAGCCCAGTGTCCTGCAGGCATGAACAATTCAGTGATGAGAGGGTTCAACACAAGATCTACCAGGTAAAGCACAAGGTTTCTCCTCTCCACAAAAAAAGGGCTGGGAAAATGGGCTCTCTCTAGGAAGAAGACATGCCTGCTGACCCTTAGGGTGACCAGAAATATCTTCAGGTGCCCATCAGTTAGAGAAACAGTGCCCTGATCTTGAAAGCGAGGGAAGGGCACTGCTGAGCCATGTCTTCCCCAGTAGAAAAATGCGATATTAAAAGCGTTCCAGTCCTGCAGCATTTGCAGTGGAGCTGAATGAAGGAAGCAATCAGTTTGTTCTTTAGGAGGAATAATCACAAAGCAGCAAATGGCTAGAAGTCAATATTTATTAAACTGCAAGCCAGTTGCATTTTATGAGCGCCAAAAGTGAGAACATTATTATAAGATCTGATAAATCAAAGCACTGAGAGTAAACACACTGTGTAAGCTACAATTATATGCCTCTGCAAGATCAATAATTCAAGAGGTTTCATCCACATTATGCATGATGGCCTATGGGAAGTTGGCCTCTTGAGAGTGCTTGCTTGGACTGAGAACAGATGCAGGGGCTTTTGAAGAATTCCTGTCTCCAAATTTCAAGCAGTCGACTATCATACTTTCAGAGATGCAAGAGCAATACAATTATCTATAGTGGGTGGGAGGGCAGCTATTTCTCCTGTGCTAATACCAGGTGCAGAAGGCTCAACGGGGACCGTTCACGTGTGCACACCCACAAGCTTTGCAAGGAGTGCGTACGTACCTCCTCAGGGAACGCTGCGCAGTTAGGATCTGCTTGGTGCTAATTAAAAGCCAACATGGTGTGTTAAGGACCACCGTTCTGTACTGAAGTACCCACTCCAGCAAAAGGAGCTTAGAAGAAGTGTTCCCTTCACTCTTCCTATGGACTACTCTCAGCACAGCATCTGATCAATGTAAACGTTAAGCAAATGAGCACGCTGGTTTCTCTGTCACTGAATATGTGCAGACTTGGTGTATTAGCATGGAGCAGAGGGGGAAGGGGAAGAACTGCCCTGCTTTCTCTTCTGGGTAACACCACCTGCAGAGGTAATGGCACTCCAAGACATCTCCAGCCAGCCCCACAGAGGACCCCAGTGAGTTGGAGAGAACCAATACTGTGATGAACTCTCAGAGAGATTGCTCTCCATTTCTTCCACTGTTCAATGAAACTGTCTCCCTTATCATGTCAGCAGCAAAACTCACAGTATTTTAAGTAGGTTATTCTGGCGTTCATCTGTTGATGTAAATTCCCCTACAAATTGCTCTCTTTCATTGGGCATAATCAATATTATTTCTTCTTGCCCTCCCTGAGATAGCACTTGTATTTTTCTGAAGAATGCTCTCAAACACAAAGACTGCTTGACCTTTACTACATATCCAGGGCCTGTTTATTTCTTAGCCTTCTTGTTTAGGATGGCACCTGCCTTGCTGTGACTCACTTACAGTCTGCTGGAGTAGCCTCCATGCTGAGTCTACTGATTAGCCAAAGATTCATTTATCAGCAGATGAGGTTATGAGGTTCTCGTAGCTACACTCCCCAGCAACCTGCTTGATACTGATTTCATTTGCAGTAATAGTACCATAAAGTAAACAGCCTTGCCTTTGTTATTTGCTTTAAAGTAATCAATGCAGTGCGCAACTCATTCACTCTGAGGCTTAATCAAATTAACTATATTTGTTCCCCACTTATTGCTATGGATTTCAGTCCTAATTAAGCTCCTAATCCATGAAGTTGTTTTCTTCCTGGGATACTATGGGAAAGGCTGTTCCCACCTCCTCCCCCCTCCCTCTCACACAGGGTTATGTCAATTGGAAAGCTGTTTTCTTAAAGAAGATGCAGTTACTTCTGTTATCAAGTTGCCAAAACTCAATGCCATTGAGCTTCTAATTAAAAATCTAAATAATTTGAAAAGGGCTAAATAAATAACTCCAGAAGGGTAGTCGGTTAGCCGAGCTCATCAGAAATACGTTGGCATATGCCAATGCAGAATCTCATTTTCTAAGGATGGCTTAGTTTTTAGGCAAACCAGCAATGTGTTTATAAAACCAGATTGCTTTAAGAGGCAGTAATTCTCTCTAGTTGGGAATACTGTGCTTTCGTAAAGAAACTGGAGGCATGCTCTCTTTGTTTCTGTCTACTAATCCTCCATCAAAACTTCTCAACTTTTTGATCCAACTTAATTACATTTGGCAGAAAGACGGACATCTCAAAGATACTGTTTTCCTGCAGTAGTTGGAAACAGCTGGACAGGGAGGCGAGAGACCCAAGTTAGCGCTCAAAGACAAAGAAGTAGTATACGTATGAGTTTAATCGCGTGCTTAGTAGGCAACAAAAAAGCTACAGGGGACAGAGCTCCTCACTCCTCACAGGGATCCACCACTGTCTGCCATACTTGTTTCTGCTACTAGCACAAAAGCAATCTGCTTCTTGCAGACCCCTCAGACTCTGCTCTCGCAGTAGTGCTACCTGCAGCCCTGCAAGGAACTGGGCTCCTCTGCTGAGGGCTTTCAATTCTTGCTGAAGTTGCACTTAACATTTTATTCCAAAAATAGTCAAAACAGAGTTCCAAATTTTAAAAACTCAGTATTTTTTCCTGTGGTTTCACTGGTTCAAATTATTTGATTCACCGTGACTTAATGTGTAATTTTGGTCATGTGATATAAGGCTGTTTTATACAGGAAGGGTTTTCTTTGAAAGAAATTGTCTGTAATAGGTAAATTTAAGCTTGTGCTTAAGAGCAGTAATTAACATTTGAAAAAATGACAACTAACTCCGATACAGTCATGAAACAACCCAGGGAGATCAACAGTGACTATGATTTGTTGTGAACAACTGCTTCTTTTGAGAAACCCCAGCCCTCAACACCTCACAAAACCTCATCATTCCAAACCTGCCCAAGTAAGAGCAAATGCCTGTATTTTTCAGGTTAATTTCTCAGGATCGTTCAGTTAAGTGCAACCATTATTAACCATGTCTTGGCATTTAGCCTAAGAAAAATATATTAAAATGCTTTAAATAAAATCCTGCAAAATTAAGAGGAATACCAACTGGGGATTTATTTTTTTTTAAAGCAGAGATTTTTTTTTTTTTTTTTTTTTTGCCTAACCATGTTTTTGAATGGCAGAATAACAGCACTGCAGGGACATTATTCACTGTCACTTGTGAAAATTCCTCTTGAAAATATTTAGATATTATGCCTCCTACCCAGGAAGTCCCAGTCAACATACATTATGCGTTTCTATATTAGTCAAAATTTTATATACTGATTCTAGCCAATTGAAAATGCTACAGAAGGAGGTCTAAGTACATCTGCAGTCACTGAAGCATCAAAAGCACAAGAACGAACTTGGGTAGCCATGCTGCTTGGAGGCTTTTCTGCTCACAATTTAAGTAGGATTAAAATATAATGGACTGTTGCTCTCAAAACTCAACCATACAAATACATATCTACATGCTTTCACTTTTATGAGAACTGTGGAGTTGATGAAAAGAACTCCAGTGTGCAGTCACTGAAGATGTCTGGTTAAGCATACATCTAAAAGCTTTCCTATATAGCGATCACAATGCATAAAGCTGGCCAAGTGGTGAAGAATAGCACGAGGATTCTTTGATTCAACAACCTCATTCGCCATAAATGTAGCTGCAGTTGTGTTTCCCCAGAGGTAGCGGCATTTCAGAGAGGCATCCATGATTTCTACATACAAACGCACTTGTCAAAAGCATCATCAGCCAGAACTACATCACTGTCATAGCTCAGCTATCATTATTACTTTCTGTTCTGATTACATGTGAACACCATATGCAGTGTTTGCATGCATATGGACAATGCTGTGTTCTAGCTAGCAACTACCATCCTGCCTGCAGAGCAAAGGGACAGATCCTGATTGATTTTAAGCACTTCTGAGTATTTGTACGAAACATTACTACCCCAAGTCTAACATTTTAAAACTTGGATGCTTTAAATTAAGCTATTAAATCCATACTTACTCAGCGCATAAGTGTCCTGAATTCCTGAATAGCTCTCTAAATCAAATCTTACCCAGATCAAATCAATCATATTAAGACATTTCTTTAAAGTCTCAGCAGGTGACTTTCCAGCGAAACCTATGGAGCCACACAGTTTGAATTGCCATTCGAAGATCTGACCTGCTCTCAAAGCTGCCAGGTGTAAGGGCAATTCCTCCTCTGGAGTCTAGGGTAAACAGTGCTCTTGCATCCCTGCTGCAGAGCCACTCTACCCCAGACAGCAGAGGACTCCTCAGGTACCCTATACAAGCTTCACTTCATGGCAAATACAGAATCTGCTACTTTGCAATGAACTTCCTAGAGAAAGAGTTATGATATTTTCCTCTTTTTTGCCCTAACCATCACACACAGCCTGACAGTATTTCACAGTTGTGCAAGAATGAAATGGAGCATATTTCTGTGAAGTGCTCCATTAAGCAACAGCAGAAATTAACAGGTGCCACAAAGTGATCAGAGGTGACTCACTGTCTCCTCTTGGCTAGAAAAAACAAGGTTTGGAGGGAAAAGGAGGAGAGGAATCATGAAGCAGGAACAATAACTGTGGAAGGCATCAGACAAAGAAGAGATTGCAAGGATTTTCTCAGACTCCTTACAAAACCAGGCATGGGATTGCAAATCATGTTAGAAAAGACAAGAAATAGATTTTGTATGTTGAAGTAAAAAATCCGAACCCCTTACTCATTTACCCCAACCTATGTTTATCTTCCCAAAGGCCTGAATTTGGCCTCTTGCACATTGCTACCTCTGTTCTCCACCTCTGCCTCATTGATAGAGGTGACACTGTGACCCCATTGAAGCCATCTCCAGTTAACGGAGATCCCCACGCTCCCAGTTGCAAACATGCACAATTACATTCCCTCAGATGAAGGCATTCAGAGGGTTATTGACAGAGTAAAGCTGGTGTCAGTGCAGCCAGATTTCCATTTAGAAATGGACAGGTCTGGACATACTACATATGCCACAAATGCAAAAGCATATTAATACAGAATAAAATTATTAGAATAAAAAAAAATCATTCCCAAACCACTGCAGCACTTCCCGAACCTGACCAAGGTAAATATGACTCAGAGCTATTTCCCACACCAAGGAGAGACACAAACATTGACTCTGTAAAAGCAAGCCAGAAAAGAGCTTTCAGACACACCTACTACTAACACTGGACTACTCGGACAGTCCCAACACCACTATGCAGACACCACACCAACACGCCAGCTGAGCGCTCTGGTCAGAAAGCTGTTGACTAAAGTGGCAATCAGCTTATCTGCAAGGCACATCCAAAGCACCTGGTATGTGTTGCCATTGCCCAAAACACTCTGTCTGCATAAAGATTTGATAGCACTTGTCTAAGAAACTATTCATTTCTACCCAGGAAATCTTCTCAGTAATACCAGGTCAGTGCATTTTTGGGCACTGCAGGCATAAACACCAGAAGTTGCATTTTTAGGCAGTTCCAAGTATTGAGAGACATCGCTGTGAAAAGGTAGTGCAGTACCTTTCCTGCACAGGACTTCAAGCTCCTTTCTGCAGCAAGATCATGGAATAGTTTGGGTTGGAAGGGACCTTTAAAGGTCATCTAGTCCAAACCCTCTGCAATGAGCAGGGATGTCTTCAACTAGATCAGGTTGGTCAGATCTCTGTCCAGCCTGACCTTGAGTGTTTCCACTTCTCTGGGCAACCACCCTCATCGTAAAAAAAAAAAGTCTTCCTTCTCTCTAGTATGAATCTACCCTCTTTTAGTTTAAAACCATTACTCCTTGTCCTATTGCAACAGGCCCTGCTAAAAAGTCTGTCCTCATCTTTCTTATAAGCCTCCTTTAGGTACTGGGTGGCCACAATAAGGTCGCCCCAGAGCCACCTTTTCTCCAGGCTGAACAACCCCAACTCTCTCAAGCCTGGCTTCATAGGAGAGGTGCTTCAGCCCTCTGATCATCTTCATGGCCCTCCTCTGGACTCTCTCCAACAGGTCCATATACCTTAGTAGTACTGAGGACCCCAGAGCTGGGTGCAGTACTCCAGGTGGGGTCTCACCAGAGCTGAGTAGAGGGGCAGAATCACCTCCCTCGACCTGCTGGTCATGCTTCTTTTGATGCAGCCCAGGACATGGTTGGCTGCACACATTGCCAGCTCCTGTCCAGCTTTTCATCCACCAGTACCCCCAAGTTCTTCTCCTCAGGGCTGCTCCCAATCCATTCCTTGCCCAGCCTGTGTTGATACCAGGGGTTGCCCTGACCCAGGTGCAGGACCTTGCACCTGGCCTTGTTGAGCCTCATGAGGTTCACATGGGCCCACTTCTTGAGCTTGTTTGTGTCCCTCTGGATGGCATCCTGGTGTGTAAAGATCCATAAAGCCACTCTGTTGGCCTGCTCCAGCACAACAGAGACTTGTCATGCCAACGCTCACCTGCTGCAATGGGCCTGCTATCGTTAAAAGCATACCAATCTCTGCCAGCTCCTGAAGCTCACCCCTGCCCCTCGTGGTTGTTACAGCATCAGAGGGAACGGGGAGCAGGAGCACGATGGGAAGGGTCTAAATTGAAAACGTTGTTATCACTGCTCAGTATCTGTACGCACACAACTGCACGGACTCTCTGCCTTCCTGCACTTTTTTCTTCCTTTTTCATATCTGTCAGCTAAACCAAAGATTCAAATGCAAAATGTAGCACTTGGGAAAATTATGTGGGTTTGTGGCATTCCCTGGAGGGCTCTGGGTCCGTGAAGCACTGAATGGATTATAATGAGTCATAAATATAGTACTTTCATCTGTGACAGGATCCTATTCTGCTATTCATATAATGTAAAGGCAAACTGCCCATTTTCTCGAGACCAGTAATCTGAAATCTCAAAGAGGGAAAGAAAGATAAAGAGAAAGCATCTCTAGGCACAAATTAAGCAGACAAATATGCAGACAACATATTTAGCAGCAGCTTTGGGAACTTTGAATAAGAAAAATAGGTGCAATTGTCTTTTAATTATTCTGAAACATAATACCTGAACAGCTAGATTAGAACAGAAGCACCATATTCAGGAGAGGACACGAGGATGCAGTTGCACTTACGATGACTCTTCATTTTTGTGACCCCTTTGAATCTCTTTTCTGTAAGGCACATCCTCAAACTCTACTGCAGGCTTTACAAATTAGAGTTATTTACAAAAATCGCTGTCCATCCGGAAGAGGTGAGCCTTTCTTTTCCATGTGTGAGAGTCACCTCACATTAGTTTGCTGAGCCCTGGCTTACCTGCTCAGCCACAACGTTCCCCCTGCCTACTTGCCTGCTTCTGCTAATACTATCAGCTACTATTACTTTGACAGCATGCTTAATATAGAGATCTTTTGTATCCAAGCTGGTAAGTAACCAGCTTCCAGGCAGTCTGCTGCACTCTGGGTCTGAAAAAACCTGTCAGTCATCTTCCTTTAAAGCAGCATTTGGATAAACCAGATGGACTATTCCTTCTCTGAAATCACACCCACCGAGTGGATCCATTGCACATGGCAAGTTTGCATGGGTTAAACTGAATGACAGCAGACAGATTGCCAATTTCCAGTAATTACAAGGACCATCTTCCTGGGCTTTTCTGCTTAAAAGAGGAACACGCTTTTCATATTTCAGGCTGAAAAAATCCTGCTATGGTTGCCCTCACTGCAGCCCAATCCTATTGATAACCCCCTCAATATCCTGCACCGTACTGATGTTAAAAGCAAATAAAGAACAGAGTATCCCATGCCTGCATGTCACTCCACTTGAAAACTATTGTTTGCAACAGGTTCCCAAAAAGGCCACAGGACTTCTTCCCTGCCCAGACCACACACAGGTAGCAAGCATTTGAAATATAAGCACAGAGATATTCTGGATCAGTTCAATGCCTGAGTAAGAGTGACTTACAGGGATTTAGGGACTTTGAGGGAAGAGGGTGCAAGTAAAGACACGCAAACGTCAGCAAGGACTAGCTTTCCTGACCTTTGGATCAGTACTGTAGCATGCACCTATGAAGACTTTTGTCTTAAAATTACAACAAAGCATGTGGGACATGCATATATATATTGAATCAGTGCAGTTTGTCTGCACTCTAAGAGCACTAATAAGCACGCAGCTCAAGCAGAGCGCTGAGCAGAGATGTGAATGCCAACATGTTTCCAAGGCTGAGAAAAAAGATTCCTTCTTGATGTTCTTCCCAGCTGTTGCTAAGAAGTTTTGCTGTTTTTTTTTTCCCTGCATTTGCCAAGAGACCTTTCTAGAAAATTGGCATATGGATATTACCCACTTAAAATGGAAGAGAAATCATGGCTCAAGTGAGATGATTCTCTGTTACTAACATAACTAAAAGCAAGCAAGTGGTGTCAATGAAAAGCAGTGGCTGAGGTTTTCAAAAGTAGGTGGCTATAGTTGCTTGTTTTCTCTTTAATGAAGACTGCTCAGAACAGTGTTGAAAATCAGGCTACTTATTTTGATATCTCAGTCCATTCAAATAGGAATTTAAGACAGATCCAACTAAGAAAAAAAGAACCACGAGTTTTCCCATGTGCTTTGTACTTCAGAATTCCCCCCACCCACCCAGCAGAGTCCGTTTTCCTATAAAATGTTTATACTTGCATTAGACTAGTGTCATGGTTTTACCCCAGCTGGCAGCTGAGCACCACGCAGCCGCTCGTTCACTCCCTCCCCATCGGGATGGGGGAGAGAATTGGAAGAGTTAAAGTGAGAAAACTCGTGGGTTGAGATAAAGACAGTTTAATAGGTAAAGCAAAAGCCGCGCGCACAAGCAAAGCAAAGCAAGGAATTCATTCACCACTTCCCATGGGCAGGCAGGTGTTCAGCCATCTCCAGGAAAGCAGGGCTCTGTCACACGTAACGGTTACTTGGGAAGACAAACGCCATTGCTCCGAACGCCGCTGCCCCTCCTCTCTCTTCCCCCAAGCTCCTTATAAACTGAGCATGACGTCATATAGTATGGAATACCCCTTTGGTCAGTTTGGGTCACCTGTCCTGTCTGTGTCTCCTCCCAACTTCTTGTGCACCCCCAGCCATCCCGCTGGCAGGGCAGTGCAAGAAGCAGAAAAGGCCTTGGCCCCGTGTAAACACTGCTCAACAATAAGTAGTCCATAGAACAAAAACATCTCTATATTATCAATGCTGTCTCCAGCACAAATCCAAAACGTATCCCCACACTAGCTACTATGAAGAAAAATCAATCCTCTCAGCTGAAACCAGGACAACTAGCAAAACCAACATTTTTTTCATTTGTCAGTGATTTTTTCCATTTTCATTTTTATTTCCCAGTAAAGTTCCCCTTTCCAAACTAATTTAAGACCCTTCCCCCCTCCTTCTACAATTTGCACTTCTTTTTTATTTTTGTACTTGCTTGTTTGTAATTTTAGACTGCAATTCCAACAGCAACCCCCTGCTTTCTTGCGAGGACTTTCAAAAGAGCCTGAAAGAGTTAGGCATCCAACTCCCAGGCATATAACTTGTTAAAGCATCACTGAAAGTCCCAGCCCATAGGGAAAGCAAAAACAGCTCTCCAGAAGCAGACTTATGATCCATCAAAAAGCCAGTTTTCCATGATTTGCAGCCATCAGTGGCTCCCAGTACTGTAACTAACCCCACATATGAGCAGTCCCATCCACTCCAAGGGAATTGCTCATAGCTTGACGTTAACAATAATTATGCAGATCTTACAGAGCATTTGCTGTCTCTCCATCTCGGAGAGATGTTATTAAGAAGGTCAATACTTTTATTCCCATTGTACAGATGAGGAAATGGAGGTGATACGACTGGGCCAAGCTGAATGGCAGAGCCAGGATAAATACCGTGATGAATAAAGGCTACCGGTTATTACCCTGCTTGCAAACTGTTTAATTACTAGAGTCTCATAAGAAAATTTATGAAATAGATTCCATTTCCCTCTTCTCCCTCTTTCCCGAGTACTGATTCCAGCTAATCATCATTCATCCTTCGTGCCATCACATGAAAGATAACTACAGAGAGAATAAAAAGAGTATTTATACAGCTAAGGAAGGATTTACATAGCTGGTTCCTTAGGAGGTTTTACCATGTACTGGATCAAAAATAAATTTTTTAAAAATTGCCTAAACAAATATATATTTGCCTTATAGACTGTAATAGCTCATTCAGAGCCCTGATGGTGCAGTGAGGAAACAAACTGCACTCTTGGATATTCCTACAGGAAGTTCCTACTCATCTGGAGGTGTGCAGGACCACTCACCTAAACCACCATTACACTACAGTTCCCACTGCAGAGGCTTTGCTTCTTATACGAGACTGACGACTGGCAGGAGGAGATGCCACGTCTTATGGCAATCTCAGACCTACCCGGGATTCGCTGTTGTTTGCTATGCCTTCCCCAGCCCTTGGCAAGCCAAAAATCGCCTGCTGGTTCTCACTTTAAAAAACTGGTGTGCATTGCAGCTTTAGCACTCTTACACATAGTTTGCTCCCTACTTTATCTATTCTAATCTTGGACAACTGAGCACCTAAACCACTGCAACATGCTAAGGGTCAGTCATTCTTATCAGCAGCATGGGTTTCTTGCTGCCTGCACTACAAGTGTGTCTGATCTTTAGAATCCAACTTTACTTTCTGTAGCAGAAGGGCTATGTTTATCTTAGATCTAGCTCATCTTCCACTTCCACATGACAAGAGTTAGTTTAATGTTAAAAATGGTGTTGTTTCAGGTCTTCATGCTTCTGGGCACTGAGAACAGAGTAGGCAGAGCTGTGAATATGTAATCTTGGCATGACTTTCGCTTTCCATTTCTTTTACTGGCCACTAGTGGGATATTACAACAAATATATTTCTGGCAGAACCAATTCTGTAAGAGATTTCTATTTCCTTTTCCTTAATTATTTTTTGGCTTGGACTTTTTGCTGATTATCTTTAAATTAATTGTGAGAGGAGAGGGAGATTTCTTTGGGTCTTTTGGTCTCCAAAGTATTGAAAATACTTTTTTCATTTCTGTCTCCTGCAGACACATCCAGAGTGTCCATGAGACAATTTATGAAAGTTCCCAACTAAATTCTCAGTCCTTTGATACCTTGTGAACCTCCATGTCTTCATTCTCCTCTCATTTCCATGCCAGAGTTGAGAATTTTTGTCGCTTTAAACAAAGCACTTTGTTTTAAGAGCAACAAAGCATCAGGTACATATACCAGATCAGAAAGACAATAGCCTGTGCTCACCTTCTACTTGTTCAGGTACCAACATGACATTCAGCGCTCTGCAGTAACACTTGTCAGTGTTATTAATTCATGCAACTCAGTTTTCGGCTTTTAAGTAAACTACCTATGACCCTGGGCTGTTCTGTACAGTAATTCCCCCTTGATTTTCATTGAAAACAAACAATAAATGGAGTAACTTTCAACTTCTAGCCTTTATTTGTTTGCTTGGGGAAGTGAGAGTGTTTTCTTGCTGTTGGTTTTTGTTCAATAGCTTTTTCCATGGACAACTTCCTGATACCTCAACGGTCCACAACTACCTATTAGTACACACTGCTGGCTGAGAATCTGGCACCTAATTTTATGCACCTATGTAATGTGTGTGTAAAAATGACACAAAAAATTGATTGAGCCATTACAACAGCCAGAGCATTGCCGGTCCTCTTTTTGTAGTCTGTTGACTACAGATGGTGCTGGATAACCCAAATTAAGGGCTCATGCAGTCTGAAACAAGAGGCATGTATTAAACATTTACAGCAAGAAATGTAAACACCAAATGCAAATAAATAGGGTTTCCCACAGGTCCCTTCTCTTTTGTTGCCCAGTGAGTATTTTCTAACTAAAATGATATTTTTAGTGTTGTATCTGTGTGATACAATAAGCCTTATACAAATTGCTGCAGAAAGTTGGTGGAAATGCACATTCAGGTTATATGCAGTTACAAAACTGGTGTTTGGGGAACAATCTCATAAAAATGTAGTTTGCACCCTTGGGGCTTAGTTTATAAGGGGATTCAAGCAGCATTTTATCTAGTTAGAACCAAGTTTCTGCCCTGCTTTTTAAGCTTACTGTCTTGGCTTTGGTCTCTCTGACTAGACATTTTTCACTTCCTGCACTGAGCAATATTTAGTAGGACAGCTTTCTCTCTATGAAACACTTGCACATCCAAATAGCTTGAAAAGGTTTAGTAAGCAATTAGTAGATTACAACATTTTATAAACAGTAGCAATCTCTTATACAAAAACCCCCATGATTTAGAAAACAAAAATATTCTAAAAAAAGCCTACAAAATTATTTCATAAGATCTTGTTTTCACGTTTTATCACATATATTTCCCAAGTTATGACTAATTTCAGTTATCAGATACTATCTTTCTCCCTTGGGAATTTCTTTTCTTTCCTACTTTTTTCCCCAAAGGCATAACATTTTCACAGAAGATGATTTATGACAATGTGGTGATTTTACATCAAGAAAATTCCTCTCCTACAGGGGCCTCGATACTTCCGAATCAAAACACTTCTCATGTTAGAAGGGCCTTTAATTCATCGTTCTGCTGGAACGTAGGGAAGGACTAACAGCCTCAGTACACAGGCATGGGGTCTGGTCTGGCTAAGAGACATAGGCACAGTCATTCATCGTTCATCATTTAATTCATCGTTCTGCTGGAACGTAGGGAAGGACTAACAGCCTCAGTACACAGGCATGGGGTCTGCTCTGGCTAAGAGACATGGGCACAGTCATTCGGGCAGACACAAGCCACTGCTTCAACCTCCACAGGATTTCTGCTAACTGGCTAAGCACATGAAGGACTTTGATACCAGCCAGTCACAACCCAAAATTCTAAATGGAATTTAAGAGCAACATGGGATGCTTTACTTAAAGCAATTTATTGTGTCACCTCATGTACACAGTTCTTTGTTCAAGTTAAATCATTTATAATGATTTAAAAGGGGAAGTTGAAGGACAGGCTGCTTTGGGAATTATGGGTACACAAAACATCTGATGCAGCATCTTCCAGAATGCCCTTGTCATGCTCTTCTCTCACTACAAGCCTGGTCCCAAAACTCACTGATGGCCATGCTGCCCAGTTGCTTGTGGCTTTCATCCTAGGGACACCCTCCACTGGTCTGTGCTATTTGTGTGGTTAGCATGTATGTCAGCATTTGGTTACGTATAGAGAGAGAAGGAAATAAGCTAGGAGTAGTGGGCTAGGCTTGCTATCGATTTAGTTAGCATTAATTCATGGAAAATGCTTGCATAAAGTTCATTACTTAGTTTCTCTGACAAAGTTTTATCTAGTAAAGGAAAGCATTGCAGGTCCAGGGGTGCTGCAGTAAATGCAGATTATCAAGAGACTTTCTCAGTTCACTGACACCATCCCCGCAGTCCCAAAAATGGCCTCTGGAGGAGAGCAATCCTCAAAAGTACTAATCCTCCTGCCAGAAATAAGTAAGACAGCACAGATATATAGGCTACAACAGGCAACTGGCTCAAGCAGACAAAAGAACACTAAATAAAAATAACCTTCATGTAACTTCTGTAAGGTTTAAATTTTGTTTAAAAATTTAAACAAATTTAAGGTGTTGTCCAGGTGTCCGTAGAGCCTTTACACTCTGCTTAATTTGATTTTCACCTGTGCTAGAGACATGGTGCCAACATTAGCTGCATAGGTGCCCTGCCATTTGGGACAATGCTGTACTGATCACATACAAATTCAGACAGGACCTGTAGATAATTATCATGTAGCTCACTCTTTGCATGGCCACAACTCAATTACCTCTTAAAAGCCTTCATACCATAGGTACCTACTGAGTGGGAAAGAAAGGTATAATCTCCAACCACTTTGCTTGAGATTATATTGAAGGCACATATTCACACCATCTCATTTTACGCGTTTAATTTAGGTGCCAAAATTATTCAACTGATCAGGCTGCCAGAGGGTGCCCCAGAATATGTCACTCAGGCTGCCAGTTCCATGTCAGCATCTGACAGACACATCCCCTTTGCCAACTACAGAAGGAGGTGTGAATTATCTCTACAATTAGCTCATCTCAGGCTTTCCACTAATTCTGCTACTAGAGACATTGGACTTTATTCCCTAAGTAGTTCAGTGAAATTAAAGGAGTTGGAAATATTGTTAAGTCTGATCCTGTCCCCTGAAGTCCCCGGGACCACATCTGCTGTCATGCCATCAAGAGGCAGGGCACAGAAGTCTCTCCATCCCATTGCTCTGCCTACTGCAGATTTACTTGATAAAGGAGAGTCCCTGTTGTGAAGGCTTTACAATCTACATAATCAGAGAAACTACACAAACCAAACCAAACAAATCAGGGGTAAGGATGTACAGCAGGCTGGTAAGTGTGGATAAGGGTACCTGCAAGCCTTGATTTGGATGTTCAACTACAGCATGAGGACAGATGCCTCCAAAATAAAGGAGCCACTTACTGGCTGCATTCAGGTGCTGTGCAACTCTCAATGGGATTTTATAAAAATTCTGCCTAGTGGACAGCATTATTGCATAGCAGATGAGCACTCTTATAAGGTTTATCATCTAGTGTCCTACATGTTAAGTAGTCTTCTATTAGCAAAACTTTGTAAACCCTAGGCTGTGAGGATCTTTATGGGCTAATGACATGAGACAACTAGATGGTAGACAAATGGTTTAACTGAACACTGCAAGCAATTAAGAACCATAGGTCTGAGAACATTTTCCTCATTTCTTTTTTGCCTTTCTCCTACATCACTGCTTATATAGTAGGTTCTCACAAAATACAGTACTCTAGCACTTGAATGTGTTTTGATGTCAGTGCTCAGTCACAGAAATTTTTCAGTAAATTATTCCATTCTCCCTTCTGGAGGTACTTTCTGCAAACCATGAACAATTGATCTACATTGCCCCAAATGCTTATTAGAACCAATACCATTTTAAATGCCCATATGACAGACACACGTGATCACCTGATCAAGGAGCTGCTGCCAAACTATTCAACATTTTTTAAGCAACAAGGTCCCAAACTGAGCTTGTCCCAACTCCATGAGAAGGGATGGGGGAAGAGAAAGAATCAATAAAAAAGTAAAAAAAAAAAATTATCACATGCATCTAAGTAATTGAAGAGTGGAGACTTTTGCAAACAGAAAAAGACTTGATTTCCTGAATAAATTATTCATTGCAAATTATTCACTCAACTCCAATAAATAGACATAGCCTCTCTTTGCTTTTTCAGAGGGAAAAAAAACCCCACAATATTCCACAAAAGCAAAAAAGGAAATATTAGAGATATTATTTACTCTCAAACAGAATGGATTATTCACAGGGTGCTGAAAACAATCTTTTCAATGAAGTGATGCATTGTACTGTCAAGAAGCCAAATTTTCAAAAGGGCTCAGCACCCAGCAACTCCTGCTGAGAGCAGTAGCCTATTGAAAATCCAGCCACTTCATGGACATGCCTAAATAAGAGCTGGCGGTATTGGAAACCTGCCCTTGGCTTCCCCTACTCACACGCTATGCACTCTACCTTACACAGGCCAGCCCACGATCTCTCTTGAATGTCATTATCTGCAGAGTGACAAAGACAACCTGCAGCATCTTCAGATACAGTGGGAGAGAGTATAAAGAGAAATTCCTGCATCCTTCCCATCCTTCCAGGTTTTTCCAAACTCCCCAAAGGGGGCAATGCAGCCCTCTCGCTACAGGCTGAATGCTGGCAAGGAAAAAGTAGCAAGACCAGAAGAACAGACTCTAGTTTTAATAAAGCTGTCAGGGTTGACATATAGTATCTACCGCTTTTCCGTTCTCCTCCATCTCAAGCAGGATGGAGGGATTATGCAGATGAGCCACTATATTGTGTCAGGCTCAGAAACATTGTCCTGTATGCTTGGCATAGCCTGAATTCGTTTCTATACCCCTGAATGCCCACAGCTATGAACTGTCTTGGTGGGATAAACACCTTAACAAAGCTGTTTAGCAGATTCACTAAATGGTTCTGGCAGGCAAAAACGTTTCTAGTGAATGGGAGAATGTGCTCTCATCCCCCTTCCTTGCTCTCAAACCTTTGAAGTTTTATTTATGATGTATGTAAAAAATAAGGCACTTAATCAGTGCTCATGGGCTCTTAAAGCTGCACTGCTGCTTTCCAGCAAGCACAGAAATGTCATCCCAGCTGTAAAACCTCTTCCACTTCCCAGCCACAGAACAAGCCACCACAAATTTTGCACTGCTGGTTCATCTCTGCATACATGCACACTTCAGGAGGGATGAAGAAAAGGGAGGGAAGCTTTCGCCAAGGCAGCCCCATTCAACTAAAGAGAATCCAGGCAAGGCCCTTCATTTCCCTCTCCACAAGCCACATGCTCTGGAAAGGAGGCTTTGTTTGACTGTCATTACGGCAGGTAACACAGTCCCTCAGCCTCCTAATGAGGTGTAGCGTCCAGAAGCCAAGGAGTTTGCATGGACTCTGTAGGACTGATTCCTAGTATTATCATGTCTGCCGGGAGCAAGTCCTACCACTGTTTCACTGCTGCTTCCACTTCTGTGAAAGTTCAGACCCAAGAAGGCATTTTTCAGGTATAGATCTACAAGCAGCCCCGGTCACTCAGCCACCCAGCGTCACTGCAGCTTTCTCACCCAGCCCTTGCATCTGGATTCACTTCCACCATCACAGCACACGGTCAGGACAAACACTGTGCACATGGCCTAAACTTACCCAACACTCCTCCGCATACACACACAATCAACAGTAACAGGGAAGATCATAATTACGTTCTTTAACATTATTCCTTTGCTGATTATGCTCTCCCAAAGTCAGATAAACTATATATTCTGCCCAAGAAGAATGAAAAAATAACAAATCCTTAACTTGAAGCCTCTCTGTGGAACAGTTGTATGAAAAAAAAAATTACACATATTAACCCACCATACTACTGCTATGAAACTGCAGCTGTGAGAATGTATTCCCAACTGATCTCTTTTAAGAAGGTTACATCCTAGTGCAACCTGAAGTATTAATGAAGCACAAGTTTGGGCCAGATGAAGGCTAGATACAGTAGAGGTACTTTATCAAGCTATCTCAATTCCTTTCCTGCACTGGGAGTCGCTCAGCTGATTACAGTGAATCATGACAGCATAGGCTGCTAAAAAGTAGTCATTGTAATTTGATTGTTGATGTGGTATCTGTTCTTTCTCTTTTGTGTCTCTCCCAGGGAAAAGAATAAGGAGTAAGTGCATCAAAACAAAGAAAGCTTTAAATACCAGGCTAGACACGTCACCTTGTCTTCTGTGTTTTGTTAGTATTTTAAGAATGAATTGACAGATTTTACAAGGTGGGTATCGAAAGAACTTGAAAAAATGCCAAAGCTATAGGATCTAATCAAGACAGATTGTACAGCCAGCTTCTGCAGAAGAAAGGGCTGCATGTAGGTGGGCTGCATACTAAAACTCAGAAGGGCAGGCAGTCACTGGGGTTTTTTTCCTTGATTTTAGGGAAACAGAGATCAATGTTGTGAATCTCTATGAACAATCTGGAAAAAACCTCCTGCTTCCATCCTACCTTTCTTTGTTAGGCAACCCACTATTTTCCCTCCCCCACACCTTGATTAGCTCCATTAACCTTGCATATAGGCAGGTCTAAGTTGTGGCTGACAGCAAGTCTTTGTCATGCGAAGCATGAAGGCAAAGAGGAGTTGCTGCAATGCATCTGAAAAATGGCAGGCTTCTTCACAGCACATTGCCTCAAGAGGCTAGGTCCAATTAGAATATCATCGAAGATCAGTTTTAATTTAGCTTCTATTTATGACTACTTGGCTTAATAAATTAATTTAGTTTACTGTGCAAACAAAACCACAAGTCTGGGAAGGTGAACAGATTCATAAGATGATTTCTGGAGAGGATGCCTTCAACCACAAGCTGAACAAGAAACTCTAATGATTTGCCCTGTGACAATCTCAAATAATATCTCCTTGATTCTACTGAAGTCTAGGCTTATTCTTTACACATTACTTCGCTGAGTGAGGGAAAGATGACAAACAGTAAATAGAGTTAGTAAATAGAGTTAGTAAATATAGTAGAGTTAGTAAATAGAGATAGATTAATAGTAAATAGAAATCGATTAATAGTAAATAGTGATAAATCCAGTTGTCTTATTCTTTCGCAGCAGCAGGGCCATGATTCAAGAAGGCACTTGGTTATATGCTGGTGTAAGCACACAATTAAGTGCTCTCTCTCCATATTTCTGCATTGTATTAGATGCCTTCCTTACAGACTCCTTGTCACAACCACATTTCCAATCTAGCAAAGAGGAGGTCATCTCAGACTATTTTACCCATTTGTTCAGCACCTCTTCTCTTCCCTGGGATCCTTTCTCTTCAACAGTCACTCAGCACACCCCCAGATTCACCTCTTCCTCCTTAGTCTCTGCCCAGACCATCCTTTTCCAAGTAGCCCCTGCTCTGCACCAGTCTTCCCAGTCAGAAATCCCCCTCATAGCTTTCTCCCTAGTCTGTGCACCTGCTGGCTGTTTTCTAGAGTCCTGTGCCTGCTATCCAGGAGAAGAATTTACAGTAACCGCCTTCGCTGGACGCTCGATCAGCAGAAAAGGCACACGAGCTTGGTGAGACGTTCAGGGTTCTTAGATGAAACCGCTAGGAGAAGAAAACTGAGCAACAGCAGGGTCATATGGATCGGATCCAACCCTCTTCAGTAACCATGCCTGGGCAAAGACTAAGATTGAAACATCTCCTATATTGTGCTCCAGAAGGAGCCCAGCCAAAGGCCTGGGTGCCCATGGCATGCAGAGCAGAAACACAAAAGTGGAAAAGCTAAGCAAAGTAGCAAAACTTCTCCAGGCATTTCTGCACCTGTAGCGTGGGAGTTAAAACTGAAGTCAGTGGTACATGTCAGAGTTATCACTGCTATATGCAAGTTATTTCCCTGATCTCAATGCAAACGCTGCAACCCCGCTTTTGATTTCAGTAAAATCCCTGGGAGCCTTCCTCTGAGCAAGCACTTGTTCAACAGACACTCTAGGTTCACATCCATGAAAGAGTCCAAACACCAGAGGCTGAAGAAAGCTGCACCCCTTTTGTCTATAAGCAATGGTGTTTAAACAGTTCTCAAGCACTCTCAACAATTTGCATTCCTTTTTGCAAAACAGGACAAATCCATCTGACATATGCTAGGTTCAGAAGAGCAGCAAGTTTTTCAAAATCAAAAGAAAAAAGAAAAGCTGCAGGAAGGGATTCGGAGAAGCAGAAGAAAACATTTCAAAACCTCTATAGAGAGGAATCTATAGTAGCAAGTGAGAACTTTCATCTCACTTCTCGTTTGAAGGACTGATAAATGTTTCTATTCATTGTAAGCATCTACTTCATCTACATTTTAGCCCTTTTAGCACTGCTTAGCAGGGACATGTCTAGTATAAAGTAACTACAACAGGATTATACATTAGAGATGCAAGCTATGGCTGATGAAATTCTGCTCAAATACAGCATAGCAAAGCTGAAAAGTTCAGCGGAGTTTCTCAGGCTTGATACTACCATAATTGAAACCTGGTGTGAGAACAATCTCTTACTGTACCCCCCACATTCAGATGTAGTATTTTTTTACTATAGTGTTTGCTTTCCGTGTAGAAATCCAGATCTCTAATCCTCACTTTACTGTTTCACATCTGACATTCTAATTTATGCCAGTGCAAAACAGGTTTACTGCACTAACAAATCAAAGTAGTTATTTTACCCTAGTTTAAATGAACGAAGGAAGATCCTGGTAATAAAGTATTAGGCCTTCTGCATTTCAGTGTGAGTGTCTAAGTTGTAACCTCCAAATTTGACCTTACAGCAGCTGAGGAGAGATGATTAGCATAGCTCACTCCGTAAATACTGCAAAGCTGTCATCCTTTTCAACCAACATAAGAAATTAGGATTGCAGATGCAACTCAGCAGTGTCATTTGCAAGAGCAAATTTGTATATTTATTATTTGTATTATCTGCATAGTTTCTGTTTGTATATTGTAATATAGCAATATTTGTTTAAACACTAGCACTGACACCTGTGTGAGATACACACATCACATCTTTTCTGAAATAATTTCAAGATCCGCCCTTAGACACAATGGGTCCCGAGGAGAGCTGGCTGGAATATTTTTTGCTAAGGCAAATATTTTTCCAGAAACTGTATTCAAAAATCACATCATATTCAAGATGCCTCCACAATTTTTTTTCCTTTTGACAAAGAAAGACCTCTCAGATCTAGGGCTGTCTTTTCTCTTCTTATTAGAAAGACCTGTAAGTTGAAGGCACAGCTATTGATACTATGTAGTATCATGAAAACATTCAGAAGTACCTGGTTTTCAAAACAAGTGCAAATTCTCAAACTAGTTCTGAAACTCTGGAAGCTGCTGTGAAACCAGTCTGCTCTACTGCAGAGATCTTTTTCAAAATCTTGAACAAGCCTTCTCTTTTCCTGTACATGCACAATTGTACAGGGGATGGAGGAGAGAAATGTACAACAGTATCTCAATATTCTCCTACCCAAAGCTAAAAATCAAAACTTAAGTTAATTCTTAATTTTTCTAATAAAAAACTGAAATACTACCCCTACTACCCCTCAGAACATTTCTGGAAAACCTACGTTCTTAAGAATTTTGTTTAAACTATCATTGATGTATAAAGGAGTTATCCAATATTGGATGCTAAATACATGAGAGGATCTGACTAAATTTCCCAGGAATATCTCTAAATTCAATTAATTAATTCCATACTTAATGTCTGTGAACTTTGATGGTCCATTTGGGTGAATCACAGAAACTTTTGGCCTTCACTGATAAAGCAGACAGCTAAAAATTGGATTTCAGTTGATATTTGCTCTGTCCCTCCATATACTCTCTTACTGGCAAACAGAGATACTAGAGCGTGCGGCACTTGAAATCTACTTTTTAATTTTGCATATTAAACCATAACTGGTCTGAAATCTGAAACTAGTCCAGAAATCTGCCATATGAATAGGGTCAGCATTTGTAGGATATAAAGCGAGTCTAGCAAATAAAGCTGGCAGAGTGAAAGCACAGAGCCACTGAAAGCATGTGGCAAAGCTCCCACTGGGGAGAGCAGAGGCAGAACACACCCACACTACCTGCAGAATTCATGCAAAGCAGAAAGCAACATCTTGGCATGGGGTTTTTCATGGTATGTGAGGTGTCAGGCACCCTGATCACACTGTAATTCAGCTTGTCAGAAAGTTCCAGCTGTTCCCCAACAGCTGGGTCCCAAAATTTCCATTACTGCTTTATGATTTGTTCCAGCAGAGCTCTAAACTTTCTCTAACACTGACTGGAACTCACGTTGCACTGTATAACAGCAGCGGTACTAGCAAATATTTGCTAATACTTGCCAATATTTGCTCCTACTGCTTTGTTAGCCTCCTTACTCTAAGCATCCATTTTTGATTATTGCTGCCATGCTTCCCTGATCCCATTGGGCTGATGATTGAAATTAACAATCTGCCCGTCATCACCGGGCTTCACAAAGATCTTGCAGAAAGTGTGGAGGCAAAGGCAAAGTTGTTCCAAGCTTGGCTGCAAAAAACTGAGGGCATTATCACTAAGTTTAAAAAGACCTGTCGTTGCAAAATGCCAGCTACAAACTGCCACCTCTAATTTCCACGTCCTCCTCTTCTGATGAATAGGCAGTGATTTGGGTTTGTTCCACTTGCTTGTCCCTCAGACCAGCAAATAACATTTCTCCTTGCCAGTCACTGTCCTTTTTCCCACTTGGCAAACACTGGTTTGCTCCCTGCTGCATCGCCTTCTGCACAAGAAACTGGCTCTGCAACTGTTTGGTTTTGATTACTTCCTTATTTTTATTAGCATAGTCTATAGCAGCTCAGCTTTGGGAGCCTGGCTAAAGTCCGCCCAATAGCCTTGTCCTCTTGACAGCTCACTTGTCCAGCAGCAGCATAAAAGCTGTCTTGTACATGGGCAAATTTTAAATACCCATTGATTGGAAGGTGGGTTTAGCTGGGCACAGGCCAAGCGTTCTGGTGGTAGTCCAAGGCAGCAATATTTTGGTTCAGAGAAAGGAACCTAGCAATTGAGAAGTTCATTTTTGGCTACCATACTAGAGCAGTCCACTGCACTACAAGCGTTCCCTGGCGATACACCTGCCCACACCTCCAGCAGCATCCTGGCTGGGCTGTAGTTTTTATTAGGAATGAGTTTGAGAACAGGAAAGTAAACTGCATCTGTTTCAATACAACCAGGGACTGAACGTCAGTCCTTCGGTGCCTAGAGCTGCCTTTGCTGGTGAAAGCAACAAAGAACAGAAATAGACTTTACACTCACATCTTCAGATCCCAAAGGATTATGTCAGAAATAGCAGGTGATCTCCTCCAGTCCTGTTCTATCCTCTGCACAGATAGAAAAGTACTTCAAAGAAAGAAACTGAAATTTCCTCCCTATGCATTTTCTTTTTACTCTCTGCTGCTTTTCAGTTTTAAAAACTGTGAATTAAAATAAGACAGAAAGGGGATCCGACATCCTTCCAAGTCATAAAAACCTAGAAAAATAGTGAGAGGGGCTCATTTAAAAAACCCCCAAACAACACAAAAACAACAAACCAACAAAATTTGCAAACAAGAAATTATTTTTGTCTCTTGGCTATTTTCTGATTTCATTTGGGAGACAATAAAGCACTCAACAGCTTGCTGAAAAAAGCCCTGAGCAACCCAGTCTGAAGGTGCTGTTGGCCTTGCTCAGGGAGGGCGGCTGGACTAAAACTGAGTCCATCTGCTACATCTGTAATATTGCCACTGCTGTTGGACATTCTATCCTTTATTTATGCAAGATACTACAGTTATTACTTTTGTTCAACCTTTTTTAAGCAGGCATATGACTGATATAAAGTAGGAACTCAAAGCAAATCCTGAACCTCTCCTGCTCTGACCTCCACCTCATTCAGAGCTGATGAGAAACCACTGTACAGGGAGCTGTGTTACAGATATACCTGTACCACCTTAGCCACAGTGTTTTGTACAGGTTGGACAACTCTCTTAATTCCTCCAAGTGTAAATCACTCTCCAAACTAATGGGGTAGAGAAATTATAGCAGGAGAATGCTATTACCTTGCAGTTCTAAGATATTACGCTTTAAGATATCTAAGCAACAGAAGCCTCTGATTTATCTGTTCAGAAACTGCCTGCACAAATGCTTAGCTACAAGAAGTGTGTATTCATATGAATTTCAGACTTCACATTTGCACTAGGGAGGAAAAAACACTGAAATATCCTGCAAGGAAGTCAATACATCACTGCAGACAACATGTAAACCTTGACTGCAGTCTCTCCATCTCTCTGCCTTGCACTCAGTCAATGAGTAGGATGACCAGACACTGCAGATAGGCCATGACAGTAAAGGAGCTGACAAGCCTGCCAAAAAACATACAAACCTCATTTGTTATTCATGGCTACCAAACACAGCACCAGAGAGGGTGTTCTGCCCCCACCACATCCATATGGGTCTCAGCACCCTTGGACTTGGAGGAGCATCATTCTTTCCTTTGGCTACATTCCCAGGTCTATGTCCATCCCACTTCAGATCAGGGCCAATTTCCTTTCTACCTTTTCCTGAACTCTTTCTTACTTCAAAGGACATTCTCATCCATCAGCTTCTCATCAACAGTCTCTTTTCCCTTTCCTTATGTGCAGAGGGAAGAGCTCTGAGATATACCTCTCTGGCCATCTCCAGATCTCAGCTCTGCCCCAAGGCCTACAAAACAAAAGCAAGCATTAATTCAGTGAATTGCTCTTTGCCATGCCTGACTCATTCAGTTGACTATTATCATATCCTTTACCTCCATTATTCCCTCCACTATTACCTCCTTTCCCAAGTCAAGATTAAGTTTCTTTTTCGTCCAGGCTTCTGAAAAGCTCTCAGCACCCATGACCCCAACCAGTATTTCAAAAAAGTGTAATTCTGTTTTAACTGTTTATATGGAAATATGAAGTTTTCAGACATGCCCAGCACAGCAAACAAATCTCAGTAGAAGATATTAGAGGCAGAAATATATTTCAGCGTCAGTGGCTAACCAGGAACTGCAGGAGTAGATCTCTGAAAAAAAATTTCTTTTCGACACCATCCATGTTTAAATGGCAATATTGACACAAGTGTCTCGCTCTCCACTGTAATTGAGTGTTCCATTTCTGGTCCTTTATTACCAGTTTCAAGAATAATCTTCTGCCTCATGGGGCAGGGGGAAGAGGGCAGGGAGAAATCAACATTTCTATTGAATGGGAAATTCTAGTAATTCAATCTTTTTTTCTTCTGTGTAGGAGAAAATAGAAGTGCTTACAAGAAAGTATTAACTTTTTTTTTTTTTTTCCAGAATGAAACAGTTCAGAAAAAAAGCTGTTTCATTTTTATTAAACAGTTTCTCAATTGAAATGATTTATTTTACCTTCCTGCCTGAAGAAGTCGCACTCCATTTTGTTGAGCCAAACAAAGACTAGCCATGTTAATCCTTTCCCTGTTCCACCAGACCTGTGTGAGACACAGCAGACTCGCTGCTCCCTCTTTCAGCAGGAGCACTTGGAAATGCCACATGCCACCTCAGACTCAGGGGAGCTGCTCCTCAGCTGACACACCCCTTCTGAGTCCACATTTCCAAGTTCATCTGCCTTGCCATACAGTAACAATGTCAAGTCACTCAGGTCCTTGCAAAGCACTACGTCACACAGTTCCCAGCATCCTGAATTTGATTTACTCTCTTTCTCAAGGACCTTACTCTCCTCACTCCACCATTTGCTAGTGGAAACCTCTCCCACTGCAAAGTAAAACTTCCATTTCTGTGGAAAACCGCCTCTTGAGTAAGCCCCCCCCAAAACCCCAAAATATATCTCTTTCTGCATAATTTCCTGTCATCAAACATTTTAGACAAACACAAAAGTGTGTTGCATTTTCAGCTGGTTAACAAAAACAATCTATTTTTGTCACCAGAATACCCAGCAGTCATGGCGTTGTCTTGCTTTTTGTTGAGAAACTAGTTTTGCCCTGAAAGAAACCATGTAATTGCTTTGTCCATTTATCCTGCTACGCCAGGGAGCAGCGCCCAGCATTACCAACCTGCGTGCCTGTGGAGTAGCCATTCCTCCACTGAGACAGAGACGGAGGAAGGTGTTGCTGCTTCTCTTCCCATCACTGGGACTGCAGAACCAATTGTGGTCTGCCAGTCTGGAGAAATCCTTCAGCTCTTGAAAGTGGAGACAGAAAATAAGGAGGAAGGGAAGAATTTGTTCTCCTCAGCATTCTGGTACCTGCTCAATACTTCTCTGTTTAGGGTTGGAGATAACAGAATGAACACAGTCCTGCGGGAATTGTGTTCTCTTATTTTGTGTTCCTGCTGACCAGCTTCTCTATCTTTAGATATATGGCAAGAAAGTCAGACAGCTTTTTTGCTTTCCTGAATGCACATTTTTTGGCATAGCATTCTAGCTCTTCAAGTGTTTTTCAAGGTCCATCTCCAGCCTGATTTTGCAATTAGTGGTGTTTGAACAATAAAGTCACCAAAACACAAAATTTGGAGCACTTTAATCATACAGATATTATGTTTTCCATCATCTTACAACTTCTATTAAATTTTTCACAGGATTCATTTTCCTGACTCAGGGTAACCACAAACTACACTATTTAAGTTGCAAATTAGACCCGTTTACAGTATTTGAAAGCCCAAATCCTGCACACACTACATTATTTCCACCTAATTGCTAGAGAGATTGAGTATTTAAAAATAAATTTTCTCTAGAACCTTTCCCATTAGGATTAGCTGGAAATGAACTAGTGTCAAGTGAACAGGTTTCCTCTATCATTAAAATGTGAGATCAATACAATGAAGATGAATATCAGTGATGTTGAGTCACCTTTTTTTGTGTCTCCCTGTTAAACTGCTCCAAGCACAAAATGCAAATTTTTCCATTGCTTGCTACACTCAGGCCTTAACAACCAGAAGCCCCCCTGAATGCAAAATTCACTCAAATACAGTACCGCTTCCTACCTGTGTAAGACAGAGTGGCCCAGGAAAGGTGAACAACATCAGGCAAAACAAGAGTAAGTTTAACACTACATAAGACCATGCTTAAGGGTAGGGAAATAAAACTCAGTTTTGTCCTCCCCTTTTTGGCCTATTAAGAATTATTATTGTCTTTTTAAAATTAGAAAAAAATAGTACAGGAGGCAAGAAATAAAACCATGACAAATCAAGACAGAGACTTTTCCCCTTCCATAGTTTGAAGTTTGAGGGAGGAAAAAAAGGCTAATTTTTTTCCAGCTCTTGCTTGTTAGAAATGATCCTATGACTTGACTCACATTTACACATGCTCTCTAACAAACATAGCGAGAAGAAATTGTTGAACTTGTTAAAGCATAACCTCAAAAAGCAGGTTAGCAGTCTTTTCTTTAGCAGGCTCCTCTTAATACAAGTTTCACACTGTTAAGAACAGGAAAAAGCATAGGAATGGTCATACTTGGTCAGAGCAAGGGCATGCCTAGCCCCATAGATACTCTTTGACAGAGGACAACCCTCACCCTTGACCTTAGGCATCCACTAAGAACAGATTAACAATAAGCATGTATGATATCTTCCTCACAGTGCTCTTCCAACATCCAACTATTTGTGGACTCCAGGACTTTGAGCTAAATAATGGTTTTTACATATTTAGCATGTTTCAATCAAGTTATTTTCAACAAAGCTCAAGCCTCCTGCTGAATAGTGACAGCTTTTATCAACAATAAATGGCAACCACTATATTATGTGGCAAGTGGCTCTGCAGATAAACTTCAGTGAACAGCCATCTCCTCTCACTTATTTTATGCTTGCAACATGCCGACCTCCTTCAGTGCCCCCTATTTCCTAGTTCTTTGTGCAACCAATTTAGACAGATCTGTCAATTCAGAGAGATAATTTTGTGAGCTGCTACACACATTGCCACAGGTGAATTTCAGACAGGGATATTTCTTTCATGGAGGGCGCATTTTAAAAAAAGACTACAGGTAACAAAATGGAGGTAAATTTCTCCATGCAAACTGAGAAAAACATACAAAGACCTGTTTGCTGCTGTACAACTTCAGTGTAGAAAGTCAGGTGAAACCACACAGACAGGCACTGCACAAGCAAGAAAGAGCCACAATCCCATGAAAGAGTTTGCAGGAGGCAGGTATAACAAGACATGGTCAAAGGCTCAACTGCAAGACCTTCCCAGCCATACTAGACATCCTGGCTAGAGATGAGCTGTGCAAAGAAAGGAGTTACCTGGGTTTGTTACACATAGCAGAAAGTGTTTTCCCATTGGGAGCAAGAGTATCATTCCATCACAGGCCCTGAGCAGTCCAGCCCTGCCTCTCACTTGAAATTGATGGCGGGCGGGGGGGGGGGGGGCAGGGACGACACACAGCTAATCACTATACGGGGGGTATCTACCACTGCTTACAGACAGAGGAAAAGAGACATTCTTCCAAAACCCCGCCTGCCCTACGGCAAGCAGAAGTCTTTGATCTCTCTTCCCATTTTGAAGTCATTCGTTACCAGAGACTGGTATGGAAAAAGTCAGTGGTTCACCAAATAAAATAGCTGATTGCTTCACTTTTTGGCAATTTGAGGCTAGTTCTTAAAAGACAAACCCTGGGAGGCAAGGCAGAAGCAAACAGTTTCTTCTGTAAAGGAGGCTTATTAAAAATAGGGAACATGCAAAGAAAATTCACTCTCTAAATACCAGCTGTGCATGTCCAAATTGATTTCGTGAATCTATCACCTTTTCTCACCTTTCTCTCCCCTCTGATGAGGTCACAACTAATAAGTTTCCTGCTGCGATCCCAACACATGGTGAAAAATCTACGGGAAATCCATTCAAGTAGCTGTAGTTTGGCATAAAGGCCTTCTGTTAATGAATTGACTAGAAACATAGCTTTCATCTCCTGCAGGGTCACTGCTATAAGGAAGTACTTACGTGATCTCTAAATGCTAAAGTCATTCTTTTGTTCAGAAACATGGTCTTGACTGAGCTGCCAGACCCCCAGGAAATTACATTTCTGTGGAGCTCAAATGTAATGAGCAACAAGCAAAGCCTACTAGCTCAAAAGCCAGGTTGGTATATCCCTGCTGCACCAACACCACCCCAAGCCAGCAGCATTCAAGCAGCGCCCAGTGTGCTCACCTCAGTTGAGAGAATTGCTAACCTCGGCAGCTTATTCCTTGGATATATTACAGCACCTCATGCTTATACAGCCCTTTTTAGGCAGGAAGATTAGCTTTCTTTCCAGAACAGATCCCACACAAGGAAGCCTGACTAGCAAAGAGGAACCTAAGGCACAACAACAGATGTACGTTATTCATGGTAGGCTTGTATCAGTGAAGAGAAAACACAAGGGGCTCCCCTCTCACTTTGAATGTTAAGAAGAAGAGAGTATATCCTCTCACAGTGTCTCACTGTTGGTCTGATGTCTAGGTCTAATGCATTCAGACTCAAGATGGGAAGTTTCAGCACCAAGTGGACAGCCAGCAGAGGTTTTCTCCAGACCACATTTTTCTCTGCCTTGACGTTTGCTGCTGAGTTGTAACTACCTGTGGGGAGTACCCATCTTCCTGTATTGCGCTACTGCAAGCTGGAACCGCACATACTTTGCTAAGATGGGTGAGGCCAGTGCATGCTCTCTTTCATAGCAGCAGAAGGTGCGGGTATACAGCTTTCAACCAGGACTGAAGTAATTAATTGCACTCATGCAAATTTCTTTTGTCTAATTATGCTTGAGAGGCCCAGGATGTAGCAGTCCTAATGTTTGGACCATTATCTCCTTTACCATGTAAATTAAATTCCTTGCTGCTGTCATTGGCCAAGGGATCAAATTAGAGTGCTGTCTGCATCCCAGCCCCTCATGTAAAAATATACATGTATGTCAGCACACAGCATATACTACCAGCACGATGTGTGTCTCAGTGATTTTACACTGCATGCAGAAATCATGTAGTAACATGTTGATGTTGAAGCTGAAGTACTGGCCTCACCCGAGTTTCTCCACAATGTCTCACCCCAGCTCCCCACTATTCTAGTCCTAACTGCTTAATTACAACCCCAGGCAGCATCTCTAGGGAAACCAGAGACCTCAGCTGAAAGCGAATCCCTGTGGCACCAACCGCAATAGTTGGTCATGATAGCCCAATGAACTAAGTGCTCCTAGCTCCAAACCTTCCTGTTAATAATGGCCCTTTGTGGGTTTTCTACTTGGTTCCTCCTATGGGTGCGTGGGGAGTAGGGAGGTTGTTGCCTTTTTTTAAGTGCAGGCAATTACAACAACATGGTCTTCCAGTCGCATGCTTTTTACGCGATAACACTGTGCTATGAAATTCAGTGCAATGTGCTCCATAACCAAAGTGAACTGAATAGAATGTATTTTATTTGCACAAGGGACTGCTTTTCATCTCTTTCCCACTGCCATCTGCCCCAATGTTCTACCAAGGTTTTTCAAAAATACTGTGTTCTCCTTTTTCATAACATCTCAGATTTCAGTGATTGTGCCATCATTTTAAAAGCACCCACCTTGGGAGAAGCACTAACTGCATTAGAAACACAGAGCTGAGGTTCAGCAGACATGATTTCTAATTTCAGCCTTGCCATTGCGTTACAAATACAAGCAAGTTACTGAGACATGCTTGAAAAATTATCTCCCCACTGCACACAGATAAAAATTTACCAAAAAAATTTCTCTCTTCAGTTGAGGTCTTCAAAAGAATTTTTTTTTTCAACTGACACATTGGTTCCAGATTTAAAAACTGGAGGGGTGAGGGTGGGAGTGGAAGTGGAGGGAAGAGGGTAAAGTAGATGCCTTATGAAATAAAGGAAGACTACAATTTAAATCCAAAGTTTCCAAATGAAAAAGTGCCAGAATTGCATCAAAACTACTTTTTGAGGGGAAAAAATAAGGTTTTGCTTCTAAAACTTGTATTTTCATCTGAAAAAAATGTCTTCATACAGTTTTCATACCCCATATATCAGTGATTGAAGAGATACGGCCTGCAAGCTGCTTCAGTCCTGCAATAAGTACTGTATTTACACTGTTACAGGCTTCTATTTCTTGAGCTTGTTGATAGATGAAGAAAAGGAGGTAGGACTGTGGTTGAGGACTTCATGCTGAGTACTTGATATTAAGCTGATAGATTATTATGATCTAAATATATTAAAGTCCCATTACTTAATACTAATGACAATGCGAGGGCGTATTTGCTAAACAGCCTTTCTGTCTTCTCAGACATCAGTACTCAGCAGATTACAGGAACGGAATTTCAACAATCACTCATATTTTTCTGCTAAGCTTCAACAGCATGCTATGCTTACAAAAGACAAAATGCAATACAGTTCGATCCTGCCAGGTATCAAAACCCTCCTAGCAGCTGTGCAGTAGGCTTATCAGGGCTTACAAAGTGGGCCCTTTCCGTGTCTGTTCAATTAGAGATAATAATCGAAGGCATTAATCCCACATTTACAACAAAATTTTCCACTGTTAGAGACACCCTGCAAATTATGAGACCCAATGTACATCCACCTATTTATGTTGCTATGGCTATGCTGTCCTTGGTCTGAAAGAAAGATGTAATCAAAACTTAAACAATGAATGGATTTTCACATTCAATGGGCTAGGCTTTCAGCCTGGCACAGCAACTCAGTGGCAGTGACCCTCTCCTGACTTTCATTTTTCCTTACTGTTGTTGGAGGGACTGGGAGAAATCATCCCCAGAAAGCTTAGGAGCATGCCCACTGCTAAAATAAAAAAATGTGGTGGAGTTGTTCTCAGCCACACCATTCACCACTAAGTGTGGTAAGCTATTTTAAGTGATGTGGTATCCTCTCATTCTACCAAATTGACCCCAACACTGAGGAACATACTTTGTCCTCATATCAGATGCATTAGAAACTAAAGTTTGAGGCAGTCAGCAATATCTAGGTGACTGCCCAATGTGGCTGACTGAAGGTCACGGAAAGTTTTAACTTGCAGATCTGGTCCTGAGCACCATAACAGAGGCACAAGAACCTCAAATATCATTTTAAAAGAAGTCTAAGAAGGTGGGATAATAGAATTAGATGTGATAGCAGAAAAGGTGGCAAACTGAATATCCAACTCCCTTAAGTTTCTTGTAAATAAGGATCGGGACACAAGACTTACCTAGTCTTACCTATGTCTCCAGTAGTGCAACAATGGAAGACACTGCAAGAACAACATTTTCAGGAACGCCCCCTAACTGTTAATAATCTTTTTTTTTTTTTTTAGTGCTCAGTTTTTTTAGAACCATCTTTGTCAAAAAACCCAAGTGTTTTCCGTGTTGCAGAGCCTTATGCCGAGAGCAGGCAAATTAATATCTGAGGTTTTCAACTGCTTCCATTTATCCGTGACAAGTGACACCACTGTGACTCCACTTTACTGTTCAGCCCTGTAGAACAGCAAGTTACAGGTGCAGGGCAGAAGGCCAAGTCAGAGCCACTGCAACTGAAGTTGGACAGACTTTTCGATTCAATAAGCCTTTGCTCTCTGCCTTTATCCACAGAGGGAATTGCAAACATTGCACTCTCAAACACTGCCATTGTCACAGGACTGCTCTTGGGTTTTATACTTCTGTGAACAACACAATACCTCCAGCTAGAGCAGGTGAGAGAGCATTTGATGGAAGTGAAAGGAGGGCAGTTCCTGAAGTCCAGAGCATTTAATGGAAATTGCCTGTGTTTTAGGACAGCTGAAATGCCGTCAGAGTTTACATGGGGCCTCACTGGCCTCCAACAGCCTGCCTGCTAAGACACCAGGGAGCCTTAAAGGCCGCATAGAGAGCCATGAGACAGGTGGCAACACATCCTACTTGGGTCCTTGCCTGTAGATCAGTGGCCTCCTGGAGGGGCTGCCAAAGGGTTGGGATGAAGGGCAAGCCTCCAGGTGGAGGGGAAACAGAAGCCCAGTGGCCCCATGTTACTTGCCATATATCCAGGAGCCTCTGTGCCCACAGTCTATGGCCCATACCTCTACCCTGACCCAGATGCTCTACGTTCCTAATCTCATTCTCCTTACTTAAGAAAAAATAAAATTTTTGTGAAGCACAGAATCATAGAATCATGGAAGGGTTTGGACTGGAAGGGACCTCAGAGATCATCTAGTTCCAACCCCCTTGCCATGGGCAGGGACACCCTCCACTAGACCAGGTTGCCCAAAGCACCATCCAACCTGGCCTTGAACACTTCCAGGGATGGGGCCTCCACAACCTCTCTGGGCAACCTGTTCCAGTGCCTCACCACCCTCACAGGAAAGAATTTCTTCCTTACATCTAATCTAAATTGACCCTCCTTCAGCTTAAACCCATTACCCCTTGTCCTGTCGCTACACTCCCTGATAAACAGTCCCTCACCATCTTTCCCGTAGGCCCCTTCAGGTACTGGAAGGCCACAATTAGATCTCCCCGGAGCTGCCTTTTCTCCAGGCTGAACAATCCCAACTCTCTCAGCCTGTCCTCATAGGAGAGGTGCTCCAGCCCTCTGATGAGCTTCGTGGCCCTCCTCTGGACTCTCTCCAACAGCTCCATGTCTCTCCTGTACTGGGGCCCCCAAGGCTGGATGCAGTACTCCAGGAAGTAGAAGTACCCAGCTCTCCCCAAGCCCACATTTTCACGGGACCTTACAAGAAACAAAGTTATTTATTACTGCAGGAAACACTCAGACTGCATAGGGCAGATTCAGAAGGAGAGAAGGAGATCTGCAGGGATAGCAGGTTTTTCTCCTTCATTAGCTCTGCACACACCACACCAAACTTCACAGCGCGGAGCAGCTGCACCCCTCCGCATCCACACCATGCTGCCTGGAGCTCTGCGCTGTCAGATAGGCTAAGCGGACAGATGAGAGCCTCATCTGTTGCTGACAGGCTCCACAGAAAGATTCCCGTTAGCAACAGGGGGCTCTCATGGCACTACATACATTAGTCCCCCAGCTCTGCCTTCTGAAAGGTTCTCTGAAACGGTTTTCAACTGATGTGGAGATAATCAGTTATGTCTCCAGTAATACCATATATAACAGCTCCATTTGCTATAGAACATAAAGAAAAGGTCTTACACAACACAAGCTTTTCCTTCAGAGTCTAGAGAAAGTCCCTGGAATCTCTCCTTTGTGCTGTTCCCTCAGGACAAGGCTGTTTTGTTTAGCACTGAACAGCAGCCAAGGTGAGTTTATGTTAGGTGACGAGCAGAAATCATCCTGAAGAAAAAGCAGCAAAGAGGGGCAAGGTGGGAGAGAAGCCCGTGCAACTCAAGTTGGAAACCTTGGGAACTTCTGAAGCTTCTCTGCAAGGAGATGAGATCTGACAGACCCTCAGAGAAACTGCCCTTTATTCAGAAAGGATCTGCCCCAGGCTGTCACCTATCGCAGAAGAAATTATGCACACTGTACCAAACAGAAACATTGGCAGGGCTTACAGCAGGTGCACACGTGCATAGCAAACTGCAGTTGTGTCCTGTATTATCCCCCCATCACTAGGTAAGACATTTACACATTGCACGGAACTCTTCCCTTCCTCTATGGCAAGTCCACACGGAAGTATGTCCACATAGCAAAACCCACTTTCTTTCAGCATATATGTCAAAAAATCATTATAGGTTTGGCTGAGATGCTCACAATGCTTTCCATTTTTCTTAAATCTCCTACCCTTGGACTCCTGTGATTACATGAAAAAAATCCAATTGCAGCTATTAAAAAAAAAAGTACAAATTTACACAGGGACAGTGAAAACATTTTTTCTGTTAATAAAAAATCCACGCTCTTGCAACTTCCTCCTGAATATGTATAGGCAGTGAACAGCTGAGGTGTGAATCCTGCCATGTGGCAAGGGAAAAGAACAGAGCTCTCAGACAGCGCTATCACACATGGCTTATCTAGACAAAGGTAAGCAAACTCTTTACTATGAAGCCAGTCTCACAGCTGAGGTACATAGGAAGATAAAAGACCTTTCTCCCTTAGATTATGAGGCATGCACTGAAGTCACCTAGAAAGTTTTGAAAATCATTACCTCCAAATCTGACTATGCAAACCTGAGAGAAAAATCAATCTAATAAATATAGCATGCATCCAAAAGCATTTTTAAGCACTGCTTTACTAGCATCCCAGTGATTAACATTTGCTGCTTATTTTTCCTGTCGCTTTGCCAAAACAGCTAGAAAGACTCTTTCCCTAGGACCAGGTTATTTCTGAACTGATACCTTATTTGTATGTCTCCTGCCTGGCAAGAGCATTAGTCAATACCAGTCACTGGATTCTGGTCAGAAAGGAGAAAGGTCCCCAGACAGTCTTACTCCACGGCAATTCCCATTACCCTACAGCATGGTAACTTTGTGGTAGCTGCTCAAAAATGCAAAATAAACTTATTTTTGTCTCCAGTACTACTAGGAACAGAAATAACTAGGAGAGCTGAGTTCCACAAATACTATTTTATGGAAACTCAGTGTGATGCAGAGAACAGGTTTCCATTGGCTCCAACTTAAGTCAAAGCCACAGAGTGACTGGAGTCTTGACAGACTATAAAAAAAATAAAAATCTTCTAACAACAGCACAAAGTGTGAAGGCCTACTTTTCAGCAGACTCTTCTGCCAGAGCTCTTTTACTACTGACTGACTGAGTTTAATGTAGGTTTTGGCACACTAAGAGGTGTAGCATAAAGTTGTTAGAAGACGGATCTGTCAGAATGGAGGCAATTTATCTAAGGACTTTCTTGCATCTGCAGCTGATAGACAGAAACCAAAAGTCACAAGGACTAAGAACTGAATAATAGAGCCAAGTTAAAAATAATAATAATTAAAAAAAAAAAAAAATCAATGTTTTCTTCCAGACTTAGGACAAGTGTTGACATTTTTCTCAGAAGTGAAAAAAATTCCAGTTTGGTGCTGGCAAAATATTTAAGCTTCTTTGACATTAAACTCGATTTGCCAGTAAACTCAGTCACCTCTTGGTCTCAGTCTTTCCTGGACTAGAGTCTCAGGAAAAGCAAAAACTTAGGCAACATGCTCCCAGAGAAAGTTATTTTGAAACACAGCTTGGCGCTACTGAAGACTGTGCTGTATTCAGCAAAAAACCCCCAGACTTTCGTGGAAGAGAGAACGCACATTGCCCTTGAGCACCATAACCCCCTTAAATATATGAACTGACTGAACAAACAAGCCAGGATTACAGCATTAGGTTATGTGGTAAAAACTGGTCTGCACACACGTAAAGGAGCACAGACGCACAAAGGATATATTACAGGATGCAGACAAAGAGCATTTGGGGATTGCACAGGACTTATTATGGGATGTTTAGGAGAGGAATCGAAGGCAGGGAAAAGGATGGATCTAGGTGATTTGGAGAGGAACAACTGTGTGAAAATAGAGGGGGACAAGGGGATAAAAAGGACCCAACTCCTGTTAACGGGGCTGCTCTGTACACTTGTCTAACACCCTGCACCTGATTGGCACAGTCTGTCCTGGTTTCTCATCAAATTCCATTTCCATCTCTATTTTGCTGGGTGAGGGATCCTCTTTCCTGTGTGCATGTGTGTGTATGGGGTTCTGCAGTGCCAGCAGCTGGAAAGACTGGAGGGAATGAACTTAAATATCAGCAAGGGGAGTGACACCTTGGATCACAGGGGCTCGTGAGTCTGGGGTGCCAGGACCCGGAGGGAGTGAGGGTCTAACTCCTGCTGATTTCAAAAGGCACCTTAACACATCTGGAAAACAAACGCCATCTTTGATTTCACTGTCTTGTCACAACATATTATTTGGACCTGCCTACAAGGATATGAAAGGGAGTTGTACACTTTCACTTGTATTTTGTTACATTAGAGGCTTCAAGTACTTGATTAAGGGAAAATGAGGATTCAAATCTTGAAGACAGCTTTCACATCACAGTCTTTTTCCTTATAAATGTTATGAACATGCAATCAGATGTTATCAGATGCTCAAGTTGTCTCCCTTGAGAACAATACAGTACATAGCCACATCCAGCTTTCAAAATTTGACCCTTTATGTGAAAAAAGTATAGCTAATTGATATGATGAAATATTCAAACCCAGTATGAAATATTTAAAAACCCTTATCTTTGCAATATCAGAATGGAAACCAATTGATCCACTTATAAGGAAAATCTTTCAATTTGTTTTTTCATTTTTGTTAAAAAATAACCAAAATGTAATATTTTATTCATGTAAAATAGTGCTGGTTTTCCATTTGGATGGCGGGGAGGGGGAGAGTCTTGCATGTGATCCATTCTAAACCATTTTTTATTATTATTGTTATTTTTAGTTTGGCAGCTGAACCTAAAAATCAATTACTTGTACAGTCCTGGATGACAGTTGAAAAAGCAGTTTCTAATCTTGTGTCAGTAAAGGCTGTTGCCATGAGCAGCAAGATCCTCTGACTGACACGTAAACCAGTGGCTTTCAGAATAATTTGACAGATATTTTTCTTTATGTTTTTTCTTTTTTTTTAAACAGGGAAGTCTCTTATTATCATTTATACACAACAATTCCTCTCTCCAGCACATTAGCTGAAAATCCACTTGTTTAATTAAGCTTTAGGCTGTAAGCCTTCTGTTCTTTCCCTTTAATAGACTTAGACAAGGAAGCACAGTTTCTGCAGGTTTTACCTTACACATCATCGGGTTGCTGACTTCTTAACCAGATTACTAGATACAAGGTCTTGCTGAATTGAGACTTGAGTCAAGGGGGAGAAGCCGCAGCCAGCCTGCTTTTAGATAATACAGATGACAGCATTGTTCTCCTAATAACTGAAAGAAAGCCACAGTCCTTTTATGGACAGGAATGCAAACAGCAACAATTATGCAAACAGGTAGCAAAAATCATTTGCGACCCCAAGAAGCTGACAAGACAGACAAGTGTAGCGCTAGATGCAGTTGCCTAAGGTTATCCAGCAGATCAGTAAGCCCAAAGCAGAACCAACATGCTGTTCACTGGGCCCACGCCACCCTTCCCGAAGAACAGTCCATGTGACTATTTATCCTGGACTCATCTACTAGAAGATAAGTAGATTTTTTTTTTCTACTTCTAATTAATAAAGAGAAGAAGAAATGAAACAGTTTTTTCTAAACTCCAGAAGTATGCAGAAAATATAGCATTTTCTCTGAATATGTATTTTTTACAGCATGGTTACCCTCACTGAATGGTGCTCTGCAAACACATGGGGGAGGGACGCTGCTGTATGATGCCAGGTGCTGCACACAGTGTACAGCAAGAGAGAAAGACGATGATTTCAAAGTGAGCAAGTGAGGGCATGTTGCGTGCTCCTGTTTTGTTTGACATATTTCACGTACCACTACCTTTCTGCCTTTCTGTGTTACGTGGTTTGATAACAGAGCTACAGTGTTGTTTTAGGATTGCCTCAGTTAGTGCTATGAAAGAAATTAAAGCAAGGTGACAAGAATTTTGTTGGGGAGGGCTTGGGAGTTTTTGTGGTGTGGTTTTGTTTTGGTTTGTTTTTTTAAGGTTAGGACTCTTCTTACCTGTCTTGAATCATATATAAAAGTGCAGGACACTTGACACCATCTATACTGAAAATTTGCCAGACTTCTAAGGGCAACAATTAACAGTCACGCAGTAGCCATAAGGGGAAAAAAAAAAAGAACCATAATTGCACCAAAATATTTCAGCAAGGCATAGAAAAAGATAATTACCATTATTACATGGCCTTTGAGTACCAGCAAGACCTGAATAGATCATGGACAACTCCAAGCCCTAGGGCTGCCAGGCAGAACAGAGGCCAGAGCTCTTCTGTGCTATTTACCATGAATAGACACCAATACCTCCACCTCACCTCCAGGTTTCATTGTGCCAGACCTGCACATAGCAAGAGACAATCTCTGCCTGAGATATCACAACCACGAGAGCAAGTGAGCCAGGAATATGCTGGGAGAGGAGGGAAAGCAGAAGGTAAGAGGATTGTAGCACAGCTTCTTCTCGCTAGCACTGCCCAGTAGCATTGTGACACTGATGCAGTCATAGTCCTCTCCCCAAAGCCCCTTCTTCTACCCATGGTCCAGGGAGCAGCTACATATGACTGCAAGCAAGAGCAGTCAAAACTGGTTGTCTGTTCAAGGCTCAGATCTCAGGAATTTGACTGACATCTGAATTAGTTTTCTTTACAAAAAGCAGGGATTCAGAAGAAACTCCCATAAATACTGTGCAGCCTGGAGATAAAATACTCAGTCTTGAGAGAAATAAGGCAAAGCAAAAGAAAATTGTCTCCATCCCTTCATAATCTGTATCCTGTCCTCTTTTTGGTAGTTTTCTTTCCTTAATTCAAACTCTGTGCAATCTTTTACCTATGCAGATATAAACCAAATGCAATTATTATGAGTGTATTTTCATTCAGTACACTGCACATTATAAGTGTTCTTCCATCACCCTCAATAAATCTCATTTTGAGTGAGCAGACATGTTAAGAATTTTCATTGAAATTTAGGCTATAACAAAACAAAATTATATTCAACAAATCATAACGGACAAGATAGTCAAACACAGATAAGACAGCACATAGCAGACCAGTCAACACTGATTAGCAGGTTTGCCAAATATATTTGCAGTAGATGGCAAAACAGAGAGCAAAAATAAGTTGTCTTAGTCGAAGCACTTTATGCTTTTTCATAATCTTAAAAATAGGCAACGTAGGAGCAATATGTTAGTATGCCACACATGCTTGCATGTGAGCACACAGAGTACAAATTTGGTGTGCTGTAGATGCACAGTTGGAGACCAGGGCTCTGATATCCCTTAAAAACACAGTCCAGAACAAGAGATGGCAGAAATGTAAAGCTGTACTTCTGCGACACCAGAGCACAGGGAATCTCGATCCCTATCTGTAAGGAAAAGTGACCCAAGAGAATCTGTGAGGCCAGCAGCCAAAGGCTGCTGCGAGAGCCTGCTCCAAAGCAATTACCTGCCTCCCATATTGTAAGGGAAGAGATGGAGCCCTGGGAAGCAGCAGGATACCCAGCTCCTCAGTTTCTCTCTGCCCTTGTTTCTTCCTGTTCGGACCACATTTTGCACTGCTTGGCCAAATGACCTTTTGGGTATTCAACTTGCAGGATATGGAAATTGGCCATCTCTGCTCTAATCTTTTATCTAGGCAATTTTCAGAAACCTGAATTTGCACTGATAAGAAACAGTAAACAATATGTGGTGGCAATTAAGAGAAAACCTTCAAAAAATTCCTAAATATTCTTAGGCTAATAAAAAAGGTCAAGAAAGGCAATCAAAGGTAACAAAACAGTATTGAGAACTGAGAATACTCAATTAGAGTAGGACTCTTCAGCCTGGCAAAGGGGATGGGCGAATGGAGGAAAACAATAAGAGGTTTGGAGGAAGCAATCAAAGATAAATAAGGAAAATAGTTTGTTCATAATGTCTCCCAGTACAGACACTAGGGGACATTGGGGAAACCCAGAGGTGCTAGAATCAGAAGCGAATAAGAGGAGGTGGTTCTACAGCAATGCATAACACAGTCATGAAACTCCCCATCACTTTATACTTGCGCCTCCGGTGGCAGTCTCACAAGTCATTCGCTGTGCCTCCGAAGTTTCTCTGCTATGAAGCCCGGCTCACAGGGGCTTTAGGAAACCTGCAGAGGTCAGATCAGCCGATAGCTGAGGCTGGGATGTTGGTTTTTACATTATCGAAATTGTTGGCCTGATGGCTGGCATCAGAAAAGCTACGTCCTATGTAGAGAGGTAAAGACTGAGACAATCTTACCTCCCTTCCATACAGAACAGACCTGCTGATTAAAGAACTCCTTTCCCATAGAGACAGCTTATTTTATACCTTACTTGGAAACACATGGATACTCCACTGGCCACAGTACGTGTAACGATGCCTCTGCATGTACACGGAAGAGCACAAACACCTTACCACAACTGGCCATATTACACTCCAACTGCCTTTTCAGTTTGGTCAGAGGATAGACATTTCCTTAAGCATTCCTGTTGCTTAAGTTTTTCCTCTAACAAAGTCTATGTTTGTAGACAAACTCATGCTTTTTATGTTCTTTCCTTCTAGACACACAGACTAGATTTTTGGATTCCATCTTCTCTCCTATCCCACTCATTCTCCTCTGCATTGGTTTTGTACTGTAAATGGCATTCTTAGTCCCTCAGAACAGAGCAGCATCTGTGAAACCGAGTCACATTTTGTTTACTTCCTCTCATGGGTCATTAGTGAAAGCTGAGGAACACCTCAACCCTGCAGCCTTGATTTCTTTTCTCTTCATCACACACAGTACACTGCTCTTTGTCATTTATGGTCTTCCTGACATTCTTCAATCCACCAGATCTCAGTCCAAATTTATCTGAATTCATTTTTCTAGTAGCATTTGGGAGAACACCACAACAAATGCTTCAGTCACACCTCCATGTGCGACAGCATAGCTGGCACCATTGCTAAACAGGTAAAACAGAGAAGATTAGGACTATTTGAGCTGTCTTTTATTCACCTAATATCATTTTCCTTTAAAACAAAACAAGCAAACCACATGCATATGACAGACCTTACTCATACTGTCTCATCATCCTTTATACTCAGAATTATTTTGGGTGGGGTGTTGGGTCCTTTCTGTCCTTTTTATTTATTTGTGACATCCCTTCAGTGGATGGGATGGACTAGAATACGGGTTTATAAGGAGGAAGATAGGTATTAACACATTTAAGTATCTCAGTAGTCCTTTATTCAATGGGTAGTAGTAATATATTCTTGAATGTTTTGCACCTCCCTATGAAATTCCAGGCTGATAAGCTTGACATTAGTAGAATTCTTCCAGTAGTAGAAACTGGTATGAAAAAGTTAGCAAGATAAAAGATACAGTCATGTTGTTGATATTTTTCTACAGCCAGTGAAGACTTTAAAATATTTGATTTAGCCTTACGTGGCAATACAGAATATGTACCTTTGCAGCTCATAAGCTGTTAACTACTGCAGCAATAGAGCACAGAAGAAATTTAAGTGGGAAACATTCAACGACACAGTATCATTTTCCTTCAGATCATTATTAAATCCTTGCAAGTAGGATACACGCAGTACTGAAAACTGGAAGATTCATTAATAATAATGACAATGGGTCTGTTACACAGATGGATTTGATCATGGAATAAGATGATTCATTTGAGTGGTAGGGATTGTTAAACAAACCACATACATGACAAAATATCTTGGATGTAAAGCTGTGCTTGCAAGACAGGGGAAGAACTTGAAATCTGAAGTATAGTGCCACGGAGTGAATGACTAAGGACTGTAAGACAGAAAGGGGAACAGAAATTCCCCATAGTTAAGGCTTCCCCATGTTACGGAAGATGGTCAATCTGACTGCTAGGTCTTCAAGCAGGAGATATGAGGCAGGATTGAGAAACCAGTCAGAGAATTACCTGAAATGCTCTGTGTAGTCCAGATGTCCTTTTTCAAGGAATAGGGAGACACAAGGGGTACCATATCAGAAGAATTGTAGAAAAAAGTCACATAAATAAGCTAAGGTCTAGAAAAAGCAGAAAGGAAGTAAGAAACAGTCTCTTCTAAATGTCTGCATGAAGACATCCCTGATGAGAGAAATCCGCAATGAAGAAACAAAGGTCTAGAAACGGAAAGTGAACAAATCCAGCTTAGAAATTAAAGTACACCATTTAATTTTTGATCATTTACTATTTTGATAACTAATGCAAGGCTCACTGGATGTGCTTTTGAAGTTGCACCTTAGCTCAAAACAGAAAGCACAAACATGGTAAAGGGCCCCATAATGAGACATAAAACTCTTGGCCCCATGAAAGAATGGTAGGATTTTTGGGACCCATTTTCAATAGAATCAGCTTAAAAAAAGAAACTACTCCGTTACTCATAAGACGGAAACCAAGACAATTCACTGGTTTACTTTATTTTAATTAATTTCATTTAAGTCTAGCCCATCCCTGCTGGCAGCTTTGCACAACAGAACTGTCACCGTAGCAATCTATCATGTCATTTGAAACTGAGAGGTCTCTGCTAAGTTGGCACTCCATTGAAACCTACAGTGAGGGCACTGAAGGCTGTCCAAATCAGATGCTGGAAGGAATCTACTGTGGAAGAGAAAGTCCCATATATCACTACTGAAGCCAGATCATCAAGATAAATGGTAAAAAAATAATACAGATGATCTCACTTTTTATTGGGCTCAGTTGTAGCTGAGGCAACCCAACCCTAAAAAGCTTAGGGGGTGTATCAAAGATGAGAAAGTGAAGTCTCAGAAGGCTTCTCCAAGTCTGCCCACACTATGATAAAAACCAGAGAATTCTCAAAAGTTTACGTTTTCCTTTTCCCTCAAGTGAACACAATGAAATACATCAGCTTCATAGACCAAACCCTCTCCATGCTATGCCCCCACTGCAGTTTCAAAGCCTCAGTTCCCCTGGCTACCCTGCCTTCTCCTTGCTGCTACCATGCACAGGCAAAGTCCCTCAAATACCTGTTACCATAGGTGCCAAAGGAGACATCTGATAAAAGATGACACTTTCTTTTCCTCAAAGAGTGGAAAACAATAATGACACGGAAATTTTACTGCCCTTCTATATTTATTTACTTCAGTGACTGATTTTGATGTTTCAAGCCAAATACATGCTTGATTTGCTTCTTATGGACTGTATTAATGTGTGAAGAAAGCTAGCTGTGGATAACCAGGCTAAAATAGTATCATGCCAAGGATTTCCACTGGAGCTGTACATGTTGGGGAGAGTTACACAGACATTTTGAACATGTCCCCCATGAAAAGATCAGAACTGGCAGAAATGGCAAAGTAGGGTTTCTCAAAAGAAAACCACTTGACATTTGCTTTTATTACAACCTATCTCAAACTTCTTTGTTGGATCAGCTTCCCCCCGAGGATGGAATATTCAAACAATCTGCAAAAACATGACAATTACAGAAAAGATTGTTCAGAGTTATCTCGACTACATTTCAACACCAAATGTTCACTTTGTTTTATTTTCACCTCTGTTACGTTACACATTAATGCCTGATATTGAAAAATATGATGAGCAAACTATGCCATGCTGCCAATTTTTTATTTTGCATTCCCATTTTTCAACACAGTTTTTGAATTTTTGTCATCTTACCCCAGCTGAAGACAAATTCCTTAACTGGGAAATGAAAATTCAATTGCAACTTGTGTTGAATTAAGAAAAAAACCAGGAACATTCATTTCTTAAGCATTCTCATACAAATGCAAACCATAAGACTGATTTCCCAGCTCAGTTAAAGGCTCCAAGCAACACTGAATGCTGATTATATGCTGAGGTCAGAAGGAGCAAATGGGTTTAGCTGCTTTACTAATAGCAATCAAGCTTCTTTAGGAAAAGATGTAGTGAAGTTTTGAAAATTCCTCACTTAAAGATGGGAATTCAGACTCATGGAAAACTCAGACTCAGAGCCTGCTCCTTATATACCAGATATACCTCAGAATGTGCAGCAGCCTTATTTATTCTTTTAAGCCTTTCAAGAAGTTGGGGTCTAATTCCTGCACAGCTCCCTTCGGTAATTTTGAAAATGTCAAGCAGATTGTAAGGTTCTGAAGCAGAAAGTGTATGTGGTAGCTAATATTATAGAACAAGGTCTATTACATGAGACAGTCATGAGATAAATCCTGCAACAGCGATAGCAAATGGGAAACCAGACTTGTATGCAGCTAGCTCACTGATTCCTCTTACAGGGGATGCTATTAGTGCTTATGTTTGCATTTCCCAGCATTTAAAAAAACAAAATTCAAGGTTCCCAAGTTAGCAAGCTAGCTCACCAGCAAAGAGATTGGCATAAATCACATGGAAAGGCCTTTCACTCTAGCAGAAGCTTTCAAGGATCAAGCAAGCAACACTGAGGCTTTTGCTATAAGCGAGTGGCTTCAGCAAGAGCTTTCAAAAACTGCTGCTTAGAAATTACAAAAGGAGTATAGTCTTTCCCTGCACAGCTCAAAACCAGCCAACTCTCTTCACGTTCAACATACAGAGGCTGTATCCAACCACTGATGCCTTGACTTTGGACATCCCAATCTAACCAGCGCAGTCACAGACCTCCCCCCTCAGCAAAAGCAAGATGCCAGTGAGGCGTGATGTACCATAGCTCGAAGCAAACCAATGCTGCCTTCTTTAGGGGATCAGAGATGCTAGCGAATAACTAATTTTTTGTTATGTCCTGCTTTATTTCACACATTTCTTAGAAGAAAGGGACATGCTCCCTAGTGAATGAGCAGACCAGGAAGGTAGTTGCAGCACTTCAGCAGCAAAAGTCTGGAGCTCAGCACCTGACAGCAGCTCCCACAACAGGCTTAGAAACCCAATTAGAGACGCCCTCTACCAGTGCAGTAACCAAGGCTGGTTGTAAAACTATCCTTTTCAAGCCTCTATATTCTGGGGGATTGGTGAGTTCTTGTTACCTTGTGCACTAGGCTAATGCTAAATGGGCAACACAGAGCAGTACTTCACGCAGCAGACCCGCAGACCAGGGGCAGAGCTGTGTCACTTTGCCTGAGCTCAGCATGGGGCCGGTGATGTCTACTCCAGTCCTGTCAGCTAACCCTGGCAGGGATCAGAGTTAGCTCCAGAGCTAGGAGTTACAGGTACAGTACCACAGATCCACTTAAGGCTGCAATTTAACCTTCTTAGCCTGTCCAAAAGAAATCACACGGTGCTGGGTGTCAACTACAGGTAGTTTTTAAAATGCCCTTTTATCAGTTCTCACAGAAAGTGTCCGTCCCTCGTGCTGAAGAGAACTAAGTGAACATTTCAGCTTCCTTTAGCTCTGTCAGGGAAAAGACAAACAATCTGAGAGTTGGCTTTGGCTTTAAGAAAGTGTTTAAAAAGAAGCGAGTATCACCTTCCATATTGTAGTCAGAGGCCAGCATTTCAGCTACAGGCATCGGATCAAATTCCAAGGGTCTAACTTGGCTTTCACCTAAAAGGGCATATATAAACAATAATGTATGGGAGGTCTAACTGCACACAGTTAGGAAATTAAAACATTCCCTTGAATGGCGCTCCTAAAATATGCATAGATACATACATAAAACATGTGAACAGCCAGTGGAATTCAGAAATCCTTTTGGTTGAACAAAACGCCACAGAGTTTTTCCCAAAGAGGGGCACTATACAGTGAGAAGTTAGGATTTATCTGTCTCGAGCTTATTTCACTGCAGAAATACTAAGATCATTTAATTCCTTGAAGGATGTCTTGCTGTCTTTTCCAATACAGATTGAAGAGGACCACTTTCCTACTATGCTTCACCCTGCCTTCCTCCTGTCTGAAGCTCTGCTGTCATCTCCATACAATAAATTGGATTACAGTTTTCCTCCTCTCAGGGATATGGTACTTTATACTTTTTGATTTGTGTGAGCACAGCATGGGCTTGTTCCACTCTAGCAGCTGACCCACGGAAACCCGTTTAGAAAACAGGTACTGCCACTCCACAGTGCTTTTACTGAGAAAGAAAAAGTTGTGTCTCTGGGTGGAGCAGGGAAGCAAGTTCGGGCTGTGATGCGGTCCACTAGGTTACTTGTGAGCTCTGCTCACACTCTCCAGTGGGCCAGCCTGTCCACGGTAAGAGTGCTACTGCATTTAGACAAGAAGCCTAATTATGGTCAAAATCATCTTTGCAGTGAGAATGAGTGCTCATAAGGTATCAGAATTGAGCTGACTGACACGCTCCAGTACCTTGGGGGAGGAACTCTGTGGTGGAGTTAGCATCTTATTTAAAAGAAGTGAGAACTATTTCAGATAAGTTTTATGAGCGCAAGGTCCCCATCCTACTTCTCTACTCATCAGAAGAGAGGTTATTTCCTTTCCTCTCTTCTCCCCCATGAGACATGTTTTGTAAGCAGCTCTTTATTTACTGTGCTTAAGCAATTCTCCTAACTGGAACATCAATTTTTAGGCCTGTAAGCAACTGGAGGATGAGGAGGAAAAACACATCTACATTTTCTGAAGGAAAGAGTAGTATGTAGATAGAAGACTTAAAGGGAAGTACTGCCAGCAGTACTATTAGTTAGCCATACAGTATCAGGGTTAGCAGTCTGCCCTTCAGCTCCATAGGAGAGCATGAATTACTGGTGTCCTACTGTAATACAGCCTTCTAGTGAAATGCTTTCACAGAGGAATTACGTGGGAAGCTGTATAGTATGAGTGCTGTGTTTTCTGAAAAGGTTTGAAGCCCCAGCAGTAGCCTCCATACCGCTGGCTGAGGCATTTAAAGCAATCGTGAAAGAAGGGCAGCAGCCTCCAAGTTCACACGTTCTTGTTTTCTGTGCTGAGGTCATGGTTTTGATTTTTGAAGTTTTGGTTTACACATGTTCTTTTCTGCATTAGTCCCATGACAATTGCCTATTTCTCTATCCCAAGCAATTAGCACCACTACTACCAGTGGAGCATTGTTGCCATAGTATTGTGGAGCCAATTATCTTCAGCTATAAAATGGATTTGCACAAACATACCATTGTACATCCTTTGTCATCTGTCCCACACTGGATTTCAGTTGCTTTTAAAGACATCTCAGCCCTTTTTTTCTGAGCTATCAAGCACCACATGGATGCATTTGATTTTGTTCAACTCTCTGTTAGTCCTTGCATACTCAAAAAATTTAATTTCACACCTTCCCATTCATTGATATTGCTTGAAGTGACGTATCATGAGGGTTTTCATACAAGAGCAGCAGCTTTACACTGAAGAAGTTACTATGATCAGGCAGCAGTGTCTTTTATAAATTAAAAAATCCCCACACATTCTAATTTAAACCATTAGCATGGCCTGTGGTTAGATGACATTATGTTGCTAATGGATCCACTGTGGAATATGACACCAGTTGTGCTGTCCACTGGGATTTACAGGCATATAATACACATGTTTATTTCAACTCTAAAAGGCTGTACTAATGGCTTCAGCACTTTTGTGTTAAGTAATCGACATTCTCCCCCTTTGGCAGTGAATGCATATGTAATGCAATCTATGTTTTCCTGGGATAATTGGTCTTTCTTTCCTCAATCAGAGGTACGATGAAATTCCAGACTAGATCTGTGTTAGAGACAAGGTTTGCCTGTAGGCTGTCTCTAGTTTTCTTTGGTTTTCTACCTTTTAAAAAAGTCTTCTAGGTATTTTTCAAAGTGGTTGTGCTTTTTACTGCTCATCTCCTCCATGCCTACTGTCTCGCTTCAGGCTTGCGTTCACCAGGACTAAAATGAAAACTAACATGCTAAGATTTTTCTGAAGATGCTATTTCTTCTGTAGCCCAGTACAATTCTAGGAGAGGCAATTCCAGTGGCACTGCCAGCATCTGAAATGGGCTGAACTGTCAACAGGACAGATGCAATTGCTTAGTGAAACGTACTATCAATGAGTAATTATGCTATGCAGTCTTCCATCTAATGTAAAGCTTGCTTATCTGTAAAGCACGGAAGTGTTTCCTTCAGTTATCAGAATTCCAGCACCCAACTTTACATCTGGATTAACAGAGGAAGCTTGTCACCAAACCAACTCCTACCATCTCAAAAAATGCCAGCACACAAGGGACAAGCAACAGCAGGTAGCCTTCCAGATAGCGCATTCCATATTAGGTGGCCTAGCAAACAGAACACACTGTGATAGCAACGATGAGATTTTGATTGTGCAACAACTGATCAGTTGAGAAATGATCAACACAGTCATGAGAGAAGATCTTATACTTTCTTACTGGTTACATTTATTGTATTACAAGTATGCAACGCTGCGGTTGCTGGAGTGGCTTCTGGGTGGTTTTGACCCCATTATGTAGGATCGTGATGCATTCCAATCTGCCACACTACCTAAATGAAAGAACCCCAAAGGGTGTATCCAAGTCTGAAACAGATCCAGAGAATCATGGGCATAGCAGTCAGCTATAACAAATGGGTCACTAACCAAACTTCTAACAGGTAGCAGCCGGTGAAAGAGGCAGATTCTGGAGAAGAAAAACTCCCTCTTGCTGTTCACTTTTCCCTTTGTAATCTTTCCAGGTGGATAATGGTTCTTTTTGGATCACAGAAAGCACCAAACCAACAAAGGACTTTGCTGTGCTGTTGCGTTACGCTTCACACATACTGCAAACCTAAGCTCCCCTGTGATCTGCTGATGCAGTTGGGCACTGTGCTTGCAGTGAAATCCAGACACACCAGAGTCTGTCTGTTTGGACGAGGAAGTTCTTTACAAATACAAATTTCAACTGCCTGCATTTATACCTAGAAGGCTAGAAGGTCTAAAGCTTTGTAAGAAGTCTCGAGTTATCAGAAAGCTGAGTTGAATGCTCACCTTCCTCTTTGCTTCCCTGTACTGCATGAGTTCATGTTGACCCCACTGCTCTGGTGGAGAACTTGATGATCAGAGCACACTGTTTCAGACGTGTACTAAAATTCAGAGGGAGAGCAAGTGAAATTCTGACCTTTAATTGAATAGTTGTTTTATCTTGGCTTTCCCCTGGACCTGACTTCCATTCTGTTTCTGAACCAAAGCATGGAGCTAAATTCAGGAAGAAAATATTTAGCTTTAGCTGAACAATACTAGATGCTAAACTAAAGGAAAAGCATTCCTTACTCCGCCTAAGGAACTTAAGACAACATAGCAAAGCATAATCCTGCAAACATATGGAACAGTATATATTTCACAAGGATCTGGAAATAAAAAGGGTAAAAAACAAATCAGCTCCCTCCAATATATATGCATGCTACATGCAGAGAGTTAAAGTGAAGAAACGAAATAATCTAGAGGAGCACTTCCCCAGGGTGCACTGATATTCCATTTAAAAAAAAAAACACCAACCCACACAAGGAAAAAATCTCTTTCAAATGCCTCCTTGTGCAATAGGAACTTTCTTAAAAGTGTTCCAGACCACAGTAAACTGCATATTGCCGAGGGTTTGGGATTTGCATATTCCTAGTCTGCCACTGCAGCATGTATGCCTACCAGGCAGCTAGTGTCTGAAAGTCACCAAGTGACTATTAAATTTCACAAAGGAGGTATGACTGTAACGCTATACTACTATTAATTAGATTTCAACCAAGATAACGATTACCAGGGATTTGTCAGATTTGTAAAATTGTAACTAGTATAATTTCAGTGTTATCTAGGGACCCAAGATAGACATCTCATATTACATTCAAGTTAACTAAACATAATTTATAAAAAGGTAAATCCTCAGTACAAAATGAAATAATTTCAATCAAAAGCACACAATCTGATCAAATACATGGGGAGACTGCTCCTTCTAGCTTGCATTTAATGAGAGGTTTCTAATTTGCATAGCTTTTTAGTAGGGGATGATGTGGCCAATTTAAAGTTCTCACATTTTATTTTTCTCTCTCAAGTACAAAGAGGCTGCCACCTGCTTTGGAAGCGTCCAGCTGGCCAATCTGTGTGGACAGCAACATTATTAAATTGTCTTCTGCCTCTTGCTGGCACTGGACCTGACCAACTACAGTGCATGCTACTTCCTCAAAAGCACTCAGCAACCAGAGCACCCACTCTGGACAGAGAAGTGTAAAATGGCATCATTTCACAGACTTAAGTTACAGCCATTCATTAGCTAGCTCAACAGCTGTAAACAATATTCCCAGACCTCTTTGGATCAGGTACATGCTGACAAGGTGACATTATAAAAGTGCAACACCTACAATCCACAATCTTACAACAAAAACTATCTTATATCCAGAGTCCTCCAGCAATTTACAGAGCAACAAAAGCAGAATATAAATGATTCTAAACTTCCACCTGAATTAAGATGCCTCTAAGAAGCAGATCTGCTTACTTTAATACATGTACGTGTGCTTTCAACGATTTCAAGCGACTGAAAACTGTGATGCAAGGCAAAAAAATGCACCACTAACAATTAAATATCTTGATAGTACAACTATTGTAATACTATAGCTAATAGGAACCTGAGATTTTTATCCTTTCTACTTAGTTGTTAGCACTGGAAACCCCCTGCAACTTACCCTTAGGTATCTCCACAGTAATTCCCACACCATTAGTTATTCACAATATTGCCTACTATCTATAAATGCACCTATTATGTGCACATAGTATGTGTGCATTTAGAAGCAATATGTATTAAATTTCCTACCACATCTCCTTCAACAGATACCAGAATCACGCAGAGAAAAAGCTCGTTTGGTTTTTTTCCTCCCCTTCTTTTTATATTATTATTATTTGAATTTTTAAACCAAAAGAAATAACCAGCACTAGAAAAGTACACAGCTTTAATCTAAACCATTCAAGAAACAAGGTGGAAGTTTATAACACTAAAAAGCATGTGCCAGCAGTTGGAATGGCATATGGAAAAAAATGCAGACTAAATTCATAACCAGGATGAAGGGAAAAAAAAAATATCTTTTGAGAGTTACTTTTTTTGCATATTCATGCCCCATGCTTTAATTAGCTAAAAGAATGAGGAGGCAACCAAGAATGAATATGTTGTGCTGAGTATGCACACCTTAAGAATATCACTACTGTTTCAAAAACTGCATTCTGGTAGAAATCCACACCTACCCAAACACCTTTTTTCCTCTATGTATTATTCATATAGTCACTGCTGACAGGACCGAGGAACTGTGTATTAAAGATAAAGCTGCTTTGCAAAACAGTTGTCTGTTAAGATGCCCATGATAATTCTTTCCCCTTACCTCCCTCTCCCCTCCCATGAATAACCATACTTAAAAAACCCAGAAGACTAAAATCCCATTTTCTCCTTAAGATAAATGTATGTACACTGCTGTGGAAACAGACAAGGGATGTTTGAGAACACAAATATTAAATAAAGCCCAAGGCATTGGTTCATTATCCCACAAAGCCCTACCAACAGAGACCAGCTTGGACCATCTCAATACATCAGAACCCAAGTATTATATGTACACTTAAAATGGGATACATTCATTTACAGCTTTTCTTAAAATTTGCCAGGAAAAGAGTCAACACTCTTTACAAACACATGAAAAGGAGGACAAAGATCTTGGAGATGCAAGGACATTAGATGCTCCTATCTTTAAATGCCCAGCTGCTTCCAAAATTTAAGTGCTAAATATCTGACAAATTCCGATTCCTTTATGGGTTTTAGGTTAAACTCTGGCCTTTATCCTTCCACATTTCAAATATCCATTTAAGAGAATAGTGACCTTGCTATTTGATCACGGTGAATGTGCATAGAATCATAGAATGGTTTGGGTTGGAAGGGACCTTAAAGATCATCTAGTTCCAACCCCCCTGCCATGGGCAGGGACACCCTCCACTAGACCAGGTTGCCCAAAGCCCCATCCAACCTGGCCTTGAACACTTCCAGGGAGGGGGCGTCGCACCACCCTCACAGTAAATAATTTCTTCATAATATCTAATCTCAATCTACTCTCAGTTTAAAACCATTACCGCTTGTCCTGTCACTACACGCCCTTGTAACCAGTCCCTCTCCAGCTTTCTTGTAGGCCCCCTTCAGGTACTGGAAGGCATATTACTTTTGAGAAGAGTATTTGCTTCTCAGCTTGATTGAACGCAGCACTGGTTTTCTTAGCCTGTTCAGATTATAGTTCTCAAAATGCCCTCCTACTTCATGGGCAAACAACACTTACAATGAGAGCAGCAGTTCTGAGTTAGGAGTAGACCATGCAGACTTTGGAGGGAACAGACAGCAAGGGAGAAATCTGACCCTTTTTTCAGATCCTACTACATGCTAGTCCTAGGAATTTTCCTTCCTCCTTTTAATTATAGACTTTACTAACAAGCCACGTGTGTTTTTGAGCACTTGTTGATGAGTTCAGATTAGATGGGGACATGGCTATTTCCCTTTGGTAATGTAGTGAATAGTGAAGTAACAAGCTAGCCCAAGAAGCAATTTTCACCTGAACTTCCTTCTAATTACCATTCTCATTTAAAAACAATAAAAGGTGATTTCCCCTGACAAATGAAACAGTTTGTTGATATCCCTTTGAAGATCAATTTAAATTAAATTCACCGTATAATTCTAAATAACCCATCTACACACACGCACATAATTTACTTAACCATCAAGAGATTCAAGAAGCTTGCACTCAGTCTTCTTCTTATAGCAGTTAAAAGTAGTGCTTTTATTCCCCAGGATGAGCAGCAAGTAACAACCAGCAGTTCTCCCTTCCTCTTAATATTTTTACTCTTCCTCCTATTACTTGTTCCTTTGCAGTCATGAGGAATGCAGTCCTGGCCCCAATGAAAAACAGTAAAACACATGGCTTAGGTATTTTACACCCCAAGCTCTCCACAAGTTGCTGCATACTCCTCTGGAGGGATTGTAGCGAACAAAAGAGATCAGAGTTAAGGTGATCGAAACATTCTGAGGGCAGAACAGACCCGGCTTTTGCAAAACATACTGCCACTGGCAGGATCACTGACAAGATGATCTGCAAACGTTTATCTGGTTGTCTTCTCTGCTGGACAGTCCTCTAGTTTTAGCTTCCATTACCCCTATCAGTTATACTGATGCTACAGACTGCATCAAGGTTGCCTGCTGTGACCTCATTTAACATTTGAATTGACAATCTGGAGAAAATTTCTGGAAAGGAGGAAAACAAATCTGCAAAAGCCATGAATTTTCTTTTAGTGTAATCAGAACTAAGAGAAAGCTGCAAACAGCCTGAGAGAACAGCACTTGTAATTACAAACAGAATTATGCACAAAGGCAGAGATCAGCTGAACTCAGTCATTGTAGCAAGGTCTAAATAACCAGTGCAGGCAAATAACCTGGCCATCATTACCAACAGGTTGAGCCATGGTTCAAAATGTTTTGCAATGCAGCTGAAGCAGCGCAGGAGCACTGCCAGAGGCTAGCACTGCAGCAGAAGGCAGCAGTCATACTTGCCCATCATAGGCACAAAAACTTTGAAAACACTCTACTGACAGCCATTAAAGGCTGTAAGTATGGGCTTGGACACATTTGTGAGCATCATGTGCCTAACCGCATCTGTGATTATCAACAAACACATCCCTAATTCTCACGGAAATCAAAGAGAAATAAGTCGAGTCCTAACTTACTTGACTGTTTTGAAAGTTGCTGCTGTTACAGCATCTTGAGTAACAGTGGGTCACAGGCAATAGAGCATTCTTATAAAAAGCATCAAACGCCACATCCATCCTTCTCATATTTAATTGCATTGAAGTTAACAGGTGATCATCAGTCTCAGCCGCTTGCTTTGTGCGTGCAAATTGATTGTACACATAAGTAAGTCGCATCCTGGATACTGGGCGATGGCCAACTTGGTGAAGTTGGCAGGCTGGCCAACTTGGTGAAGCGAGCTTTAAACTGAAGGACTTGGGGGGCAGGGTCCAAAGCGGCAATGCTCATGCTATCACACCCAACTGGGGAATAAGCCAGGCCAACCAGAGCAACGACAAATGTTCCTTAGCTGCCTCTCAAGATGAGAACCAGAAGGCCAACCACCTCAAGGGTGTATATGGCCATGGTGGATCCTCTTGCACCCCTCCAGGGAAACCTGCATGCTCAATTACCTCTCTGAAATGCTTGTACACCAATGCACACAGCATAGGGAATAAAGAGGAAGAACTAGAGATCTGTGCGTGGTCACAGGGCCAAGATCTCATTGCAATCACAGAGACATGGTGGCATAGCTTGTATGACTGGAATGTTGTTATGGATGGCTACATACTTTTTAGGAAAGACAGGCCAGCAATGCGAGGTGGTGGACTTCATGTGAAAGAGCAACTGGAACATATTGAGCTCTGCCTAGGGGCAGATGAAGAATGAGTCGAGAGTTTATGGGTAAGAATTAAGGGGCAGACTAATATTAAGGGGCAGGCTAACACTGTTGTGGGTGTTTACTACAGGCCACCTGATCAGGAAGAGGAAGTGGATGAGGCCTTCTACAGGAAGCTGAAAGTAGCCCTGCTTCTTATGGGGGACTTCAACCAACCTGATATTTGCTGGAAAGGCAACACAGCTAGGCACACACAGTCCAAGAGGTTCCTGCAGAGCATTGATGATAACTTTTTGACACAGGTGGTGGAGGAGCTCACAAGGAGAGGTGTGCTGCTGGACTTTGTACTAACAAACACAGAAGGACTGGTTGGGGATGTGAAGGTTGGGGGCAGCTTTGGCTGCAGTGACCATGAGACGGTGTTCAAGATCCTACATGGAAGGAGCAGGGCGATAGTAGGACTACAGCCCTGGACTTCAGGAGAGCTAACTTTGTCCTCCTCAGAGACCTGCTTGGGGGAATGGGTTAGGGCTCTAGAAGGTAGGGGGGTCGAAGAGAGTTGGTCAATATTCAAGCACTACTTCCTCCAAGCTCAAGATCAGTGCATCCCAAAGAGTAAGCAGTCAAGAAAAAGAGGCAGAAGACCTGCAAGGAGCTTCTGGAAAAACTCAAAGGGAAGAAGGAAGTTTACAGAATGTTGAAAAAGGGACTGCCCACTTGGGAGAAATATAGGAATGTCTTCAGAGTATGCAGGGGTACAATGAGGAAGGCTAAGGTCCACTTGGAATTAAATCTGGCAAGGGATGTCAACGACAACAAGAAGTGCTTTTTCAAATACATCAGCAGGAAAATGAAGACTAGGGAAAATGTGGGCCCGCTGCTGAATGAGGTGGATGCCCTGGTGAAGGAGAATACAGAGAAGGTGGAGTTACTGAATGCCTTCTTTGCTCCAGTCTTTACTGCTAAAGCCGGCCCTCAGGAATCCCAGACCCTGGAGGTAAGATAGACAGTCTGGAGAAAGGAAGACCTTCCCTTGTGTATTGGGTCTGGCTGAGATGGAGTTAATTCTCCCCACAGCAGCCCTCATGGTGCTGTGCTGTGTATTGGTAGCTAGCAAACTGTTGATAACACACCAGTGTTTTGGCTACTACTGAGCAGTGCCAGCACACATCAAGGCTGTCTTTCCAACATTTCTTTTTCCCCAGCAGCAGGCTGGGGGTGGGCAAGATCTTGGGAGGGGACACAGCCAGGACAGCTGACCCAAACTGACCAAAGGGATATTCCGTACCATATGACGTCATGCTCAGCAGTAAGAAACTGAGAATAGGGGGAGGAACAGGGCAGGGGCATTCGTTGTTTTTTTTTTACAATGTTTGTCTTCCGGAGTAAGGGGGCACGCTTACTGAAGCCCTACTTCCCAGGAAGTGGCCGGACATCGCCTGCTGATGGGAAGTAGAGAATAATCTTTGCTTTTTGCTTTGCTTCCGCGCGCGGCTTTTTGCTTTAGCTACATTAAACTGCCTTTATCTTGACCCACGAGTTTGGGGTTGTTTTTCTCCATCTTCCTTTCTCCCCTCCCTGCCTTGCTGAGGAGGCGAGTGATAGAGCGGCTCTGGTGGGCACCTGGCCCCCAGCCAGGGTCAACCCATCACACCTTGATCAATGAGGATTGGGTTACAGAGCATTTGGGCAAACTCAACATCCACAAATTCATGGGCCCTGATGGGATGCACCCACGAGTGCTCAGGGAGCTGGCAGATGTAATTGCTATGCCACTCTCCATCATCTTTGAAAGGTCATGGAGAACAGGAGAGGTGTCTGAGGACTGGAGGGAAGCCAGTGTCACTCTGGTGGAACAGAGGAAACTACCAGCAAGAGGAAGGAGAACCCAGGAAACTACAAGCCAGTCAGTCTTACCTCCATCCCTAGAAAGGCGATGGAACAGCTCATTCTGGGGGTCATCAATAAGCATGTGTAGGTTTTCAGGAATGGTCAACATGGATTCACCAAGGGGAAATCATGCTGACCAATCTGATATAGCCTTCTATGATGGCATGACCAGCAGGGTGGATGAAGGGAGAGCAGTGGGTGTTGTCTAATTCGACTGCAGTAAGGCTTTTGACACCGTCTCCCATAACATCCTCATAGGCAAGCTTAGGAAGTGTGGGTTAGATGGACTGTGAGGTGGATTGAGAACTGGCTTAATGGCAGAGCTCAGAGAGAGTTGTGATTAGCAGCGCAGAGTCTAGTTGGAGGCCTGTAGCTAGTGGTGTGCCCCAGGGGTCAGTACTGGGTCCAGTCTTGTTCAACATATTCATCAATGACCTGAATGAGGAGACAGAGTGTATCCTCAGCAAGTTTGCTGACCATACAAAACTGGGAGGAGTGGCTGATAAACCAGAAGGCTGTGCTGCCGTTCAGTGAGACCTGGATGGGCTGAAGAGTTGGGCGGAGAGGAACCAAATGAAATTCAACAAGGGCAGGTGTAGGGTCCTTGCACCTAGGGAAGAACAACCCCAGGCACCAGTACAGGTTAGGGGTTGACCTGCTGGGAAGCAGCTCTGCAGAGAAGGACCTGGGAGTCCTGGTGGACAACAAGCTCTCCATGAGCCAGCAATGTGCCCTCGTGGCCCAGAAGGCCAATGGTATCCTGGGGTGCATTAAGAGGAGTGTGGCCAGCAGGTCGAGGGAGGTTCTCCTCCCCCTCTACTTTGCCCTGGTGAGGCCACATCTGGAATAGTGTGCCCAGTTCTGGGCTCCCCACTTCAAGAAAGACAAGGGGCAGTGGGCACAAACTGGAACACAGAAAGTGCCATCTCAACATGAAGAACAACTTCTTCACTTTGAGAGTGACAGAGCACTGAAACAGGTTGCCCAGAGAGGTTGTGGAGTCTCCTTTTCTGGAGATATTTAAAACCCATCTGGATGCAATCCTGTGCAACCTGCTCTAGTGGAGGGGTTGGACTAGATGATCTCCAGAGGTCCTTTCAAACCCCTGTAATTCTGTGATTCTGTAATGAATCAGAATTGGACAGAAGTGTTCGGTGCTGCAGACTGTTACTTACTTTGAGCAACTCATCTGTGGCTGTGATATTCCAAAGAACAGTCTACTTATACATAGGTACTTCCACAAAGAATCCTGAAAATCCAATCAGTTGGCACCCAGATCTGCCCCTGCAGTTCTCTATGGCAGTAGCACATTCCAGAGGTTCGTTTGTAATACTTGTCCTATTTCAGCAAGCCAAGTACTTTTATGAATGCCTTTATTTCCCCATTTCCCTTTAAACAAAATCTTAACAGGTATTAACAGGTTATGGGCTATTGTTCTTTGAAAACTAAAATATGAATGCATCATTCGGACAAGCAAGTAAACACTACATTCACACTAAGATGTAAATCCACTAACATCACCGGAAACACAGAAAAAGAAATTCTGAACCCACGTGGTTTGAGTCATCTACCAAACATGTAGATTTTGGTACAACTGTATGGTACAATACTCCTCTGAACAGAGAAGCTAAGTCTTCCTTGAAATCTGTTCCAAAGGAGCAAGTAACGTAGCTGAAATTATGACCTAAATAGGCACATTATATTTTAAGAATCAAAAAGTTACTGTCCCTTGAGTCTCAATATTATGTCTGGAAATAATTCCAATATTTTACAATATAATTAAATTCATTGCTTGCCTAGGTTTTAAATGCTGGGCTGGGAAAAAGTGTGAACATGGGTAATGAAATGTGTGTAGTTATTATTGAACTTGGAGGATTTCTGGTCCTAGCTAAATTTGCAGAACCCACAGTCAAATAAATGGGAACGAAAACAGGCATACTGAATGTTAAAAAGGATACATAGTATGTCCTTGAAAACATCAGGAGAGCCAGGTACCTAGCTCTGAACATTGTACGACATTAATCAGTATTACTGTGGCATAGAAAAGCTTATCACATTCTTTCGTACCCCAAAACCTTTAGTGTCTTCAGTGGCAATAGAAAGCCGCAGAAGTTCAGAAACTAGTACTGCTACTAGTACTTGAATTATCAGGGAGAAAAAATTATTTTTAGTGGAAGCATCAGCTGACATTGTATTTCTCACATGCACATCCCAGAGAAAAAGCTGACCAGGACCACAGAACGAGGATTCACAGATTCATACATGTATTTTCACAGAAGACCTGTTTGCAAGATGTTAGTGACTTTTGACTATCAAACCTCAGCAGGTAGGAGGATATAAGACAGCCCAATAACAGAGCCTCAGTGAAAAAAACTAAGAATTTCAATCATACATTTTAAAAAGTATTTATTTTAAATAAGATTTCGAGTTGAAAAGCCAATGAATTGTCATAGCATAGTTTTAATCTGTCCTGTTATTACATCCTCCCACAGGCAGCATTATTTTCTCCTTTCAGACTTAAAAATCAGGAGAAATTGCAGAGTTGCCCCCCTTCAAGGCAAAGCAAAACACTCAGATCTTTCAATTTCTCTGCACAGCCTGGAAGAAATCTGTTGGAGAAGGCAGGCACACAAAAAAATGCCAGGCAGTGGGCAGGAACTGAATCACCCTTCTCAAACATGGTGTCTCAGTTTCTCATTTGCCAGAAAGTGTTGAGGGACTCCAGAACACAGAAGTTTTAGAAGACCTCAGCTCCCAGCCAGCCACTGCTACTAAGTCTCCGGTACAGACTACCTACCAACATACCTTCTAAGTGCCCAAGCTGAGATCCAAATCAGCCTAGGACCACCACCTGATGCAGACAGGGAAAACAAGGCAAACTCAGCCAAAGAAGTAAGTGCTTGACCCCATGCCAGTCAAAAGGATATGGAGGCTGACCAGCTGCTTAGATTTTCACACTCTGATATCAACAGTTAACATTTGCAAAGTCTCTAATGAATGATCACAACACCCTTTGTACTCTTTTGTACTCTTTGTAGTCTTTTGCAGGCAATGCCAAGCTGAGTGGTGTAGTTGACACGCCTGAGGGATGGGATGCCATCCACTGAGACCTTAACAAGCTTGAGAAGTGGGCCCATGTGAACCTCATGAGGTTCAACAAGGCCAGGTGCAAGGTCCTGCACCTGGGTCAGGGCAACCCCTGGTATCAACGCAGGCTGGGCAAGGAATGGATTGAGAGCAGCTCTGCAGAAAAAGACTTGGGGGTACTGGTGGATGAAAAGCTGGACATGAGCTGGCAATGTGTGCTTGCAGCCCAGAAAGCCAACCATGTCCTGGGCTGCATCAAAAGAAGCATGACCAGCATGTCAAAGGAGGTGATTTTGCCCGTCTACTCAGCTCTGGTGAGACTCCACTTGGAGTACTGCTTCCAGCTCTGATGCTCTCAGCACGGGAAAGACATGGAGCTGTTGGAGAGAGTCCAGAGGAGGGCCACAAAGATGATCAGAGGGCTGGAGCACCTCTGCTATGAGGACAGGCTGAGAGAGTTGGGGTTGTTCAGCCTGGAGAAAAGGTGGCTCTGGGGCGACCTTATTGTGGCCGCCCAGTACCTAAAGGGGACTTATAAGAAAGATGGGGACAGACTTTTTAGTAGGGCCTGTTGCGATAGGACAAGGTGTAATGGTTTTAAACTAAAAGAGGGTAGATTCATACTAGAGGGAAACAAAGCATTTTTTATGATGAGGGTGGTGAAACACTGGAACAGGTTACCCAGAGAGGTGGTAGATGCCCCATCCCTGGAAACATTCAAGGTCAGGCTGGACGGGGTCCCTTCAAACCCAAAGTATTCTGTGATACTTTACACCACACAGTGCATGGGCTGCTGCTTAAAATGGATCTTTGCTCTGACTGGATATGGCTGTTGCTCAATTAATGGTCTCTTCACCACTGTCCAAGTTCTCAAGCAAGCCATTAATGTGCCCTAAGATTTGTTAGCAGTTAAGTTCACAGAAAAAAGCTTGAGAACTTGCCACAATCCTGCTAAGAAACCTGGAAGTTGTCAATAATTCTAGGGAGTTTGAAGTGACATTTGATTCTGAGTAAAATCAGTAGGACATGGAGCTTTTGAGCCCAGAAATAATAAGAAGAGTAAATTTACACTCCTCTCTTTCTCTCCTGACTTGGAAGTGTCTCAAAGGACATTAATTACACTCTCCAAAGATTCACAAGCTTGGAGAGTTTGCTGGCAAGGCGTATTTTCCCAGCACCTCACTGCTACAGATTAAAGCAAAGCATGAAGAGAAGTACAAACACAGGATACTGAATCTGTGATGCTTTAAAGTTGGTAATGTATGAGGTAACCTTCTTATCCTGCCCAATGCACATATGCTGAAAATGCTTAGAAATGGTACCATGCAGCTGTCACTATTTCACACACGCACATAGAAATTCAACATTTGCCATGACATAACATACAGTTACCGTGGATATTTCCCTGTTCTTAGCATACTGGGAAGAAAAAAGAAAAGAAAAAAGAGCAAAAATCTCCATTATCCAATGCACAGTAACCTTGAGCAAGTGTTGACTCTGCAGTGACAGCCACCATACTGGCTAACACAAAAATGAACTTTATTTTGCCAAAATTATTGCACATGAATAATCTATGCGCTGTTTAAGGCTAGGATTGCTTTGCTACATGCCACACAAGGATTGTCACAGGGCAATTAGTACCCAAACGATCATGTCAACCACTAATAAGCAGGGGAGCGTGAAAGTTGGTTTGAGACTAAGACCCTTCCTGACAGCAATAATTCAGAACCAGTCTTCTGTTGAGGATAAATTAACCGACAGAAGAGGTACAAAGGAGGGCCACTGGCATAAAGGAAAGGTGAGGGTCAGGGCTTAAGATGAGCATTGGTCCTAAAAAGAACCAAACATGTCGTGGCTTCTTTAGCTTACCCCCAGGGGAGCATCTTGGGGAGCAAAAAGATATTAAATCCAAAGAAATGATGGCCCAAACCCAAGCATGTATTAGACCAGCTGTGAATTAGCAAATATTAGAGATAACAAGAAGTTCCATAGAGACAACAGGGGAGTTGTGGAGCTTTCCAGTTGGACCACCAGATAAAAGAAGGAGCTAATATTTCTTACATTACAACCTGGCAAAGTCGCATCTGGGCTCGTATGAAATCGCTTGCTATTATTGTAGGTGTTACGTTCTGTGCTCTGGTCAAGCAAAGATGCCTGAAGGCACTGCTACCCCTTGTGAACTGAGCCATAAAACTTCAAGCTAGTTCACTGTTCAGAGATTCTATTGTTTAAAAAACAACCAACCTACCAAACCAACCAACCAACCAAAAAACCAAAAAACCCCAACCAAACCACCACAAACAAACAAACAAAACCCCAAACAACTTGTCCAAACCTAATTTACATCAAACTCACTTACTACAGGAGAGGTTCTAGTCAACTGAATCTGCATTTTCAAACGAACAAGCAATTAATCAAAAAGAAAAGAAAATATACTCAGAGTGTGTTTTCTGCAGGGGTTGGGTAGGCTGGAAGGGAGGTAGCAAAGAATAAAATAAACCAAGTTTAACTCATTTCACTGGAGGTAGCTGTGATAGCCTGGCTTTTCCCAATTTCTCACCTGCCTTTCTTACCAGAAGGATTCAAACTGAAGCTGTAGAGCACATTTTGTGCCACAACCACCCTAGCAGAGCTCTACCTAGAGGATAGCCAAATTCTCCAGAGAATCTTTAAAGTCTTTTGCATTTATAGTCAAATATATGCCATTGTATATGAGCAAGTGACAGTTAGGACATGTCAACATGTAACCCTGTCTCCTGCAGAGGTTCTCCTGGGTGTCACTCCTCTGCATTAACCATATGGTGTACTGCTCAGCCCTGCCATGCTGAGATGCTTTGATCCCGCAGGGGATTCTCCAAGGGATATATACCTCCTGTGGCCTACCAGAGTGTCAACGCAAGGCTCAAAATCTTTTGTTATTAAAGTGGAAGCCTGAGACCAGAAGATGATATTAAAACAAAATCTAAATTTAACCAAAAATAATTCTGGAAGAAGCTCTCAGTAGCACTTTTCTTCTACACCATTAAACAAAAATAGACAAAAATGGTGTTGAATCATTAGAATGGCTGTTGCTTTGGAAACCCAAACTGTGAACCAGTTGTACTGGAGACTTGGGGAGGAAGGGGAGGGGGTGGAAGGTGCTTGTCTTTCAAAATATCTTTCTTACACTGTCTGTTCTGTAAAAGGTACAATCTGATTGCAGTAGCAGTCCATTTGTTTGGGCATAGCAATTTTCCAAGACTGCTTTCCACTCTTGGTCAAATCAGGTGATCTCTGAAATGAGATACTGGATTTTTGGACAAAGACTCTCACAGGCGACAGAATCTGCCTTTGTGATATCAAAGCTGTTAAAATCTTCAGAACCAAAACCCCCTAGCAGCACGTTTTGGACTTATTCTAAAATACATACAGTGTATCCATCCACACAGTATCCTGCTGTAATTATTCCCAGCCTATCAGGTGAGATAAGACAATACTGAGTGATCTGTGGCACCTGCCCCGTCTCACAGAACTCAACAGTAAAAGAGGAAATCATCGCTTGTCTTCCAAGCTAGTGCTCTAGCACTACACCATCCTGCCTCTCTCCTTGACAGTTTTCAAAACAGTGTTACATTAAAAAATAAAAGATGAGCTTTGAGAGCATCTATGCGTATCTTTCACATCTAGCAGCAGTAGCTAAACATAACTTTAAATATGAATCCAAGCAGTTGCCTTGACAGTGCTTGCAACACAGAAAGCAGAATTAACCAAGCCAAAACCCTGAGACAGTGGCATGGTAGGACCAGGACCTATGGAGCAGGACACCCTGTCTTCCCCAGTTTTTTCTCTAGGTTTGTCAGGGTCTCCAGGGTGTGCTGACTGCTATTCATGCACATCCTGCATATTGCGTAAGCATAATTATTCCCACTAGACCCAGCCTGTTTCTCAAACAAAGACTTAGTAGCAAATTTCTGGAAGGAAGTTGTGCCTTACCGTTCCCTCTTTACTCTTGCAAGACATACAACTACGGTATCTGTACTAGCTGATCACTATGAAGTGTTGTCATAAATTATTTAAAGAACAATTGTCCAAATAAATGAGCGAGGTACTGCTTATTTGTGAATGCAGGTTTGCTTGCTAATTTGTAATAACTAGTCTCCTGCAAAGGGCTTCAAGGCCATTACTGTGAGTTAGTGTAGCCCCACAATACGTTACATTGTTTTGGTTTACCATATCCCTGACAAACACAATAAAATCAGATTATTTTTTTTTAATGTTTCATACTTCCAAGCAAATCCTGAGCAGATATCCAGCCACATGAGAAACACCAGAGTATTTCAAGACACACAAACTACATTAAAAAGAATGGTTTTGGACAGCAGCCCCTGCCATTGTAAGGGGAATAGAATCAATTTACTGAAGCTGTGAACAGCTAGTCAAAGTAGGGGCTTCAGCAGACTAATTAGGGAAGTGCATTAAAGGTTCTAATGGTCAGAGTCATTTGGAGTTAATGAAAGATTTTCCTAGTACAAAATATGTAATACTGTATTGCATTACTCAAACATCATTGTGTAATCCCTAATATTAGACAAGCCTGTACCCACATCCTCCAGGCGATACCATCTAGAAGTTGCCAGCTGCTGCGGAATTACTGAAAGCTCTTACACACCAATAAAGATGAAATGCCTCAGAAAACATAAGTGTGTTACATTCGTGAAGACAGCAGTGTTGGTATGCCCCAACTGTTCCCTTATTTTTTGTTTATTAAGCATAACAACTTGTAAGAATAAACAGTGATGTAAATCCAGTTTTCCCATATCTCAGGAGAGTGCCTCATCATTAAACGATAGTATACCTCTAGGCATAAGAAGATGTGACAGAATGCTGTCATTCTTTATTCCTGAAATTGTGCTATTTCACATGGCATAATATGCACCTAATTATCAACTAAAACAAATAGCATACTTGCATTTCTGGAACGAATTCCTTGAGCAGAAGGGTCACTGCATTCCAGATTCTGTTCCCAAAGAACCCTGAAATATGAAAAAATACAAATAGTCCATGCAGCACAGCTAAGAAGCCAGGTTTCACCCATCTTAGGTGGCATTCTGAAAGATAGTCCTGCCCTTACTTGCACTCCTCTGAGTGCACTCACAAGAAGTGGAAGAGCTTCAACAAAAGCCAGTAAGAACATCCTAGAATATCCTATAGACAGCCAAATAGTTGCAAGATCTGGGAAATAGTTGCTTTCAAAATCTCTCAGACAGATGAGGGATTTGAATATGTCTCACATGCTGGATAAACAGAAAGAAAAAAAAGATGCAAACCACTGAGCTAGCAAGTAAACACAGAGTTAGGCATAGCATTGTACAGGGACCTTACCTACCTAGCAGTCAAAAGTTAGGTAATTTAGCACTCGGTATCATAACACACAAACCTTCTGTCTATATTCAGGTCAATATGTCTAAAAAACTTCTTGTTTTTAATGAAAAATAAAAATCCAGTTCTTCAGGTACATCTTTAAAGAAACGCCTGGATAATTAAATCCCATTTTAAGAAGCATCTTGGGCAGGTAAAGGCATATTTGGGACACAAGTTTATACTGAATTCTTTGAGTTTTCCAAGGATAACTAAAGTAGCCTCCATCATCACATTCTACCTGCTTTTGAAATAGCTGCTCCCACTTCCCAGCCCACTGGCTCTTGTCTATTTATATTTTTAAATCTTTAGGGCAGGGACCGCTGCTGACTGGAATGATGGAGTCCTGAACTCAGCTGGGCCTGTGGGCATTCCTTTGATGCAGACCATCATATGTTTATAGAAATGAAAAAGGCTGTGTTCTTTAGCTTCTAGACCAAGTTTGAATAAGCAGCCACCTATTTCTGGCAGTAAATACACAAGAGAACAAACAATACTGTCTTTGATCTCTGCTCACCTAACAAAAAAGGACTGTTTTGACAGGTAATTTCTAATCAAGAGGATAATCTGGACAGTGCATTGCAGCTAACGCTGGTGAACAACATTTTATTAAATTCATATACTGGTGAATTGTCAGCACTTATTTTAGCCTGCGTGTAGTGCAGCTTTCAGCATTATTGATCATGAAATTTTAATATAATGCTTGGAAACATTCACTAGCATTTCAAGAACACCATACGATTGACTTGGAACTTAGCTGCCCCCCAGAGACAAGTCCTTATTGTCTGGTATCCTTCTCCTCTCCCTTTTCAACTCAGCTGGTTACTGCATAAAAAGTTGCTTGAAATTTAAGTTTACTCAGAGTCCATAGGCCGTGCTGGCCTTTATGTTATTGCCTATTACTGAAAGTCTACATTTCTCAACAGCTTTCTATTACTTTATAGATTTATTTCACTTTTGCCTCATTTGATGCTGTTATGCTGGGGTCCCTTTTCCTCGGCTCCATGCAACAGTGAAAATTCAAATGTAATCAAGTTTTCTCACAAGTAAACGCACCCAAACCTGAAATTATGATACCTTGTCATTCCACTGCCCTCATAATTAATAGTCCGCTTCCATTCGCTTTCAACAGATACAACTTTTGGATAAAACCTTGCCTTCAAAATAAATTTGGACAGTAGCCCACTGTATGAATTGGATGCAGAACTTGAAGGCTATTAAAAAAACCCCCTGACAAACAAAACAACAAAATCAAATAAAACAACAATAAAAACAAAAACCCCACACATGCAAAAAGCAAAACAAAAGCAAAAAACCACCCACCACTTCCCCCCCACCCTACCACCCCAGTGCATTCTCCGTCTCTTGAATATTGCCTGACTTTGCCAACATTGGTTTCCCACAACTGAAATTCTGCCTTGGACGCTGATTTCCCCCCATCCCCAGCAACCTGCTTATTGTGGTTCCTTGTAGTTTGCCTCCCTTCAGCTACTACATCAAACCACATAATACGGGCAGAGCTAGCTTGCACAGCCCCACAGGAGATACCTGGCTGCATCCAGTATCACTTGGTGCCATGTCAACAGACATCCTGAAATCACCTCAGAATAAATACGAGCCTGATCCCACTCATGTGAAATAACACCTGACTCTGGATCAGGCCCTGGGGGCCAGATTCTTCCCAACAAATTCCAGACACTTACCTTACGCACTTTAGGAAACGAGAGAGCAAGAAAGCTTGGCATGTTCTCAGGTGGCCCATCGATGCCAGAGCCATAGTCCTCTTAGGAACACCAGAGCTTCTAAATGCCTAAGTATGGCCATTATTTAATAATGATCCTTTGTGACATGGCTTAACTTAAAAAAACCAAAACCAAACCCAAACAAAGTACCCCAACAAATTAAAAGCATAACCAGTTGTATCGCTGGCATGTTTAAAGTCCAAAGAGAGATCCCAGGCAAATTTAAGCCAGAAGAAACAGCTCTCCATTGTCCCACACATCCCTAAATCTGTTAATAAAGCACAGGAGGAAAAAAAAGCAGCCCTCATTTTGCAACAGGAGCTCCACCAGCCAGCTGCCCCGTGTTGGCTCTACCCAGCAGCAAGTTTCTCGGAGACCTCTAATAACTTCGACTCTCTATTTCTAGTTTACCTTCACAAACATCACGATGCTCCAACTTTTCAGCTCAGCCTCACTCTAGCCACCACGAAGCTCCCGGTGTCACTCCCACCCTGCAAAAAAGCAGCAGCAGGTCAAGCCTCATAACTGAAATTTTACAAAAGCACTTTTTAAAAGAAGTAAGAGAAAAGGCATTACTCAGCCCAGCCCCTGCTTACTGTGTTGCAGAGAGGCATTTGCCTCATGTCTTCTGCCAGGGCAGACCCTCCTCACAGGGGGTGATGGTGTGGAGGCCCCCGTGTTGGTGGAAGAGTGAGCTGTTGCACCTAGCTCAGCCACACCATGCTAATGAGGGACAGGGCCAAAGCTTGGGGGTGGGAGGAATGCAGAGACCACCTGCTCAGGGTGTACCCTGGTGTCCAAGGAGGGAGAGCTCCTAAGAGGGAGCTCCTCTCCACTAGCCCCCTAAAACTTGCTCCCATGTGGCTGGCATAGCCAGGAAGAGCTGGCTGTACCTCTGGCTAAACCAGAAGCAGGTGAGCCCCTATGCCAAGGAAATCAGCCTCTGCACTTGAGGGGCGATGTCCGTGCCCTGCTATGTCCCTCCACTGTGGACAAGCCCTGCACAATGCCCAGGCCCAGCACATGCCCTCACAAGGGCCTGTCCCCCCACCCTTGCCCCGGAGGACAAGAAGGAAAAGCGAAGAAACAAGTACAGGATATTTTCCCAGTAGAGCAAAGCTGTACAGATGGCCATGATTTGCAGAACACCAAATCTCCTCATTTGTTGCCCCTCAATCTCCTTCAGAAACAATATATTATCCAGCAATGATTTCTCAACTGTGACAATTATCAGCAATGACAGGCTGTTAAGGGCTTAAAACTGACTAGGAGAAGCAATACAAATAAGATCAAAGCACAAGGTAGACTATATTCAGAATTAATGGTTATTCTCGTAGCCCTATCATTACCTTGACTTCCTGCTGTCCGTGACATCGTAGATACTCTAATACCATGTCAACAGCTGGTCCCAAAGCCTGCTTCTTCCTGAACGCAGTGCAAGTGTCCCTTCCTGGGAAGACAGACCTCCCACCACCAAGTGACAATATCAGCCAGCTAGGAGTAGTTTTCACCCTGCTCCAAAAGTTATGCTGTTCCCCAAAAGAGCACAAAATTAGAGAGGTACAATGCACAGCCTTATAGAACTAGAAGACATAAAACTGTCGGACAACTGGATAGGTTGCTAGACATGTAACAAGACTTCTGCAGAAGCTGCCAGCACTACCTCTGCAGGCTTAGCACAGGCTGAAATATCCGCCACAATGACTAGATCTGACACAGGGCCTGACCTTTAAATGTGTGTTTGGAGCAGGAGCTCATCTCGGAGCTGCTAGGAAACTTTGCCATCTTCCCTGCACAGAACTCCTCCAGAAGAATTAATTCTGTTGTCTTTCCACTTTCACAAACCCACATGGTCATTAAGAAAGTGGAATTGAAGTGTCATTCCCCAAGATTCTCAGGTGACTAAGCTAGCATGGCTAATGACTTTTTAATATCTTTTTATGCCTTCAGGAAAAGTGATATAAGTAATGTAGTATTTTGTTTTCCAGTTCTATAAACCCATTTGTTTTTGTCTCATTTCAGAGTCTCTCTGGAGTAGCTCTCCAATTGGGCTTATTTTGTATTTGTTGAAGTTTATATCCATCTATTTTCCTTGTAACAAGGTTGAAAGCCAGGAAGCATAATATCCTTCTATTTCTGAGAAGTCATTTCTTTCTGGCTAACCTGGACTCTCTGACCCAGAAGAAACTGTATCATCATTGAATTAATTTTCCTCAAAAAAAAAAAAAAAAAAAGAAGCCTAAAATGAAATAAGCCACAGGGAACCGTGTGGAATAGGAATAACAGCAGACTGATATGTTCATTTTATGTAACTACTTCTGCTCTTTTATGGGCCAAGTAAATTATTCTGTTCTTCCAGTTCTTGTGGCTTGTTAAACATTAGAGGTGTTATTACAGCTGCAGCCAGAAGATTCTTATTCCGGTACTATTTAAACATGTTGTTGTTTTGTGGTTTTTTTTTCAAGAAATGTATCTGTGCTTAGATAGAGTTACTATTAAGTATAAAACAAAAGCAGCCAAATATAAACTGCAAAAGAATTACAGTCAAATGAATTGCAGGAGGTAAATGTGTTTCATAGAAAGTAATACAAGTGCTATCATTCAGGCCAGAGACTACATTAGAGGAATTAGAGACAGATTATTGTTCATTAGGATTTTATACTGAGACTCTTATGAACATTTAAGCCGGCCTGTTCACAGCATTAGAACATCCTCCTTAGACCAGTTCAGAAAGTAAATACTAGGACACAATTATTTAACATGCCTTATTTTCAAGCTTATGTTGCAGGTGTCTCACAACTTACTACTGAAGGAATCAAGCTGAAAATTGGTATCTGACTATTCTACCACCTAATTAAAATGCTGAATTTGCCACAACTGAGCATGACATGTTTTTCTTGCCCCTGTGGCAGAGCAGACCGATCTTGCTCAGCCAGAGTGGTAACGCAATCCACGTTCTCCCAGTCTGGTGTGAGACAGCGCACGGCTGCACGTGCACGTGGGAGGCTGTTGAATTTCTCACTTCTCTTGGAAAGGGCACTACACACCAAAGCAGGCCAACCAGGGGAATTCTGCTTTTTTAAAGTTGAAAAGATGAGCTATATTCTTTTCCTTACAGTTTTTCCATCCCTCCAGGGCATACCTACTGAACCTACTTGTGGAAGTGGTAAGTGATTTTACCTCAACACTTAACAACCCATTCCTGTGGGGCAGTTGCAATACAACAGGGCATTTCATCCCTTCCATAGTGCCCCGCAGGTGACTTCAGAGGAAAGCACGATGGGGCACATCAGTCCAGGGACTATACAGCCCTTATGGCCATTATTAGGACTTGCAAGCACCACTCTAACAGACGAGTGAGAACTTCACGAGCAGAAGAGAAACCACCTCAGGAATAACAACTCGCACAGAGGCAAACCTTTGTGTATTGCCACAAATCGGCGCCAGTGGATCCTTCTCCGGCACAGCCACAGGAGTAATCCCTTAGGGTGTTGGATTCTCCATGCCAGGAGCTTCCCACATAATTACCTTTAGCTAGAAAAATATGTTAGTCTCATCCTCTGTTCACCTCAAACTTTGTGCTGCAATGGACTAAATCACTTCTCCCTGTCTTTCCAAATATATGACACTTGACTTTTTTTTTTTTTTTTTTCCCTGTGGAAGGGTGACTTTCCCTGGCTTAGACACCAGCTGCTGATCTTCTCTCCTCTCTGAGAATCGGAGACTAGCCTGGCTCTGGATGCTCCCACCAGGCATTTCCATGTTGCACATGGGTCCAGACAAAGCCAAGGTTGTGCCAGCTGAAGGAAGATAGCTCCTGTCTCAGATATGTTTTTCAAGCAAAGGAAAAATAGTTCCTGTCTCAGATATGTTTTTCAAGCAGCTTGTTCCTTCCTCTGTGTGAACATGTGCTGACAGCCTGTCTCTCTGTCTCATCTTCAGCATCCCAGACAGGGGTGTTGGACTGCAAGCAGAAACTGCCGATAGCTCAGGCTTTTAGTGATGATGTGGAAGAGGTGGTATTACTGATACCCCAGACAGAGGTAGTTCACACAACATCTCCTACTGCTCCGTCCCATTCCTCTTTCAAAAAATTACCTGCCAGGCTGTGGACAAAAAAAATCTCAGAATCCAGCTGACTACTACTTAGGCTCTCTATAAGCAGAGACAAATAGATGACCCCTGTTTCAAAGCTCACCCTCACAAAGTAAATGCTTATAGCTCTGCTACCACCTGATTTCTCAATGGTCATTCCCACAGAGAGAAAATTATGGCCTTCCCCCCTTCCTACTGTGCTAACTGATCCTCTCAAGCTGAAAATGGTCTGCTAAATGCCCTTCAAGAACCAGCCAAAGTGGAGTAATCCGATTCCCCCTTCTGCTTGTGCTATCTGCACTTCTGCTGACCTATTGGGGGCTTAATGATGTGACTGCAGGGGATTCATATATGTGCTATAGGAAAGTCCCTTCAGCTCCCCAGTCTGTTAAGCTCCTATAAGAAAAGTAGCATATTATATCTTGTGAGCTAAACTCTTCTCTGCCAGCTTTCGCAAGGACCAGGTCTGGCTTGCTGCATCTTTGGAAAAGCTCAGCTTGTATAACACTGCTTGCCAGCCATCCTACCAAAATAGCTTTATATTCCACTGCAGGATTCTTGTGCAGCCAAAGAAGCAGTTCCATGAATTCCCAGTCGAATTTTTTTTTTTTTTTTTTTTTTTTTAATCCTATGACAACGAGTTGGAAAGCTTTATACCAGAGGATTTATAAAGCAGGTTAGCCTTAATTGGCCCTGTATCTTTCTCTGGCCTTAACACACATGCTAAATGGGTGTAAAAGCTGTTGTATCAGCAGTTCTTTATTATACTCCCTTTGTAAACCATCACACGAGACAAATTAAGGCAATGTCAGATTCACATTCTGGAAACTTGTACTTCCCATTGTAAAGTTGGAAGGCAACAGCACCCTTAGTCATTGTAGAAAATAATGTCAGTTGTAAGTACAATATTAAATTGTTTTGCATTTTAAATGTTTCACTTCAAGTGCACTGAAGATAGATATCAGTTCCATTTGCCTCAATGAATTTTCTGAGCCAGTACCCACAGTGCGGTTGTGCCACAGCTCTCCTCCGTTTGACTCCAGACCTTGTTTTTATGATGTGGTTGGCTCCTAAGTACACTTACCCTTAAACATGTTATAGAAAGAAAGATCGATTAAAATTAGATCATTCTGTATTAAGATACAGTCGTCGTCCCCCAACAATCCCTTATATTCTAATCTTGTGATTCAGTGTAATTATGTAATGCTTCTTCGGTGATGAATACGCTGATAGGTTGACATTAAAGCCACGTTTGAGCTATTCTAGTCTGTAGCATAATGATCACATGTCCAGTAATAAAATTAATGCGGCCTCTTGAAGTTGTACCCTCAAAGTCTGGGAGCGCTCCTCAGACCACCTCTGCCATACAGAAATGCCTCAAGAGGAGGCAGAGAGGCCGTAGCATTCCCCACAAAAATTGTATTTTGTTGCTATATGCCTTTTCCCCTTTTTTCTTTCAAAATACTTCCATCTCCTCCTGCAGAGCTTGCTACAGCATCCCTGTGTGTAAATAGCATGCTCCTCTATAATTAGCTTCCTCCTCTGCGACTTAATCAGTGATATTGTAAACCAGACACTGTGATAATTTGATCAGCTCAGTGGCAGTGAATTGTACCATGACTAAAATGTCCAGGCTGGTTGTAACTATAGGAGAAGCATCTGCTTGAGGGGAAGGGTGATCTACTCGTTAGGTTCAGAGCACGTGACTACATTTAAACCCTATAGCTAGTCCCAGTTCCTATTCCTCGCAGACAGTCCTACTCCCTAGAGTGAAGAGGCACTCAGGCTTTCTCTCCCTTTATGCTATCCAGTGATTCTACTCCATGCACTGCTTATGCAGAAGGGAAAGATTGCTATATCCGTTCCAGAAGAGATCATAGTCTCAGGATTAAATGCTTTCCAATGAGGCAAGTTTGGGTTTCAGAGCTCTTCATGCAGGAGAGGACAAAATCCTGCATTTCTCCTAGCTGTACGAGTGGATGGGAAGGTATCAAGAGAAGCAAGTTTTTCTCTTGCCCTAGAAAAATGAAAAATTACAGTAGCACCACTGGATTTTGTGCAGCACATAAACTGCAGCTGCACCCTGCGCATGGCACTCGGGTCCAGGCAGGCAAAGGGATGCCTTTGCTGTGCATAAGTGCTACAGCCTTCAAAGAACTCTCCTCCCAACTGTTTTTTGCTGGTGCGAAGCTGAGAATCCAGTAGATGACTAAGCATGCAGAAAGAAACACCATGTTTCTTTTGTTTTAAAGGAGACTCATGTTCCAGGACTCTGAGAAGCAATGTGGTGGCTTTGGCCTCACCAGTTCCTTATTGATCCCATCACTACTAGTTGTAGGCAGTATGTTGCAATCTCCATGTAATCTCGAAGCATTTGGAGCATATATGAATAAATGCATTTGTTTAGTCTTCTTCCCTCCCCCTCCTGGAAGACCCTTCCAAAACCTTGAGCAGGTTTCTATGTTGCATTAGGTAGCTCTGTGCTCTCTGGCTTTGAGCCATCCATAGTAAGACATCACTGAACCTAAAGGTTTCCTTCTGCAGTGGCAGTTTTCTCTAGACTGCTGGTTGGGTAACCGTTGGCTGTAAAAGTACATGCAAATTGCACTCTGCGATCTGCTAATGAGTTCTCAAGCTGGATTGTGCACTTAAATAGCTGAGAGTTGCTTACATAATTTGTCTTCCCCCCCCCCCCCCCCCCCCCTCCAAGTAAGCCTGGTTTCAGAGTATCAGGCATGCCATTAGATGCAATTTGCTCTTGCATCAAAGTGGTGACATTGTTTCTGTGTGTGTTAACTTTGGATTTGCAGGTGTATGCTTGCATGGAGGTAGGATGAGCAAGCTTGCTTGCCTCATGGTGCTAATTGTTTTACAGCATTTAGTGCCAAAGCTCTCAGTCAATGCTCTCACTCAATAGCAGAGTTCACTCTTTCCTGTATGTCACCTGGGTGTGCATTTCAGAGTATATGATGTGAGCAAAGAAGAAAAAGCTGTGCATTTCTTTTGAAGGAATTGTGCTGAGTCTATTCAGCAGCGAAGGACCAAGAGACTTCTGGGAGTAGCAAAGGATGAGCTGGACAGGAGAAAATGACCATGCACCATGTAGACAATGCATGAACAGATAAGAAGCCAAGCTGAGAGGGGAAGGTGGATTTGTGTTACACATGTAGGAAATCAGTGGAGATTCCCTGGTGAAACACCCATGGGCAGCATTCACGGATCGTCTGGTAGGAGAAGATGATAGATAAATTGAATACTTCCTCTTCAGATGTCAAATTCTGCCTCCATGAATCCATACGATACAGGTCTGGCTTCTTGCCCTATCAACAAGCTGAACTGAAAACTTACCATGCCCCTAAAGGGGGGCATTTTGTTCAAGGATTTGTCCTTTCCTCCCGGCAGCAAAACAAATAGTGCAGGTTGGACTTAGACTGTTGGAGTTGCTGTTGGCTCAGTGTAATGGCATAAACGGGCTGCTCCCAGTGCACTGGGACTGGCAGTTCACAACCTGCTTTTAAGGCCAGAAAGAACTGAGTAGTGGTAAATACGCTGTGTGCCTGTCCATGTGTGGGTAGGTAGGGATGTATGTGTGCAAAGCCACACATAGACCTTATTGTTTACCTAGGAAATGCTACTGCAAGGATGCAGGGCTGGACACTGTTTCTCCCTGAAAGGGCTCTTCCCAGGGACCCCATTCTGTGGTCCCAATGCACAACCCAAACCTGGCTCCCAGAGATGCTGTCAAGCAGACAGGAGCAGCAGAGAGTGGTGGAGCCTCAGTCTGAGCAAGCAGAACTGCAGCATGACACGCGGTCCCCCGTGGCTTGCAAAACAGACTAGGTAAATCAGAAGTTTTTCAAAACCCACAATATCTCCAGGAACAGGCACCTTGCCCAGTGTGACAGTATTTTTCTTTACTTGAGATTCTTGTTCTGAAAAATCTCTCCTAATTTCTGTGCTTGTTTTGTACAAAGGCAAGACGGTACATTGTCTTGCTTTCAGTGCTTTGCTCCTTTGCCATGATGGGAGTGTGTTGCTGCAGAGCTCTGAAAAAGCACTGAAGGAAGTTAGAAGCAGAAGTGCCACTGAGAAACGGTGAGCCTGGCACTCCTAAATCCTTCGGCAGCCACTGGGAAAACTGCCCAGCATTAATACAGACCTTAAATGCTCAAAGGACTTTGTCTCTGAAAGAAGCACGTCTGCACTGGGAAATCATGCTGGTCTCCATTGTATAAAATACCAGCCAAAATGGCAACCCAGCCCACCTCACTGAGGAAAAGCGAAAAAGGAAAACTTACCCTGTGCAAAGCCATCTTTTCCTGGCCTCTTTGGCAAGCAAATTAGAGCCTATGCAGCATATTTACGCACTGGGATTTCTGGAAGGGGTAAGGCTTATCCTTGTAGTAAGTCAATCACAACAACAGCACCCCACCAGTGAGCTTGCATATGGGCTAAGTACTGTTCCAAGCAAGTACTTTAACTTAAGAGATGTTATGTGGGAGCTGTCACCAGTAGAAGGATCCAATTTTGGGTCCTTAAAGGATTCTTGAAATGCATTCTACATATGCTGCGCCTGACACTATTTGCCATAAAGCTGTTGCATAGCTCTGCATCTTGCAATTCAAGAGCAGTGTTTGCTAGGACACGTCTGACACCACCACTAAGACACTACTTGCAGCCATTTTTGCATTTCTGAAAAGGTACTGGAAAGTTGGAGAGGAAGCAGAATTTTGTAGTTTGAGGAGGAAAAAAACCCCAACCTTGCATCAAGAGGTTTAATTAGTGCGCTCTGCTTAAATTACCAAAACAAAAATCAAAAGGTGACAAGAATGGGATAGCTTAATGTGGATAAAGTTATGGGTTTTGCAGATACATTTAAGTAATGGAGAAAGATGTAAAAAGGCAGCAGCTGAGACCAGAAAGGGGATAAATTCCAAAGGAAGAGGAAGAGCTTTTAACAATGAAGGAGCTTAATTATTGCAATAAAATATTGGGGCAGGGGTGGAGTGACATCATTAGATAAGTTCAGATCAAACCTTTATTCTTTCTGAGAAAATGTTTCTGTTACCCAGGAATTACTGTTCCCAGTACAGCAGGAATGCATATTGTTTTAAGGTCTTGTGATACACTGGGGTGCAGACCAGAAGAACTATTAACATGTTCTGAAGTCAAAATGTCTGCACTGAGGATCCTTGCTAGGCTCAACAAGATCGCCAGATCCTATGATCTTCCTAAAATGCTTCTTTTTATTAAGTCCTTAGAGTATCCTGTCTTTGAGTTGGCTGACAGCTCATGTCCATCACATAGCCAACTTGAATGCCATGTAGAGGGGGGGTCCTCACTGGAGGGGAAGCTTCCAGCCTGACTAAATGAAAATAACCTGACTCTGGCAGCAGGCATGCTACAGTCACATCCCTGCAAGGTAGAAGGCTGGGGTTCAGCTGAAATGATTGCTTCATTTCTCTTGGGACAATACCTTATATCATTATTTTGCTAAAGGCATCGAGTACAACAAATAAAACCCTTCTTCAATTTAGAGTTGCATGTTTTGGAGTCTGACTGCCTCAGGTTCCTTCAGCAAACACTAGCCTGAATGATGGGAGTCCATTGACCAGGCAAGTCCCACAGCAAGCCCTTACCCTGAAACTGGGCTCCTTGTCTGGCAGGTGACTCTTCATAATCACATCATTCTGTAGAGCCACAACTTCTGCTGCATGCCAGAGGATCTGTTTCCTTTAAGTGCAGAAAGACAGTTAATTTTGGCAGGTAGCCACTGCTCTTCTCTGTCTAAATTCCAATGTGTCATGGCTCCAGTGTGAGCTGAACATAAACAACACATTCATGCGCTGTTCAGCAGCTATTGCACCACATTACGAATTCACCATATTCATTTAAGCAATACATTCACATGCAGTGTGGGATGCGCTTTGTGTATCATCACACCACATTTTTGTCACATACCACTCAGTCTAATCCAATATCAGCAAAACAAACCTTTTACAATATTTTCCCCTATATCTAGTGTTTGGATATTGAATTTGGACAAATGGGAGGGGGTTCCTAAAGATGATTTCTAAATGATTGCAGCAGAAAGCATAATTAGGTTCATCTTTTGGAGTAGCATGAAATCATCTGCATGTACTTAAGAGTTCAGCAAGGCTTCAATACTTTGCTGAATAAAGATTGATGGCTAAGTCAGATCTGCAATGAATCTGTCTCCTGGATTGCTACACCCTTGGCACCTCAGCACTCTGGTCCCAATCTGTAAGCATTACGGTCTGTAGTCAAGTGCTAGATCTTTTTTCCACTGCCTGTATGGAACAGTGCAAGGGAGGGTAAGTTCTGCTGGCTGATTTTAGTGTAATAGGAGCTATTGAGTAGAGTTTCACCACAAACAAATGCTTGAAGGGAGTTTGGCACCCAAGCATTCAAAAAAATTCTCTTGGAGGCTGATTTGCAGCATCCTGATAGGCATCCAAGACACTTCCAAATAATGAACAGTATACAACAAATACTTCCACATCATTCCAATTAATGGTATATGCAGATGTGACTGAAGTTTGACTCTGTATTAGGTATGTCAAGCAAGAGCTTAACAGCCATTCCACAGCCAAGCCATTTTAAAGGTATTATCCATCTTCAGTGCTGCCTGCTACAGAAAATGTAGCAAATGTATTCTAATTTATTTTTTCCCTAAAGGCTTGCAACAAATAAACCAAGATAAACCTTATCCTATGATCATAGGAAAATTTAGTTTGGAAGGGACCTCAAGAGATCATTTACTGCTCATATGATTCCCTTGTAACGAAGATTTCATTGTAGAAGCAAAGAAAGATATGTGTCTATTTGCCTGAGCAAACCTGGGTCAAATCTTGGTGTTACTATGATCTAGTAGAACAGCCTTGAGTTGGGTACCAGGAGACTGCTGCTTTGGGATTCAATGCTGCTGCTGTGCAGCGTTGTGCAACCCTATCTTCTTTTTGTCCCTTTTGTTGCTTAATTGCACGGGAAGGTCTTGGAGGAAGAGGCTCTTTTTTCCAGGATTTTTGAGCTGTGGGTAGCATGATGTGGCTCTGGTTTCAGTCAGGGTTTGTAGATGCAACCATAATAAAACTTAGCATGATAGTGAAGTGATAGCAGTGTTACATGAAGTCTGCAGCAGATACTGGAACTGAAACCCAATTCCCTGAAGCTTGGTCTCCGCTTAGTCAATAATATCATCTCCTGTGGAATTTGCCAATTTCCATCAATAAAATATCAAGATTCCCACAACAGTTCATTCATTACTCAGTCTATCTTTTTATAAGACTCATAGAACTAATAGCAGGTGTCCGAGGTGACTGAATTATTTAAGGATCCTGGTTATTATTTTTTCTAATTCTTCATTTCTTTTTGGCTTCATTGCAAAGTGGAAAGACATCAATTTAAGTCTCTGCAATGAACCACTCCAAATGATGTCTTTGAAGCACCATCTCACAATGGGACTCATCTCACTATTGAGGGTTTTTTAACTGCAGCAGGCTAATGATTTACTGAGTTGTTTAGCAAAAACCCCATTGATTTGACATGGCAGTGAGATCTCCAGCTGATGCTCACGCTATCTTTTCTACCTCCCAGTGTGTCATCAGAATGTTTAAAGCTGTAAGCCAGATCCATAGCCTGTGAATTGGTGTCTTTTGACACCTTGGGCCAGATATTCACCTGCTTTATTTCACAATAGGGCAACTCAGACATGCAGAAGCTATCTCCACCCAGAGAACAGCTGGGTGGAGTCAGATTAAGCTTTCTGAAAGAAAGAGCTTTTTTTATTATGCTAGTGGCCAGCATGTCTCATCCTAGGGAGAGTGTGGGTTACTTAGCCAGAGAAAAAAAATGGATGTTAGATTAAATGACAATTAATGTGCCTTCTGGCCTCAGTTCATTTAAAAGAATTCCTGGTACGTACAATTTCACTTTGAGATTTAAAAAAGTATGGTTTAGTGTGCAGACACAAGCCAGGTCTCTCAAACGGAAAGAAGGAACTTTTACTAAATTGCATCACAATATATTAGCCTACTTAAATTGCTATGTATTTTTCCACTTATTCTATTAGAAGTTGCAGTACACAGGAGAGGTGGAAGGGAAAAGACAGCTAAAAACAATAATTGTGCTATTACTTCTAAAGAAACTACATTTTTTCCAATGCACTTAGATGTTCAATTTGAAAAAAGTTGTTTCAGTTGCCAATGAGAAAAACTATGGGACCAAGTTGTCATGGTCTGTTAATATACTATATATTTCTGCTAACCATCTGGCTGCTTTCAGTGCTTTTGCCACTCAGGGAGAATGTAATTTACAATCAATTTCAACAAATACCATATGCATTAGATTGGGAAAACAAATTATATTTCAATATTACACATTGTAGAAGAGTTTCAAGTTCGCCAGACCCTTCAAGTTGTTGGGTTTGGTTTTTTTGGGTTTTTTTGTTTTTTTTTTTTTTTTAAAATACTCTCTGCAGCCCAGCAGCTTGGAGACTGAGGGTCCAGTTGGTAATCCTGCAGGCACTTGCTCAGCTGCTTAGGGTGAGATATGCAGAGAGACTGAGGAGCCCCTTCTGGAGTCAGGACTTGTGAGACTAGCTTACAGGCATCAAGTCCAGAGCACAAGACACAGCCTGATACTGAGAGCCTATTTCCTACTCAGAGCATAGTAAGGACAGGAAAGATTTGTATTAGTCAACACCAGGGCTTTTAACTCTAGATTCTGGAGCTGGTTTGAATTTACTGAAGATTTAGTGTAAAAACACAAGACCCAATACTTAACTCCTCAAGGTTCCTTCCACAAGTATCCAGATATTCAGTCATGAAGGGAGGTTCTTTATAGTTACTCAGAATTTTAAGGGCCAGGTATTGAGGTTTTGGTAAGCATTGTTTTAGTGGTTTTATTTTTCAGTTAGCAAAGCAGAGATTTTTTTTTTTTTTCTACAAAAACAACTCTGAAAAAAATCAGCAGAATTTCATTAATTTTTTTCATGTGTTTGAAAGTTCAGATAGTAAATATTTCAACAGTGCTTCTAATTAGTTAACATAGCCATCTAGTCTTGCAAGTAGAACGTATGGAAAATTTCTACTGAAGCTGAATGTTAACAGATGGGACTTTACAAGCAGTCAGCATTTATCTAATCCTCCTTCTATTTGACTAAACTGGAGTTTTACCACTTGCTCTGGGAAGAACAGGTTTGGGCCAATTTTAAAATTCCTTTGCTATTAAATACATAATAACTACCAGATTTGGACAAAGTTGCAGTCTCATTTTCAAGACAGCATGATAAGCATTGATATTTTTAAACACCAATTACACTACTCCATTCTAACATTTTATAACAGACACATTAAGCAGGACTGAATTGCTATTCAAGCCACTAAAAGATCTTACAATCTGATCCTTAGAACTTCAGCTTAACAGCAATGTGAATGGCATTGAAGGAATATACAGAATGAGCTTAGAAGCACTTCAAAAAATCTGACTGCCCATCGTTTAGATTACAAATGCCAATTCCTTTGTAGAAATAAACTAACTTAACAAGTGTAACAGCAAAATATTATCAGCCTGACTTCAGGTATGTTAGCAACTCCATTCCTTCTGCATGTTTTGAGCCTTATACATTGCAAAATGTGTCTTAGCAACTGAAAAGATATTTTCTGACAGGACACACAAATCACTTCCACAATCAAAAGACCTTGTGCACAAAACTCACATAACCTAATATTCCTCAGCATTCAGAAAAAGAGTATACTAATTTGTACTAACCAGGGAATTGCTTCTCCTGCGCTGCTTATGAGCAACGTACTTGGCAAGCGTCAAACAGCACATTATCTGTAGATTTAATTTTTCATGGAAGGCTGTAATCAGCACTCCCTTTACAGTGCTGTTATTTCCAATGGAAAGTGCTCCAAGAACAGTTAGGCATTTTGTCTCCAGATAGCACTATAGGAGGGGTATGATTGTTATTGCACCTGCAATGCCCTCAGCAGATTAACTATTAGCTGCATCTCACATGTGCTACCAACCAGAAATATTAACTCATTACAAAAATAAAGGAGTCTGAAGGAGCTATGCATTTGTTCTACCAGTCTGTTACATGTGCTGTGCCCTGGACAGGGCTGGCTGGACCCGCCGCAATTCTTTTCAGTGAAAGATGTCAGGTGTCATAAGTGATTTTTATAGAATAGCCCCTGTAGAGACCTGGCCTGGAGTAGTTAGCACCAGCTTGAAATAGCTCTGCTCTGAATGTTAACATGGCATCAACAGTTGGGTTTCAAGTTTTCAGAGATTAAGCAAAACCTAGCACCAGGGTCTTTTCCAGGACCCTTCTAGAGGAGTGTTCTTTCTAGTGCTTCTTTTGAAAGCAAAGTGCCTTTTCCCATGGCTTGTGGCTCCACCCACAAGCTCAGTGGGCTAAAGAAGGTCTTTCCCAGAAGTCAGCTTTGTGACTGCTTCAGCTTGCTCCTCAGCCTCCGGGTGACACACAGCCAACACCCCACAAAACTGACTTTCAAGCTTTCAACAACTGCTTGGTGCTTTGGATAGCAAGAGAAATGTACAGTTATATTTAAGACAAGCCTGAGCATGTCCCTCCATATCTCAGGTATCTGCAGAGAGTCCAGGGGAGGGCTACAAGGATGATTAGGGGACTGGAGCATCTCTCTTATGAGGAAAGGCTGAGAGAGCTGGGTCTGTTTAGCCTGGAGAAGAGAAGGCTGAGAGAGGATCTTGTCAATGCTCATAAATATCTAAAGGGTGGATGTCAAGACGATGGGTCCAGACTCTTCTCTATGGTGCCCAGAGACAGGACAAGGGGCAACAGGCACAAACTGGAACACAGGAAGTTCCATCTTAATATGAGGGAAAACTTCTTCACTTTGAGGGTGACCAAGCACTGGAACAGGCTGCCCAAAGAGGTTGTGGAGTCTCCTTCTCTGGAGATATTCAAAACCCACCTGGACGCAATCCTGTGCAACCTGCTCTAGGTGATCCTTCTTTAGCAGGGGGGTTGGGCTAGATGATCTCCAGATGTCCCTTCCAACCCCTACTGTTCTGTGATTCTGTGAATTATTTGGGTCAGGCCTTTCAAGAGCCATGGGCTCTCCAGCCCATGTACCTACTGCTCATTGTGGAGAAATCCTAGTATTTCTCTCCCCTCTGTAATCCACTTTCAATCTCCCTAATTTGGGTACATTAGGATGTGGATTTGTCACCCTCTGGGAATGCAGACACTATCTGACCTTTTTTATCCTGTTGACTGCCATTGTCAAATGCAAACCAGCAATCTCATCATGGGTTTCCTATTCACCCCTCCACACTAAGTCCCACAGACCCCTTGTTGAGGAATGCTTTTTGGCCTTGACATGCATTTCTTCCCGATGTTGCCATGTGGATCCATCCACCCTCCTAGACATGTCTATTAACCAACAGACAATTGTTACAAGAACATCCCTTGCCTACATACATACAAATTGGTGGTCTGTAGATAGGACTCAAGGATGGACAGCATTGCTTGAAAGTCTCGGCAGCTGCCACCAGCTTCCATTGTACAATTCCTTAGCATAGCACCTTATTTCATAGCATTTCCATTAGCATGGTATTTTATTGCACAAAACAAAACAACCCATTTTTGGTTGCTTATCCATATCGCCTAGTGGCTAAAATGATTTTTTTTTCTTTTCTAGCTAATTCAGTGTTCACTAAAACAGAAATAAGGATTAATTTAATGAAAACACAATACTAATTAAGCTCTTCTGGTAAATAGATGTCACACACTGAAATATGGGGAGCATGGAAACTACAACTAACACACAACTCGTATGACCCATATCACCTATCAGCAATGCAGCTTCCAGAGAATATTCCTGGCTTTCAGACACCTCAGAAACAGATTTTTCTGAATAGATGGGCACCAAGCAAGCAGAGGAAATACTACTGCACTGCCACAGGTTAGCTGACACAGACCAGTACCATTGATGAGCACTGTTGCTTTGAGTGCTTCACAGTGTTGGATCTACACTGGAGCTTTTAACAGGCTGCTACCAGCATTATATCTGAGCCACCCAGTAAATGTAAGTTCAGAACTCTTTGCAATTGCTTCTTATTTCCTGTAACTTAATTACAATCCTGGATTGTCAGTCATTACCACCTGTTAGCATTCAGCTTTTATGTCCCTGAAAAAGAGAAACATGTTTTACTTAATGGTGAAGTGCTTAGAAGATATATCCATGCTGTTTTAGCCTCTTCAGTTCAGAGCAATTTTGTGGAAGATTTTTGGTGGTCTAGATCATGAACTATAATACCAGTGATTTCATCAATGGCAGGTGCTAAGCTAGAACCATAGGCACTTTCCATTCCGAGCAAATTAAAAGTAGTGAGGCCAATATGGAACAGCTACTACAGTGTGTGGCTTCTGAAATAGAAGATTATCTTCTGTCTTTGGATGTTGAAGTCTGAACTGAGTGCAGTTTCCAAAGTTCTGGCTGTATTATATAGTTTTTAAACATAAAAATGTGATTCTCAAATCATACAAAAACCCAACAACAAAACTCCAGAGATCTGATAAATACAAATTTAAGAAAATATGCCAAAGAAGAAGAAATGTTGTTTGTTGTGAAAATTTCAGCTATAAAAAAAAATGTGATATCTTTAAAACAGCTACATAGAGGATAACTCTAAACGAGCTCCTCTGAGATTTATTGTTCACATTCTGAATAAGACCGGGGCCCATGTAAAAATGAAAAATGCTAGATGCAGAACCAATAAAACACTTTCCCCATTACTAATCTGCAGAGCTCTACTATAAGATGCCAGTGGGAGATACCGTAGCAGCATTCAAAATAGCAGCATTTATTTCGATAAATGGAACATTATCAGTGTTAAGGAAAAAGATTAAGTAAATTAAGTTACTTTAGGAGTTAAATCAACAGTTACTTAGACATGGAAGGAAACTTCCTTTATAAACAACTTGCTTGCAGGATGCTTACGTCTCACCCTGAAGCATCCAATGCTGACTACCACTGCAGATAGCAAAGACTTACCTGGGATGTGGATTTTATCCAGTCCAAAGTTGACACTCCTGAAGTCACATGCAGCTATTGCAGTCAACAAAATTGTCAGACTTCATTAAATACTTTGTTTGTAACAGAAAATCCAAGAATCTGTCTTTAGTCATTTAGAATAAACTGTCTGAGGTTTGCTTTTTAAAACCTCACATTTGTGTGCATCTATGTTTGCCCTTGATTTACTGCTATATATACAGAGCACCCAAGATCAGAGATCTTTTATTTCTTTTCGTTCTCCACAAAAGCAGAAGGTAGTAACTAAACTGGCCACATACTGAAAACATGTTGCAACAGCTTTAAAATCCTTCTTTGTGTAAGAAGCTGCTTGAAAAAACAGGTGCCGTAGCTGCTGGGAGCTGGGTATAGGAAAATGACATGGCACAGCCCAGCCTATGCACTTACAGCTGTGACAATGCTTTGCATTTTGTTTACAGCTCTCCTGGAAAAGTAAAGGTGTATGCTTGCTCCTCCAGAGTTTGAAAGCATACTGTAAATGCACTGAGTTTTGCAGAAAAGTCTCTATCCCAACTCAAGAGCCAAAGTGCCTGGCAAAGCAGGGTCCATACATTTTCCATGGGTACAGGTTAAGCAAAGAATTCCCCCAAGCATGCACTTTTCATTTAGCTGATGCTCAAGATGACACCAAGAATCCGCCCAAGTTTTGAGCAAGCAGCAGACACCAGTGTTGAGCAATTGCTGAAAATACAGTACATGTGAAATCCAGACAACTTTGATTCAGGCTGTTTCCAGTTGCAAAAGCCCTGGCAAGGAGACCCAGCTAGAGCTGAGCCTCAAGCAGCTTGGCAGGGGATGCTGGACACATCAAACAGGGCAGACACATAAGGCATGCAAGCAGGTGGCCCTGGCATTAACCCAGTGACAAAGACCCACACGAAATTGAGGGAATAGGGGGGGTGGGTGATGCAACGAGGCATCAGGGGCAAACCTTGCCTTCTCTTGGGGTACCATGCAGGCATTTGTAGCCCTCATGAGACTCCCCATAGGACCATGGTGACAATTTTAGAAGAGCAAAGTCCAATTGCTCCTTGTTCCCAGGGCAGCACCAGTGCTCCTGACCTAGGCTGCTGCTCATCCTCTAATTCACCCCTCCTCAAGAAATGAAAGGAATTAAGAGACACCCTTGAACATGAGCCAGTTGTAAGAAGCCAAATCATTTTGTCCAATTGATTTGAATTTGTGAATCGGAAGAAGCTTCTCCTCCCACCACACTTCAACCTCTCTAAAATAAAGTTACCAGGTGAGGTCTCTTCTTTCAGCTGCCAAATAGGGGCTCAAAATACCAAGCTGAATTACAGACAGGAAATTCCCCCTGAATTCCCTGAGGAACTGCTGCAGTTGTAGTTCTTTGTGCTATACTTTATTCACTTTCAGATCTATGAAGACCCCTCATCGTTCACTCCCATCCCTTTTTTTCACCCCATTCCAATGCTTCTGCTTTGCTAAATGTCTGGGAATGAAAAGCATTTGGTTTTGTACACTGCAAGCTTTTCCCCCTGATCCTAGGTAAAAGATTGGACTGTGAGAACCCAGGTCACCCAGTTTTGCTTGTCCACCTGGGAAGGATTTGGGTAGGGGCTGGCATCTGGAGGATGCCTTTTCACAGGAGGTGTCCACCCTACAACACTGCCCATCATCTGAGAGATGTTCTTGTCCCTGATGTCTCACACCAGACGCTCACAATGAATATGCCAAGCTTTTTCCCTCAGTCCTTCTGTGTCACCCCTACAACTTAGCTGCCTCCTTTGCTCTCCCTTACTAGTTTGTCAGAAAAGCAGCCTTCAGCTTCTGTAGCCTTGAGAAAACAAAAACTTCACAGATCCCCAGTTCAGTGCCTTGAAGTGTTTCAGTGAGCAAAGACAAAACCCCTAAGAGGAAGTCCTTTCAAAAAATAAAAAAATCCTCTCCCTAGTTTAAACAGTGGAAAGATGTCACTTACCAGTGTTTGCTAATGAATAAACAAAACCAGAAGAATGTAAAAAGGACCTTCTGTAGGATTTAATGGTTAAATGTCTAGCTTGCTACTGTCATCTTCCCCATTCTTTACAAGATCATCCTGGCTCAATCAAACTAACCAGTTTGCAAATCTAATTTGAATTCTTAAATGCAACTCTAATTTATCATGTTCCTTTCTAAGGTCAAATCTATTCTGTATTTTTTTCAAAGTTTTCCAGCATGGTAAGTACTTTAGCTGCATAATAAAAGGAAACACATTTCTTACTTTATGGAAAATTTCCTTGAAAAAGAAAATAACTCTCCACTGCTGTAGCTATTATGAATTTCAGCTTTTATAATGCACATTGGTAATGTTCATTGGTTTTCACAAGACCCTTGTACTCCTTGCTACTGCCAGACATTGGTTTTTATATATATATACACACTTATACATATATATGTAATGCTCAGAGAAGATAAATCAATTCAAAAGATGCCAAAGTGCAAACTTGGGAATTGTATCTTCTTAATACCAGTGCTTTGCTAAAACTTATCTTTAAGTAGAACGATAGCTGATGGACTTTGCAGGACCATAGCATAGCTCAGGCATCTTAATTGCTAAATATCAGTATTTCTTTCAAGTATGGCTGCTACACTGATAAATGACAAACAGGAAAGCCCAGAAAATACACCAGAAGTAATGGAAGATGAGTTGAATACATTTGGCTATACATAGGAAGCACAAAGTTCTAATTACAGATATAGTTCTCTTCTCTAAGGATGATCTAAGCTCACAAGGGATGCACAATTCCCTGCAGGCATAGAACTTACATGCTGTGGAGCAGCATCACATCTCAGATTTTGGCTGCAATTTTCAGAAAAGCCTGAGTGAGTCAGTTCTAAGTACCACTGAAATTAAATACATACAGATAATTTCATTTCTTTGAGTAAGCAGTTGTGCAGAGCTACTAACAATTCAGGTCACTAAGGCAGCGCTGCTAAAACCTTGATACAATATTGCTCCACAGTAGAATAAACACTTGGTTTCATTGGGGAGTTATTTCTATTCTTTTCACTGGTCCGTTTTTAAAACTTTTGACATAACATGGGACTCTCAGGACCATGAATCTAGCCTTACAAGGACTCAAAAGGGAGACAAATAAGATAAATTTCTTTAGAGTAGTTCACTGTAGCAGCACTGCAGGATGTTGCAGAATAAAGGCAGTGGTTTGTTCTAATGGGACATGACAGTAGTTGCTTCCCAATGGCAGAGGGAGTCTACTGCTATTTCTAAGCATATGGGTGTTATTACACTCGTCTCCATGCTAGGATTCTACGTTCCCCACCCAAGGTCTTAGAGCAGAGCTATTTTGAAATAAAGTTAGATTTGAGCTTGGTGACCGGATCTAAGCAGCACAGCAAAGATGTTTCTTTGTCAGGCAAGGTGTTACTCTTCAAATAGCTTTTATCTTGCAGTAGTTAAAGCTTTTTGCAATGTTAGATGAAACCTGAGGGAGGCAGGCTAGCAGGGAAAACACAGGCAAGATGTTTAAAAACATACAACTCGCTGCACAACAATGCAGCTCACAGCCTAAAACTGGTCTGAGCTGTATTCAGTATAGCACCAGCACTGCCAGAGCTGGGTGCATGACAAATGCTCATTTCAGAATGGGCATAAACATGTATTTGTAGGTATGAGCTTTGGCACCTAGCTTAATAAATAGGATTTTACCATCAAGCTCTGATAGGCACGTATTCATATGCCTGTACACTGAGTTTCAGTCAAATACCTGACCACCAAGTCCCAATTTGATGGACTAACTACTGATTTGGAAACTTCCATTTCTAAAGGCATTGGAAAATCTGGAGTTGATTTATTCTCTGAGGTGTTGGGTGACTACAGGGCAGGCAAGCAGAAAGGTCTTTCTGTCTAAGGCACAAGACTTTTGCTTTTAGTGGTGCCCCATGGCAAACTTAATCCAGAGGTTAATGGATGAAGTACAACTAATGAAGCCCTGCGCCAGTTTTTATACTAGCTCTCAGGCTTTTAAATTCAGCAAGCCTTTGCGGTTATGCATTTTCCCACCTTTTTTAAAAGTTGTGAGCACTTCAAAATTCTTCAGCAGTGAAATGTGGTGCTCAAGGAAAAGAAATCCAGCTGCAAATCTCACTCTAACAGCATGTAAGGGACATACTGAAAGCCCTCCAGGCACAGTACCCACACTAAGTCCCAGAACTCAACTGTCAAAATTCAGGCTAGCTCATACAGACAGGTTTCCCTGTTGGCAAACAAAATGCCAAGGAAAGGGGAATGGTTTCCTAGCCAACAGTATTCACTAAGCCAATGTTTACCTGGAGTCTTTTCTGACTCTTTAGAACACTGCCATACTCAGATTCAAATGCAGTTGAGATCTACACTCCAAGATTTTCCCCAGCTTATTCATTATACCCAAGGCAACATGCTCTAACGAGATGGAAACAGGCCAGCCTCCCCAAAACTTACACACATTCCCCCCTGCCTCACAAGAGAAACTGCCAGAGAAGCCTTGGGTTAGGAAACCGTTTCTGTTAGTGCTTACATTGCTCCTTGCTCAGAGGAGTATATACGTGGGTATTCACATGCTTTCCTGAACAGGGATGGTTTCTCTCAACTAGGTGTCTCATCCTGCTTCTTCCTTCAGCAGTGCCTTTGTTTCTTGTCTTTCCCTAGTTTTGACTAATAGATTACCGGAACAGGAAGCTTTTACACATTGGATGAAAACAGGATCTCCCACAATAGGGCTCCAACCTCACTGCAAAAAAAAGACATACAACAGAAATGATTGAAATGTGGAGTAAAGCCTTAAGACCATTTTGGAGATGACATTGTTGAACAAGAGATCTTCATCCTCTCCCCCGGTATTAAAACTGATGACTTATCTAGCCAAATTATGAATCACCAATATCTTTTGTTGTACCAGTGTATAATTATTCCTCAAAGCAGCTCTCCGCATCTGTTCATGGACATTCGGACACATTTTGACACTTCTGAAGGCAAATAGACACCATGAGATGACATAAGCCTGTTCGATAACATACTGCTTCTCACAATAGTCACAACAAGGGAATTATAGGCTGTTATTCTATTTTTGTTGGCTGGAATCTACTTATTGTTTATTTAAAAAAAAAAAAATCCTCCATTTTAAAGATTCACAGAGCAAATAAGATGACTCGTTTTTCTGAAAAGAAAATTGCCCTGCAGACATAGATGGTCATGCAACCAGTCTGGGGTGACAGCTGGTATTTAAATGGAAAATTAATTCTTCTCAGTCTGTCAAAGCAGGGACCTCATCTTCCAAAGGAAGTGTGAGATTGCTTAAGACCCTGCATATCATGGAGTCACTGACAGGAAGGAGAAATGAGTGAGGTGAAACTGGAAATCATCTTTCCCCATGAAAGCTGCAGCTTGCTTGCAAGCCCTGCTCCCACATGCTCCTGGGGGGCTCTGTAGGGTACCAGAGGAGTAACACTTATGTAACAATGGTGACAGTCCAACAAATCCTAGGGAGACAGTGCCTAACTGTACAATAAAGGCTCACACTTAGCTCCTGCTCACCTCACCCTGGAGTGTACTTCTATAGTCTGTTTTTAAGCCCTGAGACATATCTGCAGAGACGAGACAATGGGTCTGTTCAGAGACACGATTGCTCCTCACTGTGTGATGCCACCAGTAACTTACTTCACTCCAGAGCACAGCTTATCCTCTGCTACATCCCCCAACTTGCTATCGGGGGGCTGCTCAGTGAGTTGTCCCTGTTGGGTGCCTAGGAAAACCAAAACCCTTGTGTGCACTGTGCTGTACATCCCATGTTCAGCTCCACTACCTTCCCCTCTCTGCTCCAGCCCAGCAAGGACAACCTCGTACACAGCCACTGCACAGCATAGCAGGAGTGCCCAGGAATAAATCCCCAGCAGCATTTGGGGAGGTCCTTCATGCTGTACGTACCAAAAAAGATACTCTAAATGGAATTTTTTTTAATTCTTGGCCCACGTGTATTTGTGATACTATGCTCAGGTCTATTTGAGGAGTGTTTTGATAGCTGAGGCAAAACAAAGGAAAATAGTAATGTAGACATTACATATACAGTTTGTTTTGTTTCGGAAGGAACTCAAAGCAGAATTATTCTAAAAGATGTGTTGGGTCAGCCTTTAGCTGAAGTACGTCAATTTTGTTCCATGTATTTCCAGGGAGAGACTCCCACGTATTTCAAGAGCTGCCCAAATACGTATATGATCATCTTCAAATCATAAGCCTTTATATTTCTGTTGTACAGATAAACCTCCACTACTGTAGTACCCGATCTCGCCTCCATCCTCCCACAGCCCCACAGCATAGGAAAGCACTACCAACAAATGAGAGATGAACATGAGGTCCAGAGAAAAATAGGACAAGCCCTTAAGACTAGTCTGCAGCCAACTTGACCAAAGTCACACAAGACGCACCTAGCAGAGCTGGTGCATTAGGCAGACATATACTAGAACTAGCTTACACCAGCCTCCCCTTCAGTAAAATACTCAGTTTAGTTTGTCTTCAGGCTGTATGCTTTGCCACAGTGGGATTTTCACCAGGAAAGAAGACTATAAGCGTACATTCATACATATAGGAGGCATGCAGGTGAACACACCTGATTTTAAAAACACAATATACAGCACATAGCTTTAACTTGTCAAAGGCCTACCATAGACCATTGCCACATGCTCCTGCCAAACTGATGATCTGGATGCAGATCATGGGCTCTGACTGCAGATGTTAGGAGTGCACCATTCCTAACAGATGCATAATCTGATTAAATATGAAATGCAATGATATTGTCAAAACCCATTAATCACTCTTTCAAGACACATTAATGTAGGCTTTACTGACAGCTGTGATGATTATACTGTCTCTGCAGGTACTGTTACTCATCAAAGTTACCCATTGGATCTCAAAGAAGAAAAGATATTCAGTAAGCAGAATATATTTAAGTGCACTGTACAGATATTTCTATCATGAAAAGTGTTTGTATTACTTATATTCCTGCTGCTTTCTCTAGGTTATTATCTGATTTCTGTGTAACCCTCCATATCTGTGCCTTGTCAAAAATACGTGGATTCAGAAATAAACTGCAAGCGTGTCAGGTCCATGTATTAAAATACAGCTCCATAGGGAAATATTCTATGATCTCCCTGCATAATTGGGGGAAACCTACAGGCATCTGAAGGAGGAGGAAGATTGGACCAAGCACCTTGCACCTACAGAGTGCATTGCACAGAGAGGACTTGCCACGATTGGGGTCTAAATATCATAGGCAGGGAGTTTCAGAAATAAACATTTACATCCAAACCCCACCTTCAGGCAACCAAGCTTTGATTTTCAAGGCTTTTCAAGTATCTGTTGACATCCATGACAAATGCTGGTGCCTGGATCCTTTCAATAATTAACCAGTACAAAACCCGAGTTTAGTTCTTAGCACTTCAGAGCATTTGCTGTGTCTTCCCATGCTTCAGTTTGCCAATGCTCCTCCAGAAGGAAGAGCTTTCCATAGTTTCTATAGGTCCTATCTTGTTCCCTCCCTCTCCACACACTACTGCTTTTCAGAACCAACCCTTTGCCTCTGTGCATATAGCTACAATTCTTACAGAGAAATACTAGGATAGCAACTTAGATGCATCAAGGTTTAGAAAACACCATCTGCTTGCATCCCTTCTCTGCTGCACCACCGTCTTGGGATTGACCCTGCTGCCTCTGCTAGCAAAGCAGAATACTCCAAGCTTCTGCTCTTCAGGCCTGAGACCCATGAAAGAGGAGCGCAGCAGGTAGAGGAAGGACTTCATACGGCTGCTATGCCAACTGAGATGGCCTCTCCTTTAACAGAGGCATACCAAATATCTGGCTTCTTGGCCTGGGAATTAAGTTTGCATGCACTCCTTTATTTTATTTCAGTGGGTCCAAAGGAGACAAGCTGTGAATCAGTCTTACATCCATGCAAACTTCTTTTATTCTGGCATCCTATGCCCTTAATGCATCTACCACTATAAACCATCCATTGCCAAAGTTATCTGCACATTTATGCACAACTGAAATTTATTTCTACATCTGATTTTAGCCTTTTCTCAGCTTGATTTATTTGATTCCAGTCTTGCTATATGGCTTCCTAGACCTTTGAATGAGTTATTTTGGCTTCAGTATAAGAGAAACAGCAGCTCCCAGGGCCAGTAGACATTAGGAAGACCAGCAGGAGATAGCCTTTGGTAATAGTTGATGGTACAGACCCAACTGGTTGGCACAGCAGGGACATGCCCATTTACTGCTCAAGAGTTTGGCCATGACAAGCTGTCCAAGGAAGAGCAATGTCTCATTTACAGAAATTACCAACTGTGGTGTTGGGGAAAGGGTAATAAAGGCCAGTGTATGTTCATAAGGCAAAAAAAGTTTTGGCAGATTTAACAGTAACAAAGTCTAGTGGCTACCAGTAAGTTACCATACCAGACTTTTCCAAGAAGATTATGCCAAATGAAAAAGCACAGAAGGATAAGACCAGGATGTACCGGGTCACAGTAAGGACTAATGTCCCATGACAGACAGTGGCCAGACATGGATAGGTGCAAACATAAGGGGTTGAAATTGGAGACCAAAGTTGTCACTTCCTGGCCCACCAGAAAGTTTCCCATTTGTCCTGTGCCAGAGGTTCTGTTTAATGGCCTACAATGCCTTTTTATTCCATTAATTTGTCCAGTCACACTTTGAGCCAATATAAGCTTTCAGAATGTGCAGTATCCTGTGGCAAATACATCAACAGCTTAACTACCTGTTGCATGACAACTCATCCTGCACACCTACTAGATTACCACAATGCCTTGTAGCTCTTGTGCTAGAAGAGGCAACATCCTACCCCTACTTCCATTCACCATATCATTAATCACTATGGACCTGTCATATCTCCAGTCATTTTTCCGTTGTTAACTCATTGCGCAGTTATAGAAAACACTCGTTTTTGTTGCTCTTATTTCCACTGTACTTTTCTCCTTCCTCCCACCTCAGCCATCTTGTCGATGTAGGCCTCCATTCTGCAATTTACAGGATCAAACAGAGGATAAATTAGAAGCCTGATACCTTCAGAGGGGACCAAGATTGGCACAGCAGTCCATTGTGTATTGTTGATCAAAGGAATATAGCTTGTATTGAAACCCTTCTAAGCAGGGATTTTTACTATGTATTTGCACAGTACTTGTCTCAGTGGAGCCTTGCCTTATCTAGGACTCATGGGTGTTATTCAAACCAATAATTAATAAATAGCTCAAATAGGTAAAACAATGATAGATAAGCATTTAAGGAGAATAAACACTTGTAGTTGCAGGCTTTCAAGTATATTAAAACAAGCATTAAGATGGTGATCAGTGAAGGAAAGGAAACAAGCATATTTTGTAAAGTCACATGGAAATGGCTTTTGGCATTGAGAGATGTCTCAGGTCAGCAAAACCAGAGCAGTACCTGCATATAAATACATATATGCACATAACTGGCATACACATATATCAGCACATAGCAGCATATGAAGACAGTACTATTTTGTAGGTTGGAGAAAATTGTTATAAGAAAACCATCTTTCTGGACTGCCTCTTTAATGCCAGACCATGAAGGCTTAAGGGAGGCAGCACTATCCAGCAGTGTCAGAAGCAGTTGGAGAGGCTTTTCTTAGGTAGGCACTGATGCATTGACAAGTTAATGGGGACCAACAACAGCCCCATTAACAGGCAGTGGGGTAGCTCTGTATGTTAGGGAGTGTTTTGATTGTCTAGAGCTTGGTGATGGTGACGATAGGGTTGAGTCTTTATGGGTAAGAATCAGGGGAAAGGCCAACAAGGCAGATGTCATGGTGGGATGCTGTTACAGACCACCCAACCAAGATGAAGAGGCAAATGAAATATTCTATAAGTAGCTGGAAGAAGTTTCACAATCTCTAGCTCTTGTTCTTGTGGGGAACTTCAACTTACCAGACATCTGCTGGAAATACAATACAGCAGAGAAGAAACAGTATAAGAGGTTCCTGTAGTGTGTGGAAGAGAACTTCCTGACACAGCTGGTGAGTGAGCCAACTAGCGAAGGCACCCCGCTAGACCTGTTGTTTGTGAACAGAGAAGGAGCTGTGGGTGATGTGACAGTTGGAGGCCGTCTGGGGCATAGCGATCATTAAACGATAGTTTTCGATTCTTGGAGAAGTAAGGAGGAGGGTGAGAAGAACTGATACCTTGGACTTCCAGAGAGCAGACTTTGGCCCGTTTAGGAGACGGGTTGACAGAGTCCCTTGGGAGGCAGTCCTGAAGGGCAAAAGAGTCCAGGAAGGCTGGACATTCTTCAAGAAGGAAATCTTAAAGACGCAGAAGCAAGCCGTCCCCATGTGGCCAAAGATGGCAGGGAAGACCACCAGCCTGGCTGAACAGAGAGCTTTGGCTGGAACTCAGGAAAAAAAGGAGAGTTTCCGGCCTTTGGAAGAAGGGGCAGGCAACTACAAAGATGTCATGAGGTTATGCAAAGAAAAAAATTAGAAGGGCCAAAGCCCAGCTAGAACTTAATCTGACTACTGCTGTAAAAGACATTTAAAAAAGTTTCTATAAATACATTAGCAACAAAAGGAGGGCTAAGGAGAATCTCCATCCTTTATTGGATGAGGGGGAAAACATAGTGACAAAGGCTGAGGAAAAGGCTGAGGTACTTAATATCTTCTTTGCCTCAGTCTTTAGCTGTAAGACCAGTTCTCTGGGTACTCAGCCCCCTGAGCTGGAAGACAGGACAGGGAGCAGAATGAAGCCCCCATAATCCGAGGGGAAGTGGTTAGTGACCTGCTACACCACTCAGACACACACAAGTCTATGGAGCTGGATGGAATCCACCCAAGAGTACTGAGGGATCTGGCAGAAGTGCTCACCAAGCCACTTTCCATCATTTATCAGCAGTCCCGGCTAAACGAGGAGGTCCCAGTTGACTGGAGGTTAGCAAATGTGATGCCCATTTACAAGAAGGACTGGAAGGAGGATCTGGGGAACTACAGGCCTGTCAATCTGACCTTGGTGCCAGGGGAGGTTATGGACCAGATCATCCTGAGTGCCATCACGCGGCACGTACAGGATAATCAGGTGATCATGCCCAGTCAGCATGGGTTTCTGAAAGGCAGATCCTGCTTGACTAACCTGATCTCCTTCTATGACAACATGACCCACTTAGTGGCCGAGGCAAAGGCTGTGGATGTTGTCCACCTGGACTTTAGTAAAGCCTTTGACACCATTTGTTTCCCACAGCATTCTCCTGGAGAAACTGTCTGCTCACAGCTTGGATGGGTGTATGCATTGCTGGGTAAAAAACTGACTGGATGGCTGGGCCCAAAGAGTTGTGGTGAATGGAGTTAAACCCAGTTGGTGGCTGGTCACAAGTGGTGCTCCCCAGGGCTCAGTACTGGGGCCAGTTCTCTTTAATATCTTTATCAGTGATCTGGATGAGGGGATGGAGTGCACCCTCAGTAGGTTTGCAGATGACCCAAAATTGGGCAGGAGTGTTGATCTGCTGGAGGGTAGGAAGGCTCTACAGAGGGATCTGGACAAGCGGGATCAATGGGCCAAGGCCAACTGTGTGAGGTTCAACAAGGCTCAGTGCCGGGTCCTGCACTTGGGTCACAACAACCCCAGGCAATGCTACAGGCTTGGGGAAGAGTGGCTGGAAAGCTGCCCAGCGGAAAAGGACCTGGGGGTGCTGGTCGACAGCCAGCTGAATATGAGCCAGCAGTGTGCCCAGGTGGCCAAGGTGGCCAACAGCATCCTGGCTTGTATCAGAAATAGTGTGGCCAGCAGGACTAGGGACGTGATCATCCCCTGTACTTGGCACTGGTGAGGCCGCACCTCGAGTGCTGTGTTCACTTTTGGGCCCCTCACTACAAGGACATGGAGGTGCTGGAGCATGTCCAGAGAAGGGCAATGAAGCTGGTGAAGGGTCTAGAGGACAAGTCTTGTGAGGAGCAGCTGAGGGAACTGGGGTTGTTTAGCCTGGAGAAACGGAGGCTGAGGGGAGACCTTATCGATCTCTACAACTTCCAGAAAGGAGATTGTAGCCAGGTGGGTGCTGGTCTGCCCAGGGAAGTGGTGGAGTCACCATCTATGGAGGTATTTAAAAGATGCATAGATGTGGTGCTTGGGGACATGGTTTAGTGGTGGGCTTGGCAGTGCTAGGTTAACAGTTAGAACTTGATGATCTTAAAGGTCTTTCCCAACCTAAACAATTCTATGTTCTATGATTAGCCTTATGGATTTATGAGAGGATCACTAAAATGAAAACTATTAAACCTTGGTGTACAAAAGCCTAGCAATATTCACTTTATATTGAATTCATTGTTATTTAAGCTTCTGTTTGCCTATGTGATTGGAAGCTGCATTCTGGACTGTTTCAAAATCACTGTAGAAATTGTTACTTGTCACACGACAGCCTTAGGAGTTCCTAACGCCACCTCCTTGGTAAACACCTGTAATGGTGTTCCACAAAACCAGACTGAAATCCATGTAACAGAGCAACTAGAAGCATAATAAAGTCACTGAATATGAAAAAATTGAACAGAAATATAGCATGTTAGAAAAATTGAGGGTTTTTTTTCTCTTTTCCTCTGAAAGGATTAATTTCTCCGTTGGGGAATATTGGCAGAAATCTTCCCTTCTAGGCTACAATCTGAGCCATGGCCATGCTTCATGGGAGCTGTTCTTGTGGAGGTGTGGGTTTTTTAAATTATTTCTTCCCCATCTTACATCCTTGCCAGACATCTCTCCCATTAGGATTGCTGCTACATCCCCTATATGCTCTGTTACTAGTAATGCAGAGGGAGCAGTTTCTACATCTAATGTTATGTTTAATGCAGAGCATCCCATATGACTGGACAAGGAAGCTCTTCATCTCCCCAGAAAAGTGTAATAGGCTCTACAGCCTAGATTTCCATTCAGAAATACATTTTATGAATAATTTTGAAAAGATGAAGCCAGAAGAAAAAACAAAGTTAATGCAATAATGAAAGACAATCAGTCTTCAGTAGAAAGCAGAGCCTCACAATCAATAAAACTGCATTCTAAAAGCTGAAATACCTCAAAGGAACAAGTCAGTGGGCAGTGTCTAACAACATTAACTGGCGGGCGATTTAAGCAGAGGTGTGAGCAACTTATGACAAAGTGTAATGGTACAGTTCTTTATAGATAGAATTGACCAAAAGTGCTTACCGTTTTCTCAGGCATCCGGCAGCCAGGGGAAACCATCCCATTTGAAACTCAGGTCTTCCTGCTTGTTCAATGCCAGGGAGGATTTCTGCTCCCTGTAGTATCTGGATGTTGCTGCCTCCCTTTGTGTGAAGTAACTCCTGCTGTAATTTTAGTGTTGCTCTGGAGCAGCGTTGGCAGCTCACATCGTTGCTCAAGACATAACTCACCCCTAGGCTTCCTTTCACTGGAAGTCCCCCTTCCAGTGAAGGAAGAAAGGAGAAGGATCACAGGTCAGCAGGAAAGCACCTGAAGTGCAGCACAGAGGAATTCCAGTCACTCCAGCCTGTAAGTCATCTTCAACCGGGACCCAACTTAAATGCCTCTCTGCCATGACGACACCAAGCTGTGTGGCACAGTCCACACACTGGAGGGAAGTGATGCCATCCAGAGGGACCTTGACAGGCTTGAGAGGTGGCCCTGTGCAAACTGCATGAAGTTCAACAAGGCCAAGTGCAAGGTCCCTGCACATGGCTTAGGGCGATATCAAGCACAACCACAAGCTGGGCAGAGATGGATTGAGAGCAGCCCTGAGAAGGACGACTTGGGGGTGTTGGTGGATGAAAAGCTCAACATGACCTGACAGTGTGTGCTTGCAGCCCAGAAAGCCAACTGTATGCTGGACTGCATCAAAAGAAGCATGACCAGCATGTCAAAGGACATGATTCTGCCCCTCTACTCCAGAGCCCACCTGGAGTACTGCGTCCAGCTCTGGGGGCCCAACGTAAGGACATGGAGCTGTTGGAGTGAGTCCAGAGGAGGGCCACAAGGATGTTGAGAGGGCTAGAGCACCTCTGCTATGAAGCCAGGCTGAGAGAATTGGGGTTGTTCAGCCTGGAGAAAAGAAGGCTCTGGGGAGATGTTATAGCAGCCTTCCAGTACCTGAAGGGGGCTTTCTTGTAGAAAGCTGGAGAGGGACTGGTTACAAGGGCATGTAGTGACAGGACAAGGGGTAATGGGTTTAAGCTGAAGGAGGGTCGATTTCGATTAGATGTTAGAAAGAAATTCTTTACTGTTAAGAGTGGTGAGGCACTGGAACAGGTTGCCCAGAGAGGTTGTGGAGGCCCCATCCCTGGAAGTGTTCAAGGCCAGGTTGGATGGGGCTTTGGGCAACCTGGTCTAGTGGAGGGTGTCCCTGCCCGCAGCAGGGGGGGTTGGAACTAGATGATCTTTGAGGTCCTTTCCAACCCAAACCATTCTGTGATTCTGTAAAGCTATGCTAGTGTAATTTGGCCAGAGAAGTGCCTGATGGGGGCAGTGAAAGCCAGGTTTAGAATTGCACAGAGCCCACTTGGATTAACACAGCCAAACAAACCACTACAGAGCAAACCACTACACATATCCCAAGACAAAATGCTGGAGAGTATATTGGAAATCACCTTCCCAACATGGAGGAAGGTGAATTGTTATTTTTGGCTAGTAGGACAAAGCACTGTAATCTGTATGTGCACATACTGTTTCATACCAGGAAACTATTTAAGTTTATTAAAAGAAACAAATAGAACATCGTAGTGGGTAATCAGAAGCATTGATGCCTGTCACCCTACAGAGGCCTGATGAGATATACTGTTAAATAGCAATGCATTGAAAAGGGTGCTTTACCTTTTCCAGAAAAGGAAAAATAGTGTCCTGGAGTCGGTTTTGTACAGGCCCATATATAACCTAGTCTAAGCCCCTCAGCAGTCACCTGGCTCTTACCTACAGCTACACTAACTAGCACTAACACAGGGATATTTTCTCTTGAGCTTTTGCAGGAATTACAGCAGATAGACTTGAGGCTGCTACTTGATCTGCAGCAGTATTTCAAGAGATGGAATGAGAATATCCTAGATAGATACAAATACCAATTTCTTGAGTATTTCTTGACTACCTTACCTTGTACAATATTTGCCAAGTATTTCTTGAAAGTATTTCCAGTTGTTGAACATACAATATTCACACTTTGCATTTAAAGCCACTGGTGCAACCCAAGACTGCTTATGGCTAATAACTTATATGCTTGGCTAAAATCAGGGTGAGAGTACTCAGCATCTGCAGGTGGGAAGTATCCTGAACAAGTGTTTGCAGAAGCTCACAGTAATGCCTGTTACTTCTAAGCAGAGGCTGACATCCTGAAAGGCACTATGCATGAAGTTTTAATAAGAAACACTGGCTACATGTGTGACATGGTTTAGGCCCAGCTGGCAGCTGAGCACCACATGCCGCTCGCTCACCCCTCCCCCAGCGGGATGGGGAGGAGAATGGAAAAACAAGGGCAAAGCCTCGAGGGTTGGGATAAGGACAGTTTACTGGGACAGCAAGGGAGAGGGAAAACAATCAACAACAGCACTGATAACAGATATTCACAATGGGTGATAACAGAGAACAATTTACCGTTCTCAGAACCAACCAGAGGCTCAGCCGTTCTCCGAACCATACTGAAACCATGCTGTGCCCTCCCCTGCCCGACAAGCCCCCTTTTATGGTGAGCATGATGTCACATGGTATGGAATAGCCCCTGGCCAGCTTGGCTCACCTGTCCTGGCTCCTTGGGAAATTAACTCTATCCTTGCCAGAACCAGGACAATGTGGAACTGAGAATACTGAGTTGTCCATGCATCTCTTCTCTCCAAAGAGATTTGCTTGGATAATAAATTTTAGTACCATGCTGCATTTTATGTAGAAACAATCTAAAAGTAAGCAATTATCAGCCATTTGTTGCAATCTATAGAGTTACTATAGGAATTTGGAGCTTTCTGATCTCCATCCCAAGCCAAAAGTCAGTAAGAATTATTGTAATGGTAAAAGACCAGCACTCTTTTAGACTTTGAATCATTCTTTAACAATGCCATTTATTTGCATGGTTATTCAAAGGGATTTTCAATGATTGTTCAATATCAAGTAACCCTCAAATAGATGTATTTTTCCCCTCTCTATCTTCACCTGTCCTAGAGCACAAGCACCTTCCACTACAGAAGGTAGGGACACACACCTAAGATATTGGAATACTGACTTTGTCCTCCATCAGGCCACTGTAGCATTGTAAAGGACTAGAAGAAATATCTGTGTGTGAGCCCTCTTGCTTTGCTGCCACCTCTGTGCAGAGATCACCAGAAATATTACTTTATAGCAAAATGAGGCATAACCCTAGCATGGCTCGGGATAATGGCACTGTGAATATCACAGCTTGAGAATGAGCCAAAGCAGACTCAGAGCTTGCCAGCCTTTTCTCAAGCACCCTTGACAGCCCAGATGTCTGAAGTAGATCATAGTAAAGACAATATAGGGAAAACCAGTGATAACACCATCTCCCATTCTTCCCTGTTATGGAAGAGTCATTTCATTACACTAGCAGCTTCTGAGTCATTCTCCAAGAGTGGTTTTCCCCTGTGGAAGATTTTTGTCTTCTTTTTCCATATCAGACATTTAATGTACTCACACACCCAGTTCTGGCAACTGGCATGCAACCATACTTCTTTCATATGGAGAAATATCCAGGGTCCCAGTGTCTTTTGCAAAAAACACGTTCAGCCTGTGAATTTTAACACTGGTGCTCTGGGCAGGGACCATCTCCTCATGGTACTATAGCCAGTACCCAGCTGAGGGATGACTCAAGCACTCGCTACTTTGGGGGTGACTCACTCAGTTACAAGGCGACTCATTCCAGGAGGGCAGAGCGATATAGCTCCCTTGTGAACCTCAGGCACTAAAGCAAGCCTTTAGCAGTTGCATCCAGCCTGAACACAGCTCACAAGCTTAAAAAAAAAAAATCACCAGCTTGGATACTTTGATTTTCATTCACCCTCCTGGAACTCACTAGTCACTATTCAAATACCAAGCGTCAAGAAATCCAAGGCATACACCAGTTAGCTTAATCTTTTCAGTAAGTTCCCAAATAAAACCCAGAAACCTCATAGAGGTGAGAACTTTTATGCACTTGCTAAAATTTATCATGCCCCAGCACAGAGAGAAGGTCTGTTAGAGGAGCGGGAAGCAATGTTACACTTAACAGATCTGCTCTGGCTTGCACCTCGGCAAAAAGCCTCTGCCACAGCAGGAGGGTGCTGAAAACTCCAGCAAGTTCAAGACAGAGCAATGAGAACAAGGTGATATTTTCTTCCCACCCAGAGAAATACTGACAGAATCAAAGTACTCTGCAAATCCCTGCATCTCAGAGGGGAGAACAAGTAAAATCCAGGAATAGTTGAAGCTAACCTGCTTATATAGCAAATCCCGCTGGCAACATTTTTCTCACCATTTTAAACAAAAACCTGCTCTGGGATCAATTTGCAACAAGCTGAAGAGGAGGAAAGGTGCTGCCATAGTCTTCTGGGTGCACAACAGCACAAAGCTGCTCTTTTTCCATTGTGCCTTACTGAACCATGTACAGGATCTCACATTGACTGTCCGTCAAATCCCAGGATTTATGCTAACTTTTATGAAAGAATTTTATTGGCTGGATTTGAACATACTTAAACAAAGCATTTCAGGGAATCTGCGTAAACCATCCTGATGCACAGCATGGGAAAGTGATTCTATTATTATTCACCCTGTATCAAGATGAATGCAAGTAAGGTTTGTAACAGGAGCTATCTTTCAAATATCAAATTCAACACGTAACTGTCACAGAAAAACAAATATCCCACACACCATAATCCCCCTCCATGTGTAATGGTTAAAATCTGCTTAAAAGCAGGGCAAGAGTTGGAGCAAAATCCGTACCAAGTGTTGGCATTGGCAGAGTACAGTTCCTGGAATAACATTGCATAAGCAGGAGAATTACTCATAGAAGATAACATGGTCTGAATTTTTATTATTCTGGAATTTGCTGAAACACACAGCTTGGAGAGGAGAAGCCAGGCTGTTGATACGTGTGACAATAGTTGGGAACGTTGTCTGTATCTCAGAGACAACATGCTGTCTCTTTCAATAGTATCAGCTCCGTATCTCCATGTAATCACTCTAGTTTAAAATTAGAACAGAAGCCTGTGGCCAGGGAGTTTTAACACTTCGGCAGCACTTAAACAGTCAACATTTTGGGGAAAAAATGATCAGGTGATCCATAGTGCATGCACTTTGCTAGCTGTTGGGAGGTTAATGGTGTGCCTCAAGCACAAGGCTAAATTAGGATGTGAACACCTTAATCTACAGTTGCAAATGCTGACAGCAGTGGCACTTCATCAACTATTTTTGCAGTCTTATTTGCTGCATATCTCCCTGATTTCTCAAGCCTGTGCCACCAGCCCTCCCTTATCTCCACATAAATTAGCTAAATGACCTCTTGTAGCCTGCTTGAAATGAAAATTGTCATCTGAAGGAGAAAATAGCTGTTCTAAATGTTTGTAGGGAATGGAGAGGGTGTCGAGGATTGCAAGCTTTCCTGCAATGCAAAACCCTCAAAAATCATGTGCCAGAAATTAGTCTTATCTGATATTCAGAGCCAAGAAATGAATAATCTTCCCTCAAAAAAGCAAATCCCCTCTTTATATTTGCATTTAACATTTTTAGATCTGTAATGCATTAATAACCTATAGATCTTAAGAAAAAAAATGTTGCTGTAGCAGAGCTGGAATTTACCTGTATTTGTTACATATGCCTTATAACACAGATTCCGTGCCATACTGCTAAAGAAAACTGATAGATAGAGGTTTCTGAGTGGCCACCATAGATGCATTGATACTGTGCTTTTAAAAGCTTTACTGCAGGAAAACATTAAAAAAGCTGAATGGTAGAGACAGCTTCCACCTTACACTGGCACTGCTGGGAAGGGAGGAAGATAGTGAATTCAGAAAACAGAAATGAAAATATTGGCCACAAGTATAATAATAGCAATTCTCCAATTTGTTACACATACCTCTGAGAAGATTAATGTAAGGACAGCAACAGAAACAAATCACAGTGAATTGCCCTGGGAGTGAATTATTTCCACCAAGATAACTGTCTTTGAAGACACACTTACCACAGCAGATATGAAGGAGCTTTAGCTAAAACAGTGAAGTTCCTGATAACCTTATCACAGGTCCCATAGCCCATCAGGCAGGGAGGAGAGTGGGATATCACCTGCCTCCACCTGCTCTTACACAGCTCAAGATGCCAGGGGCCTCCTCCATTGACAGGGCACATGTATTTGGTTTGCATGGCCAGGTTTTGGTAGCAGAGGTGGCTTTTGTGAGAAGCTGCTAGAAGCTTCCCCTGTGTCTGACAGAGCCAATGCCAGCCGGCTCCAAGATTGACCTGCCACTGGCCAAGGCTGAGCCCATCAGTGATGTTGGTAGTGCCTCTGGGATAACATAGTTAAGCGGGGGGAACACCAAGAGGAATTATAGTCAGAGAGAGGAGTGAGAAGATGTGAAACACTCTGCAGACACCAAGGTCAGTGAAGGAGGAGGGGGAGGAGGTGCTCCAGGTGCCAGAGCAGAGATCCCCCTGCAGCCCATGGAGAAGACCATGGTGAGGCAGGCTGTCCCCCTGCAGCCCATGGACAATGATGGTGGAGTAGACATCTGCCTGTAGCCCATGGAGGACCCCATGCTGGAGCAGGTGGATGCACCCAAAGGAGGCTGTGACTCTGTGGGAAGCCCATGCTGGAGCAAGCTCCTGCAGGACCCACGGAGAGAGGAGCCCACACTGGAGCAGATTTGCTGGCAGGACTTGTGACCTCGTGGGGGACCTGCGCTGGAGCAGTCTGGTCCTGAAGGACGGCACCCCATGGAAGGGACCCATGCTGGAGCAGATGGTGAAGAACTGCAGCCTGTGGGAAGGACTCACATTTGAGAAGTTGGTGGAGAACTGTCTCCCATGTGAGGGACCCCACGCTGGAGCAGGGGAGGAGTATGAGGAGTCCTCCTCTCTGAGGAGGAAAGAGCGGCAGAGAATCTGTGATGAACTGACCACAACCCCCATTCCCTGTTCCCCTGTGCTGCTCAGAAATGAGAAATCAGGAGTAAAGTTAAGCCCAAGTAGAAGGGAAGGGTGAGGGGAAGGCATTTTTAAGATTTTGTTTTCTCCTTACTCTGATCTGATTGGTAATGAAAATTAATTTTCCCCACATTGAGTGATGGTAATTGGTGAGGGATCTCTCCCTGTTCTTATCTCGACCCAGGAGCCTTTCGTTATATTTTCTCTCCCCTGTGCAGTTGAGGAGGGGAGTGATAGAGCAGCTTTTGTGGGCACCTGGCCTCCAGCCTGGGTCAACCCACCACAGCACAGGACCAGCTCATGCTCAGTTCCCCAAGACTGGGGACACCAGGGTCTTTCTGGCAGAGTTGCTCCCTGGGTGGTAAGGCATAGCCCACATCATTGCAAGGGAGTCATCCTCCACCAAGCAGGACTTGCTCTCCTATTAGAGGTCATCTGCAAACTTGACACCACTGTGCTCCATCCTCTTTTCCAGGGGATGCACAGAGGAGCTCAGCGGCACACATCCCTGTACAGACTGCATGGTACTCCACTTGTCACCAGCCTCCAGATAGATTATAAAGTATGAACCACAATCCCTCTCAGATTGAAAAGTTTGAGAGCAATGTTGAAGGGGCAACACTAGCCTTGAAGTCTTTGGTAAATAAACCATTTGGAAACTTTAAGAACATCATCACTTCTCCCACACCTCTTGACAATTTAAAGGTATGCCAGTGCTGCTGAGAACCCTGTTACTCATAGCAGGAGTAAGCTGCCATTTCACCTTCATCCACAGGGCCAAAGCTCAGTAAAAGTCTTTTTGGTGATCTTACTAACACCATTACTAAGTGTCTGTATGTGTAGAAATGTAAAGAGAAAGGGAGAGAAACAAGAGGGAAAGTAGTCCATCCATCCAACTATGCCTCCACCCCCAAAGTTAAGATACCCATCATCCACACACCTAACCTGTGGCCATGTTATCAGGAAACCTCATAATAATGCTATCCCAACTGTAAAGAAAACTCAGAAAAGAAAGTTTAAGATGCATTAGCTAATGAGTCTTCTAAGAGGGCAGAAAGGCATCTTCAGACAATAGCACAATGTGGGGGAATTATCTCCCAAGAAACATCCTTATGAAGATAAGGATAATGGAGGAAGGTTGGAGAATACAGGTCCACTATTTCAGGGCAAACTATTTCATTATTCTCCAGGCTCTGGGAGCTAAAAAAAAGCCTTTGAGACTAAGATCTGACCCTTTAAAGAGTGCATGATAGAGTTGAGGCAGAAGAGCAAGTATGTGGTTTATTCTTTTATAAGAAAGCTGAATGAGAAGGCTAGGACAACAGAATATTTGCCTGTCATCTGACTGCCCAGTATGAAAGGACACTTCAAGCACACGCCCTGCACCACCTGAACAGCATGACAGAGGTCCCAGATGCCCCACCTCTGCCACTGATACTCACTTGTCAGTTCACTTACAGGCAAGATTATTACACACCTTATTGCAGCAGCTGAACACCGTGGGTGCTGCTTCATGTTAGATGCAGAAACAGGAGAATTACTTATAGAAGGTAATACAGTTTGAATTAAAAATGAGCCAGCCCACCCCCCAAATTCCTCCTTAACTCTATCAAATATTTAGAAGTAAATTGCAAAAAAACCCCATTTGTTTCAGCAAGTTGCAGCTTTGCCTTCCTACTTATTTCTGCTTCCTCAAGAGTAAGGGAGGCTACAGAGCAGGCTGCATGGACACTGGGTTTCTCTCCAGCCAAAAGATAGATGTTTTCTCTGGAGAGATATGAAGGGGCATGATTGCTCAGAAAAATCCAAGGAGAGGACGCCCTACACACTGGCAAAGCCATAAAAGTTGTCCAAGCCGATCCCAAGCCTGTTCTTCCTCTTTGGCAGAGAGACTTCTGCAGCCATTACACAGAGATAAACACACAGCTTCAAAATTGCCACAGAGAAATAAAGCCAAAGAAAAAGGCTGCAGCATCTTTAAGGCTTGAAAATGTTGTGCTGTATAACACATAATATAACCATTCATATATTTTTAGATATATATTGTTGAGTGCCCCTGCAATCCTCTTATGCAATTTTATGCAAACTATGTTAAGCTTCATCCCCAGCTGACTGACAGAACCAGAGACAACGAAGAAAGGAAAATACGCATATACCCAGGGTCACCTTTGTTCCAAAAGGCCATTAATACAAGGTTGTTAAGCAAGTACTTACAATTATGCCTGAAGTTTCCCTTCAAATAATGCTTTTCTAGACTGTAATGAAATTAAACAAGAAACAGTATTCTTGTCTTGAGATCCTAAGTGTAGCATAGCCCAGCAAAGATTAAAGTCTCCTACAAAGGAAAACTTCCTAGTGTAAATTTAGAGTACTTCCTCCAAAAAATAATTCAGTGCTATGGTGCTCTCCCTTTTTACACACTTATCACAGGGCTACTGCTAGGACCTCTTGCACTGAGATCCTCTGATTCATAGCAATTCAGCTTAGGCAGCCTTGACCTCAGCCTTCACTTACTTTCAGCAAGGGTTCATAAGTCAGTGTGTCAGTGTCCCCAAATCCCTTGAGGGCTTCTGAGGGGACTGTTCTGCACACCAATTCAGTCCTCTAATTTCAGCACACTCTTCAGAGGGACCCATGTCTTAGAGGAATAAAGACAGTGAATCCAATGGTTTCATCACTGCCCACAGAGCCTGGTCAGGTGTCTCAAGACTCACCAAAACATCACTAGTTTCACACAGATGCAGCACAGATGGCCTGTAGCTGGTGGTGTGCCCCAGGGGTCAGTACTGGGTCCAGTCTTGTTCAACATATTCATCAATGACCTGGGTGAGGGCAGAGAGTGTACCCTCAGCAAGCTTGCTGATGATACTAAGCTGGGAGGAGTGGCTGATACACCAGAAGGCTGTGCTGCCATTCAGTGAGACCTGGATGGGCTGGAGAGTCAGGCAGAGAGGAACCAAATGAAATTCAACAAGGACAGTGTAGGGTCCTGCACCTAGGGAAGAACAACCCCAGGCACCAGGACAGGTTAGGGGTTGACCTGCTGGGAAGCAGCTCTGCAGAGAAGGACCTGGGAGTCCTGGTGGACAACAAGCTCTCCATGAGCCAGCAATGTGCCCTCGTGGCCCAGAAGGCCAATGGTATCCTGGGGTGCATTAAGAGGAGTGCGGCCAGCAGGTCGAGGGAGGTTGTCCTCCCCCTCTACTCTGCCCTGGTGAGGCCACATCTGGAATATTGTGTCCAGTTCTGGGCTCCCCAGTTCAAGACAGACAGGGAACTACTGGAGGGAGTCCAGCGGAGGGCTACAAAGATGATTGAGGAACTGGAGCATCTCTCTTATGAGGAAAGGCTGAGAGGGCTGGGTCTGTTTAGCCTAGAGAAGACTGAGAGGGGGTCTTATTAATGCTTATAATATCTAAAGGGCAAGTGTCAAGAGGATGCGGCCACTCTTCTCAATGGTGCCCAGTGACAGGACAAGGGGCAATGGGCACAAACTGGAACACAGGAAGTTCCATCTGAACATGAGAAAATAGGCTGCCCAGAGAGGTTGTGCAGTCTCCTTCTCTGGAGATATTCAAAACCCACCTGGATGCGATCCTGTGCAACCTGCTCTAGGTGATCCTGCTTTAGCAGGGGGGGTTGGACTAGATCTCCAGATGTCCCCTCCAACCCCTACTGTTCTATGAATCTGTGAAAAGGGTGAGGTTTCACAGAGGTAAAAGATCCAAATCAATCTAAGCAGGAAGGAGGAGGAAATACAACCAATATTTCCCAGTATAATGGTGAGGGGCTTATTTACATTAGCTATTCCGAGTGCAAACCACTGGCAAACATCCCACAGCAGGTTTTAGCTGCAGGAGAAATTCTCATCTCTTTGGTGATTCCACACCAGCAAGCAGAAGATGTAAAAAGATAACTTTCATTATTACAACAGAATGTTTTTTCATAGCAGTTGTTACCCCATTTGGAAAATACTGCTTGATATCCTGTAATCCCTCTGCATCTGTCATTTCAGTTTATTAGTTCCCTGAGTATATTCAAAGCTGTAAATGGAGAAACAGAGCTGTCCAGCTTTCAAATTGAAGATGGGAGCCAACTGACAAAATACCATGTGGCTGTTCCAGTTTAATAATCCCACGTGGACAGATGATACATCTACTATTCCTTCAGAAGCTTATTTCCCAAACTCAGTTATCATGCAGGTGGTAAAATCTATTCTTTGAGGGTCAGGTTTAAAGCCAATGGAAAGTACCATGTAATTCATTGAGGAAAAATAGCTATTACTGCTACCTGGAAGGTAATACCTATTTTCCAATACAAAACACACTACATTTTATGACAGCTAACATTTTCCAAAAATCTTCTTAAGCACCTCAACTTTAAAAATAATCTAATTTCAGACACTGCATAGAAGAAACAAACAAGTACAGTTCAACATAACCACAAATGTTTTCCAGACTATGTAATCCAAACAAGCAGATGCCCTATGTGAAAAGCATTATCTCTCCTTTGAAACCCAAGTGCCCCAGTACCCAAAGCAGGACTTAGGCATCCAGTCTGCCAAAACCCAAAAGTGAATGAAGAACTTCTGGGGAAGCTTTGGCACATGCAGCACAAGAAACCAAACACCTTCCCCGCCCAGCCTTCACAAGGACTCAACATGGGTGGAGTGATGCCTACATCCTGTGAAAGGTTCTGGCATCCTTACTATAACCAGAGAAGTGGACATATCCCCCAAGGCTTGCTGATGTGAGGTATAAATCAAGCAATGCCATTGATCTAACAGCTGCACTAGAAAAAAAATAATGCAGGCACCTCTATGGCATCTTACAGTATGCCAAATAGAGCATATGTAAAAATTGGCTAATGGTCTAAAACCAGAAAAATATTATCCCAGTGTGTCTTAGAATAAGTTCATAATATTTATTACTTTGGAAATTATTAATTCATACAGCTGGTGCACTTTATTTTTACTGGGAAGAAAAGGCGTTTAATTTAACCCTAGCATTAAAATATACTTGCTAAATGTAGCAGTAGCGCATTGTTGAAGACAAATGAATTTAAACATGAAGCTGACTCTATAAAACATCAGAATCACCCTTCCAAAGCAAAAAAATACTTTAAGGACATTTAGGTCTTTAAAAACAAAATTAGTCAGTGACTTAAAACATCTTCTCTTGGCCACAGTAAAATTAGATTCTCTGGCTCAGCTGCATTTCCATTATTTATATGCCTGCAAAACAGGCACAGGGCAAACAAAACTTCCACTTTTTGGTATTCCCCTCATCTACTGAACTGGCTAACACTCAGTTTTACCTGCAGGTTTTACAGTCTTAAGAAGGGGCATAGTGAGCTAAAAGAGCTATGACCTGCTCATGGAAGCAAACTGTGATTATCAAAGGGAGAGCTGCAGGGCATTCATCATTAAAAATTGAATTAACAAGGCAATCTGCATTTCCTCCATAGAATCTTCTTTGAGGGAGGATCTGAGGGATCCTCTGGATTCAAGAGCTCAATAAAAACATTGAAGAGTCATGGCAAACCTTCTAAAGCACATCCTGATCCACAGATTGGCATGGTACCACACCAAGGCAGGCATGTAGCACTTTTCTGCAAGGAACAGTGCAGTGCAAGACAAAGCTCAGAAGTCTTCTTGAGGTCTTCTCAAAGTCTGGACCTTGGTCAATCTGTCCAGGTAAGCCAAACACTGCTTTGAGCAGCAGGCCAGGAAGATCCTCCATACGGGCTATCACCAGGCATACTTGTCTCTTACCCTGCCCCAAAGAGCTCAGTTTGGACAACAGGTCACTACTTTGTCAGGTCCCAGCAGGGAGAGGTGGAGGCATTAATGTGGGTTCCCCCCTACACTACAGCAGTTATCGAACACTCTTTTTCCACTAGCAGGGCTAGTTTAGAGTCTGCTGGCTTTTTTGTGGATTCTTTGTACAATCTAGCTTTTTCCCAAAATTAATGCACTCCACACAGATCTTTTTGACTAGAAGGTATTGTAGTTTTAATCTAAATTCTCTGTAGAGGGACACACGCTATCAATATCTTTGAGCAACTCTCCACTGCAGTCAGCAGGGAATTCTGCTCAGAAAAATCAATGGCACAACCAAGCCTATGGTTGTTGGGACTTTGTTTTATATATTGTGTGTTATAGCTTTTAAATGAATCCTGGCATTGATCCTTAGAAAAATTAATGAAAAATTAAATGAAAAGGAGAAAGATGACAAAATACTTGCTGCAGTCAAAAGGCTGGTAAGGGCAAAGACAGTAACATATTGTGCTGCTAGAATATTAGATAATGTCATAAAATAACTTTGCTGTAAGCCCAGCAGGTGTTTGTGGGATCTGTCTGCATCATTTGATTATTTATTGTAGAAGCAGTCAAAAAAAAAAGCATAGGGCTATCACTATCAGAAGTGAAGGACTACAAATACCTGGCCAAAGGGAGGATGTTCAGCAGCACATTAAAGCCTTCAAGCACATCTTTACCACTAAAAGGAAAGGGACTAGGTCTCCTAAATCCTTTAAAGCATTTGGACAACGTTACCTGTTAGGTGCAAAAGAACTAGCAGAGCACAGAAGCTTTCCCAACATGTACCAGCCCCACTAACTAAAAAAAATAATATCCATTTTTACTCGTTAAGAAGCCACCCCCCCACCTCTCCAAGTTTTAATGGAGTTGTGATTAATTGCACCAAAGTGGATCTGGCCCAGTCCTTTCAATGCAACACTATTGATTTACTCCTGCAGCACAAGTAGCCCACCAGATTTTGACATTGAAATATGATCTCCTTTAATGACACCCTCTCTTAGTAAGATCTTCCAGCTTTCTCTGTTATTCATTCTGGGATTTAGATTTAATTTGGATGCTGTTATGTTGCATATACTTTTATTGTGCTCTGTTTACAAAGTGATTCTTGCAATTAATTACAGTAATGAGATTATGGCTAAAAGACTCACAGAATGCTGATTAGATAATTAATGATTGGCTGTTGTTTGTAGCATTTTATTGAATATACACTCCAGGTTGGTCTCTCCCCTTTTCTTTTTTGGTCTTTCTTGACTGAGTTCTAATAGGCAATTGAATAAATGATTAGTGGGAAGTAGATTACATGAATCATATTTAACCCCTTGGCACTTAGACAGGAATCCAGAGTAATATAATATGAAGAATATAAGAAATCAATTTCTTTGATATTTTCATTGTAGTAATTACAGGCTGAAAATAGTTTTAAATCAGACATTACTTCAAAATTAGCAAATAGGCTGGACCTGACATAAGGAGACTCTCTGCAGGAGCAAGTGGTGTTAGAATAGCTGCCTGCCAACAAGTACAGGACTGATCAGCCTGCAAAGGAGCTAACCAGGACACAGCAGAGCTTGACCATGCAGCCTAGTGTGGCCAAGTCTAGAGTCAAAAGGTTGACTAAGAAAAAAAAACATTTCCTTTCAGGGCCTGGGATGGAAACAAGAGATCAGGTCACCCTTCTCCTGCTCTCAGTAAGCTCCTGTGAAACCCTTCAGCCAAGCCAAAGCCTCATCTCTCTTCAAGGCCAAGCCTTACCACAGACAAAAACATACTACCACCATGAGCTAGATGACCAACTGGTACAGTCAAATTCCAGATTGACTGAAAGCCACACATCTAAATACCATTGACTCAATCTGGTTTGCTTTCAAAAAGACTAGAGATAGAGGCATAAAGCCACAAAGGTGAGCATTCTGTGTGTGCGTGTTACGATACAGTCTAATTAAGAGAACTCCCATTGACTTCAGCCTCAGCACTTCTGAGTCAGACGCCCAGATCTCCAGTAGGCAGACAATGAGGAATCTGTATTCAGGTCAGTGAAGCAAAGATCTTTTCAGCTGTCTTCCCTTGGCCAACCCCCAGAGAAAGTGCATTCTGTATCTTAACAGAAATAGGGACTTCATGGCAAAAACCACCATCAATTTAGATAATTGATCAAACTTCACACGCAAGAATTGGCCAAATGGAAGTTGCTGGCAACATAACTACTGCCTTCTTGGAGCAGCAGAGCACTCTTCCCCAGTTATTTGACTTGTTTCTTTCTTCAACTGACAGCTCTTTTTGAAATTTTTAATTTTAGTTTTTTCAGAACTTTGAAGTTTTTAGGTTTTCTTAACTAGCAGAACAGAATGAGCAAGAAAAGCTAGCACAGTCTGCTTTCAGCTTCTAGTGTTGCCAACCAGATGAAATACAAAATAACTCATTGTGAGGGACTCATAAGTTACATTTATTTGAGAGTTACCTTGGCCCCCATGAATAAAAGTTATATTGTTAGAGAAAGAATTATGGCAATTTCCAACTATTCTATAGAAAAAACATCAAGCCATGATCAACTTCTAACTGTCCCACAATGACTTCCATATAATTTTTTACAGCAATAAGGTAACTTAGCATTCTGAGCGCAACAGGACACATAAGACCAGATACAACATTTGAGTTTGGTCCTGCAATTGCAGGTAGTTTCAACATTGTCATGTTATGTAGGAGAGGCATCTTCCCCTATAAAAAGATGCCTTTTCCCTGTCCTTAATCTCAGAATAGGCCCATCTCAGGCCTGAAGATGCAGAATCTTCTCCCAAAGCTTTGGCCTAAAAAAAGGTCACTGTCTTGTGAAGGATGAGATCTCAAGACATCACTTTGTCACTCTTGTTTCTGACCTTAAGCAGTCCTTGAACCATAGCTTATCGTACACAACCAGATTTAAAGACTTATTTCCTTGCCTTAGAACCAGTGCAATTGGGTCCAAAAGGTGCAGACTTTACTAAAATCCTTCTGAAGGGGGGCAGAACCTGCTTGTGCTCAGCCTCCTGGGAAAATCCAGGCTTTCGCATACCTGCTTCATAGGTGAAAGCTTTTGAAAGTGACACTTCAGCCCCAGGTGCTGGAAAGTAGACCATCTTGCTCACAGTATTTCAGACACCAGCCTCCACAGGTGAGGTGGAAACAAGCATAAGCTTCAAAAGGATGCCACAAGAAAGACTTCAGTGGTGTGACTATGACGCAAGTCACTATTTTTACCAGTCACATGACAGATTGCCAAATTCACTCCCGTAAGTTGCATGCATTAACATCCATCAGAACCTGGCTATCTTGTGATCAGCATTATTCCACTATTGAGTCAAACCACCCAGATTACAGCAGATGACATACCAGCCTATTCTGAATACATTCTCACATTGATTTAATGAATTAAGATGAATTATCTTGCCTCCATCTACTACCAAAGACACAAGCCTCCATAGATAAATTCCTGCAAGAGAGACCTATTCACTCATGGACAAACAGATTAAGCTATCATATGCCCAAGGCACATAACATTCTCATTATCCACCTGTATTTCTTCAGCTGTCAGTTCAGTAGTTTTCCAGTGAAACACAGATATCTTGCAAATCTTTTTCAGAAGACAAAGAAAACTAGTAGGGAGAAAAGTGGGCAAGATTTCTCTCCACCCACCATCAAAAAGAAACATTACCAACTAACTATGATAGCCATACATTTGAGGGAAGTTACATATTGGGCACAATTTTCTTCTACACAGCACGATCATAGATAATTAACATACACAATTGCTAAGAACACAATTATAAGCCCCTGGCTAGAACCTGACTTTGCAAGAATCCCACTCAAATCAGGGGGCAGGAGGTTCACAATCTGTTCTGATTATATCATATGTTATAGATGCTTCCAATATGTTTAAGATGAGGAACAGGATTGCTACTAATACAACACAAGCTTTTTTTACAAGCCTCAGAAGCCAGTTGTCTTGGAGTAAAATCAAAGTCTAGCAACACTGCTGGTTTGTGTGAGCACAGTTAACAACAAAGTTGCTTAAGATGCTTTTTGTTAACTCATGTACAGCACCTAACACCTCATCAGTTTTTTTTTTTAATTTTAAGGGATTAATATCCATCTTGAATGAGAAAAAGCATACAAAGAATTTTATTTTATTAAGAAGAAGCATGTCCTGCAGTTACACTTACACACCAGTCCGTGGCAGCCCTCAGGCTGCTGGCATCTTGCCTGCACTCTAACAGCCATTTATCTTGTACTCCTGCAAAGTAGGTTATTTGCATAGAAGGTTTAAATGCCTTCTACAGTTCCCAGCTAAGAGCTAGACACCTGCAGCTTAACTCACCTTCTATGACCAAGGTCTGAATGAACTGCATGGCAAGCCAGAATTCAGTTTAAGTTGTTTTGTTCTGAAGTTTCTGGCTATTCGTCATTTCATGCAATACCTGCTTGCAGACTACTAGGGAAACCACTGCTGATTTGCAGAAGGGAGAAACAAGATTGATTATTAGAGCACTCCCTCTCTGCCCCCTCATTCATACAACAAATTTAAAGAAGGCCTTTGTAAAAAATACAGTATCTTCCTGAAGATTCACAGCATGAACACCAAATTCATAAATATACTGGTGCCACAGAACAGAGCCTGAGCTGCAGGTAGCACAAGTGCTGTGGTACTCTCACAACAGGACCAAGGAGCTTAGCATCTCCAAGAATGCAGCACCTTCAATCTGTATTCCTTCCAAAAGGTCAGCTCAGCATAAACCACCAGTTATTTCCCATCATGTCACTAATCCACAAAATAAACTTCAAGTTCCTGATACAAGTGCTGATATGATACGATAGTTTGAGGCAACCATTAGCACTTATTACATTAATAATGGACAGACATTAGGTTGTTGTATATTTCAAACATGTTTTAATACTCAGAATAGTTTTGTCATAACTTTGCTCTTGTTAGCATTGACCACCTTGCAAGAGAAGGCAGGTCCTTCATTGCTCAAGACACAGCAAACAAGATAGGTCAGAAAAGACACACTCAGTTACAGTTGAACTCTTGCTGAAGGTCCCAGAGGATAAGCTGAAACTGAAGTAGGTGCACTTGACTCCTTTTCCAGATTTAACTATACACAGCAAACACTTTGGAAAACTTGGGATTTTTGTTCCAACAGATGTACAGACAGGTTAGGAATCTTGGATAACACAACTAAGTGAGCTATATCAAATGACCTCATACACCTTCTACACCAGCCTTCATTCAGCTTCTACTTCTTGAGGTCAAGAACCCAAGGTCATGTTAATGTTCATTCAGTATTTGCCTTACTGAGTCATATCTGCCATGTTAATTTGTAGCATAGCCCAATACAAATGACAGCATCTAACTTCACTCCAACTCTGAGCTGCAACTTATTTTTCTTTAAAACACAGGAAGCCAGTGACTTTTGAGTTGTATCATGGTACTTGACTCAGAAAAGCTGTCAGCTTTGCAGTGGGCACTTAAGCAAGTGTTGCTTTTAGGGTGCATGTTGTCAGCAGTGTCAAAGCTACCTTATTTATAATAATCACTGATCAAAAATTGCCTCTTGAACAAATAGCTCAGAGAAACTGAGACAAAATAGTCAGGTTCCAGCCTTCTCTTATGCAAGAGATCAGAAATGCAAAAATTTAAACAGGAAGGACTGGAAACCTCCCATCTCTGAAACAGTCTGTTGGGTAAACCAAAGGCCAGTCACTTGCTCTAGTTATGAGCCTAGTTCCTGCACATGCTGGATGCCCCTGAACTGCTAACCACAGCACACACATGGTTCAGGCTTGCTGTTGCAAGTGAGGCTCAAAATACATTTTAACTCATCATATCTAGAATTCCCTATAGACAAAAACAAGTGCATTTAATTTCATCAGGAAGAAGACATCCCGACTTCTGCTTAAGTCAGATATTCCACTGCAAGCAGTTTCAGTCAGTGTCCATTTTGGAAAGCCACATGGGTGTTTGGGAGCAATTAGAGTTAGTGTCAGTCCAATGACTTGCCAAACAAACATTTACTTCTGGCAAACCTCCTAAGCCAAGGCCAACCTCTTCTCCCTTCACTGAGAAATATATTGCACACTTACTACTAGCTCTGCAATTTCCCTCAAGTTTGAGTATATAGTTTGGGGAAAACCCATGAGCATTCTCACTATCTGAGATGAAAGTTACTGAATATTTTGCCCTGAAGCCAGACTGCAAAGTGCTATAGAAGCAAGCGAAAATCAGAAGCTTGACAGGAGGAAATACTTGCAACTACTTCTTTTATAAAGAACCCTGTACATCACAGACACCATGATAGCAACTTCTGTTTTTCTTGGCTAGAAAGCAAAGAACCCAATACCACCCAAGTATTCATCCCACTTCCACAAAGCAATGAAAACATCTGTCATACATAGACATATACACCAACCTCAATCATACTACAGCTTAAACTACCCACTCTCTCCTCAGTTGCCCCCATGTGACTTTGGTCCCTTGATGGACAGTTAAATGTAATATAAGCAGATATAGTAGAGCCAAAGAATTATATTAAACTGAAAAGCAGGACTTTAGTTGAAGGAAGTTATATGGATGTGTCTAATTTGCTTGACAGATATCACCTGATAAACTTCTTTATTACTGGGCATCTGAGATGAAAACCATACTCCTTTCTCGTGCCTTTTATATGCCCAGGTCTAAATAGAAGAGATTGAGTTAAGCGGTCATTCGTTACAGGACTCAGACTTCACACTCATAGGCCGTGAGGCATTTTCTAGGGCCTGTACCATGTCTGACATGTGATGAGCTCACTCCTAAATCGGTATTTCTTAGTTTGATTAAAAAGATACATTAGACCTTAACAGCATGCTACAGGAATTAAATGCTTTTTTTATTATTTGCTTCTTGACTGACCAGATTCATACTACCAGATACAGCACTAGTATGAAGAGAGTCTGTAGTCCTTAGGACCAGTACAAAATGGTGAGGCCATAAAAATCAACTGGCCATTACAGCTCTGTTAAAGAAACATTCATCAGTCAATTATTTTTTCATTAGAGTAGCTTATATAAAATTAGTGCCCAAAATAATTATTTTTAAGAAAGACTATGGAAACTTTACCAGCAAGGAAAGTGAAACTGCTAAAGAAAAACCCAGGCAGGACTTCAGTTTCTGGAAGTTAAGCCTGTGAAGGAGATGAGTTTTCCAGCAGGAACAAGCACTCCTAGTGAAGTGAAGATTTCCTCAGATGCTGCACATTACACAGCTAAAGGCACCAAGAGTCACTTTTGAGTAGTCTTACATAGCTCCCATATGTTGCTTTTTTAAATCCTTCAGGTACATTCATACTTGTCTTTTGCAAGCTTCAGAAAAGTTTCCATTTGGAAAGCCTTAATTGCAACTCTGAACTCAACAGCTAAGGAGACAATAACTCTTCAGAAGTGTGCAAAAGTTGCTTTCTGTGCCCATCCACTCCCATTTAACGGGAATATGTGTAGTTAAGCAGAAAAAGTCCATCCTTACTGTAGTATAACTCCTGCACATCCTATTGTACCTTTGGTGAGACAAGTAGATTCATAAACCCTGCCTTTAGCCAATAAAAATGTTTCCCTATCAGGGAACTATGTGCTCCATCCTTCCCATGTATATACCACTCACCCCCCCCCCCCCCCCAAGCATATAACTCATGGAGCAGTTTAAAGCACTTACCAATTAGTTTTAGTATGGCAAAGTCCTCAGGGATCCTAGCAAGGAAGTACCTTACACACACTGCAGAAAAAGAGCAAGGAATCATTCTCTAGAGACTTCACAAGCCAAACACCTCTATACACAACTAGATGGAGAACTTGACACATATAGATTAAAAATAGAATAAAATGAAGTGAAAGGGTTAAGCATTATTGAACAGGCTTTAAAAATAGCACACTAGTAGCAAAAGGAAAGCCTTTCAGTTCTGTGCAACTGCATGAGAAACTATTTGCACTATTCTGTTTAGTAAAGACCATATACAAAGTCTGGGTGGCAGCCCCTGTTTTACACATAATAAACCCCAGGAAAGTAAGAGTTAGTACACAGACCATCAAGGATTTAAACAGTCCTTTCAGGCTCATAAGCATGACCACAGGCACCTTAAGACTCCTTGGTTCTGCACTCAAACACCAGCTCACAAACAGAGCATGACTGAAGTCTCTAGGTCATATCAATGTGAGACTGCATCACTGCTCTGTAAGCTTACAGGAGCAAAAAATATACATCATGTAAATTAATCACATCAAGTATTACTGACAAACCACATTTCTTCTGTATTCACTGTAGAACCAAGTCTATTTTCTCTAGTTTCATGTACATGCTTAGTTTTATGCACCTGAAGCAGCCTCAAACACACCGGCAAAATTACCCACAGCATGAACCTCATCATATGCTTAAGTAGAGAAACAAAACTTGATCAACATAGCAGCTGTGCACAGAAGCAACCTGCACTAAACAGGCATATAGCTTTCACCTGTAACTAGTAGCTAAAGCTTAACTAACCCAGCTGAGACAATTGGGTTTTGGACTACCTAAGGAAGACCTAAAGTTTTAACCAATTTTAATGACTTTTCTGAAACAGCAATTATCCCAGGGAGCCCCAGTAACCACACTCTCCCCGCTCCAGTGTCCTAGGGAAGGAAAGCTACTACTACTAATAAAAAAAAATGTATATAGGGTAAAGAGTAGCTCAGGAAGACAAAGCTAAAATGCTATTTCTCAGGGATAAACTGAGAGGAGAGAAAACTCTCTACTTCTTACCAAAGTAAAAAAAATGGTTTCTTCAACTCCCAAATCTGAGAATCCTCATTCTCCACATGATGTTTTAAACACGCTGTAGTAACAGAGCTCACCTACACAGCTGAGAAGCCCCAAGCTACTCATGAACTGCTTACAGAAAATGCAGTTACTCAGTTGACAAGAAAAGAAACCAAAGGGCTTAGTAACATGACTGCCACTAACCAGAGACCTCTTATAAAGGTCTTCATACTGCTTAAAACCAACAGTAAGATACCATCCACAGCTCCTAAGTATCTCTGTAGGCTTTCAGACTCCTAGCCCACTCTCAAGCCCTTTATTTTTAATGAAACAAACGTATCTTTCTTATCAAACATCTCAAGCTAGAAAGAAAGCCCCCCACCTTTCCAAAATAAGCTTCAGCCTGCCCCTCCCAGCTCCCTTACCACACAGCCTCACTCCCTCTCACAGGCAACACTCCTTCCACATTCAGACTTTATAGCAATTGCACCTAACTGCTGCTAGGGGAAGGTCTCAGACACTATTTATTGCTTGGGTGCATAATAGAGCCTCTCGTTTGCTCCTTATAAGAGTTTTAGAAGGTAGCTTGCTGCTATTTTTGTATTAAGTGTTGGGGTAGGTCATGTTTGTTAGCTTTTTCAGTGTATTGAAGAAAATGCTGGCTTCATTTGAAGTCTTTGAATTTCATCTTATTCAATTCACTAGCAACAGGATTTCAGCACTTCAGTTTTATTCTTTTGGTTTTATTTATCTTGTGTTTGTTTGTAATACAGAAGACTGAAGCTGTTTGGTATTTCTTGTGGAAAAGGTATTGTAGGCATATGGTTACTCTAGTGTTGTGGTTTCATGGATACATTCCAAATGTATGTTATGTTATTAACTGATGTCAGTCTTTGATTATAGAGGAAAAGAGACTACTTTTAATCATGGCTTATAATATTTCTAACTCTTCTAGGTGCTTTACTTACCTTTTTTAAAACTTCTTGTGCATGCCTAAAAGAGGCTTACAGAAGCTATTTGTAGTTTATTAACCATTTATAAAGTGAATATTTTTTCAGAGGACTGAATTTATGTGTTTGTTTAAAATAAAAGTAATAACTGACTAAACTTGTTCTCAGACTTAGTCTCTGAAATATCTTGGTTCTTTAATATTTCCCTTTATAATTCTAGTTTCATAGTTGAGAATAGTATAGATGGTATTAATTGAGACTTTAATGAAGGTGGATATTTTCCAATGCAGGGAAATTAATGGACAGGAAAAAAAGATTCTAAAACTTGTCTTTATCTGACACTATGGAAGGAGGTTGTTCTGACTATAGGCAGTGTTATGTTTAAAAACATAATTTTAATTTTCTGGAAGGTTTTAAATTTCTTCAGTCTAGATGCTTGTCTTAATAGTGTTTTAAATGGCTCGGAAGGATTAATGATAATTAACTGGGGAAAATTTTAGTATTATTTTAACCTTCTGAAAGGATCGGTCTGAGCATCTCCAGATCTACATGGGCAAGCTGTAGACAACAATTTTGTGCACAATTAGGATTTTTTTTTTATTACATTTGCGGTTACAAAAAGTACTGAAAGGGTTTAAGTTCAGGTAACAGCTTCCTGCTCTATAACATACTTGCTGTATACTTGTTGCTCAATTTCCAGTTTGACCAGAATAGTAGGGTAAAAAAAGCTTTCAGTAGCTACTGATACATGTGGTTTCTTAGTTACAGTATTTCTGGTTCTTTTATGTTTTAACATTAAATAGGATTATTTTGGAATGCAAAAGTGAGAAGGATTGAGACTGCTGGGCAGCTCTTGGTTGAATCCCTTCTACTTGAATGAGAAACCCACTTCTGGTAGCCTAAAAATGATGACGCTTTGCCAAATGCTGTATCTCTAACCTGGCGTGTCAGTGTAATGTGATTTCCAGTTTGCTGGCAGCCCGTCTTGCTCAGAGTAGTTGTAAACAGTGATGCTGGTATTTTTATTGGCTAATTTTACAAGCTGGCATCTGCTGTCAGCAGCTTCGTGTAAACACACTCCTGCCACAGCATCTGTTCTGCTGCTTATTGCCCTTACCCTGGTGCTCACACGGAGCTGGGGAGGGAGTGATAAAGCTCTCTTCTGAAAGGAGGTATGTGTTGAAAAACATGAGGTGAATAAGGGGCTCAGAACTTCTCCTGGGACTGACTTGCTGGAAATGGACTACTTGAGTCAATTCAAGGATGCTGTTTTCCAAATGGCTTTGAAGCCTCCACTTAGAGTCCAACCCTGCTTGGTGTGTGAGCAAGCACATGCTTTCTTAATGTGAAGTCAGGAAATGACAGAGTGTTCAGAGCACTGGACTTCTGTATAGAATAGAAGATTAATTTTTTTGTGAATAAAACTTGACCGAGATGACAGGACTGAGTTGCTAGCCAAATGCAATTAAGCTAAGATTGATCTTGTGGAACCCAGATATAACCTAGATGGGTTTGAGAATCAGAAGAGAACAATTCCCAGTCAAAGCAGGAAACGTGCAAGGAGCTAGCTAAATACATGGAGACAAACCTTTGGTCTCAATGGAGAAGGCAAAAGGTAACTATAACCTGTAGTTTGCCAATGGATTATCAAGCTATCTATGTATAGCTATGTATATATTAAGACCAGAGCAAATCAGTGGCAATCCCACAGAAAGTCTGGCTTGCTTTAGTGTCAGGACAAAGAAAGAACAGACCTAGGCAAAAACTGAGTAATTGCATTCAGTGTAGGATGATATGAGGTATTAACATGTTTAAGTGACCTCACGTGTCTCCTACTGCTTCTAGTGTAAACATAGTTGCTTTGTTTGAGTGTCAAGGATTTTTTCTGTGCTTGGCACCATTAGCTTTCCTTCCAGCAGAGCACTGAGGGCTGATTCAGATAGGGATGGTAGAGAAATAAATGACAGAAGTTGGCCTTGTATTTTTATTGGGAGGTGTTGAGGTTTTTTGGTTTTAGAATTTCATACAAGGTCTTGGATCAGTCCTAGGAAAAGGTCAGTTGAAGAGTGGAGAGAGCTGTATTGCTTTGTAAACATGGCATCGGAAGTAGGAGTGTCTTCTCCCATGCTCAACAGTGCCCAAGTGAGGTCTTACGGCTGGTGTAGCTCTCCTGTCAATTTTTTCTACTCACAGTATGTTTTTCTGCCTCCGGTGTTTGTTGGGGGATGACACTCAAATATTGAGAAACTAGCTACTAATCTAAAAATAAACTAAGCCTGCTCTGTTCTTCTGGAGGTGTTGAGTATACCTGCAGCAGCCTCTTCTCCACGGATGCTGACATGATGTGAATGTGCTCCCACCTTCCAGATTAGGGGCTAACTCAGACCCAGAGCAGGTACCTAATGTGTAGGTGGCCAGTTTCTGGGGTGGTGGTTGTGAAGAGAGTTAATGGGATGGAGTCTGCTGTAAACAAAATGGGGAGAGCTTGGTATGGAGGAAACAAATTTGCAACACCCACCAGCAACAAAACAGCAGAGAACAGAAGTGTCAACTGCTGCCCTCTGCAATGATCAGTCCCTTTGCACAGCATTTTACACTCATCCTTGGTGCACATGCTTGTGCTGGCCAGGGAATAATGCTTGATGCAAATCCCTGTCTCTCTCCTGGATGTTTACCTGTAGCTCTGAGGTGCTCATATGATCTGTGTAACTTCCTTTTGGTCAGGGCACAAAGGAGGGACTGTGGACTTGATGCTTCCCTCAAAACACAGAGAAAGCTTGTTTAGTGTTGAAATGTTCGTTTGGCATGGAATAATTCTATCTGAGTCTGTCCAGAAAGATGAAAAATGTAAATGACTGGTCAACTAGTTAGGTTAGCAGGACAGAGAGGTAGATTTGCATTTCCCAGCTGGACTCTTCCCTCCCCATAAATGCTTTTTTATCGTTTGTTTTTTTTGTTTGTTTTTTTTTTTTTTTTTTTTACTCTGTAGGCAGTCATGTTTGCCACTTGAAATATGACAAACTAACTTGTCTTATTTAAACACAACTTGCTAGTTAGTGTCGAAGTGGTTCTGAGCATGTGTAGAAACAACATGTAGCCCCCCAAAAATATGATGTTATGTCTTAATTTAATGCTACATTGAGATGTGTAAGGAATCTGGATACTGTGAATATGAAATGAGAGTGAAGATACTGATTCTTGATTCAACTTCTTTAAATACTGATCTGCAGAGGACAATGTGTGTCTAAGATGGGATATGTTTTGAGATGGTTATTGTTCAGTAACTAGTTCTTGGATATGGATAATGCATTGACCAAAAGCCATACTAAGGGTGAGTTTTCAGTAAATCTTTATGTAAGTGGCCTGATAATGACTTCTGTTCATCTTGCTTATTTTATTATTCACTTCCCTATGTAGCTTCACTGTCTAAAGGAGCTATGCAATCAGTGCATCTGTAATGGTTTTATTAAAGTTTAAATGTTTATACCAGGGTCAGTATTTCCTGAAGTAAATGTCTTTGGATGACTATTGCACTCTGGGTAAAATGTCTGTTATGTGCCCTAGACTAGAGACCCATTATAAATTCACATTATGAAGTATTCTGCTCTAGGCTATAGCTGTAATCTGATTGCCACTCCTTTCTCAACTTGCTGTGCATGTGCCTCCATCTCCTTCACCTCCTGATTGAATGAAATTGTAATCACCTACTCTTCTGTTTAGCTGCGGGCAGAATTAAAGGCAGAAAACAGAGGCAGACTGAAGTGTCTGGGAGTGCACACGTGGGAAGGCAGAACCTACCAAAGGGTGAATTGAGTGGAGATTAAGCAAAGGTGCCATGGCCCAGAAGATCTCACAAGAGACAGACAGGGGGATGAAGTTTAGAGAGCAAGGAGGAGAAGCTATAAAAGGAGAAATAACTGGTAACAAGCTGCCAGTTTTCATTTATAGCCATGCCATGATGCAGATGGTTTGTTTACAGTCCAGTACTGTCCAGTTCGGGTGATACTTCAGTGAAATCTGTAATGAATACAAACACGCTGTCTGAGCATGCAGAGATGAGGTTAGGAAAGTCAATGTCCAGCTGGAATTGGATCTGACAAGGGATGTCAAAGGTAACAAGAAGGGCTTCTATGGGGAGTTGGGTGACAAGTAGGCATGGCCAATAGTTATGTTAAAAGGCAGTCCTGCTTGAAAGAGAAGGCAAAGGGTGTCCAGCAAGGGAAGGGGCGGACTCAGAACAACGGGGAGGTGAAGTAAGGCACACCAGTGGTTGCAAGCATTGGGTTTGGCTTGTCTGGTTCCCAGGATACTGCTTGGGTTGTTAAACCACACTACCAATGAACAGTAATGCAAAAATGCTACTGTGATAGTCATGGTGCAAGAGCCAGGCTGGATGGTAATCTCCTTCAGCCTCACCTCAGGTATAATGCTGACCCTTTAAAGCACGTCTTCTTTGTTAAAAGGACTTTACTTGGACCTCATTTGGGACCCCATTATTGAGCATTGAGTAAAGGTATACTCTCAACTGAGAAATAGCTTCCTCAGGATCATTCAGGGTTGTCTGTGTTGGAAGGAAATACTTATATCAATGCACCGAGTCTTGTAGCTTGATTGCAATACCACCTAATTGCTCCAGCTCTTCTGGTATGGAAGGAACAGCTTTTCCTGGTAATGAGCAGAAGACTGCCTGGAAGGTTTGCCTCCTTATGATAGCTAGACCTTCAATTTGGGAGGTTTGTGTATGAAAGGTGGATGCTGGATTTTTGGCCTTTTCTTTGCATTTTTCAAAATCTAGCACAGGTAAGCTCTTTTGAGTAGTATTTTGTTTGGAATTCTTGGATGAGTTAGGGGAAGAAACACGGAAAGCTGAGTGTGACAGTGGGAAACACATGGATTGTATGTCACTGGGCAGTATTTGTATCAGAATTTGTCACGAGGCAGTCTGTCCCAGAAAGCTGGCCCTGATCCTACCTTGTCACTCTGTTGTTTAAAAATTACTTAACAAAGCACATGCCAAAAAAATATTTATACTTGCTGAAGCACTTCTCTGAGTAGACACTGGAGTTTTGCAAGCTAAGTATTTCTGAGTTTGGAATACAAGGCCTACCTAAAGGCAGAACTTGAACACTGCAGAGGAAGGAGAGAAATAAATATGCTCCTGTATTTCAAAAACAGTTGCAATTAGCTGATGGAAAGGACTCAAATACTATAGCTGTGATCCAGATGCCATCTCACAAGAACATAAATGAATGTGTTGGCAGCTGAAATTGCTAAGCATTTGCAAGTATCTGAGATATGAAGTGACTGACAATGATGTGATTTATTTAGGAAATCATTAGGGGGTAGGTTGAAATAGAGAAGTCAGTATCAAACAGCTATGCTTGGAGGAGCAAGGCAAGATGAAATGGATTTGCTTTCCTCAAACAAGAGGAGAATAGACACAGTTGGCCTCAGTGTGGAATACAGGGCAGTAGCTTGAGTTAACGAAACTAGTCTGCCTATAATCAAAGAAATTCAGGGTAGCCATTCAGACTGCCCCTAGAAATTAAAGAAGGCATTATTGACCTTATGAAACATAGTTCAGAAAGGAACTGAGTTCTGGACAGTGCTGTATGCAGGAGATTAATGTTCTTCACTATTAAATGATACACTAATATAGTGATTTTAATCATTATATCCATTATTGTGTTTGTACCTTGAAAGAGTGTGCATTTAATGAGTGAAGTGCTGAAAGTGAACCCTTGAACTACAGTAATGTCCACATTTGCTGGCGTAGATCCTGATCCAAAATGACATGCCGGAAAAGGAAAAGTGAGAATGAAAAGCAAATGGATGCTCTAATAGCTTTTGAGCTTGATTCAGGTCTGCCACACACCTTCTGTGTGACCTTGAGCAAGTTACTCAAGGGCTAGCTTTTCACAAAGCACTGTGATACTTGCAAAAGTACCCAAGTCACTTGCCTGAGCTTGTGCAGTATCTGCTAAAGCTCATGACTGTATGTCTTGGGGAGATAAACCGGTTCCTCTTAATATCTGCTGATTCTTACTCTGATACAAGAATAAGATAATTTCATTAATATTTTAAGAACATTGTCCCTGATCTAGAGGAGCCATAATCAATTCAGTAGTTTTTATTTGGATCTTTAACATCTCCTTTGCTTCTACCTGTGCAAGAGTAGTAGCACTCTTCCTCACAGAGGTGGGTTGGGAAGACTGATTCAAGAGCATAAGGTGCTGAGCTATTGCAGTTAGTGGATGCATGTACAGAGCTTACGATGAGAAATGTGGAAGCAAGTCCATTATTAAATTTATACAGGGCTAACAATGTAATCAAATTAGCCTTTGCACTTTCTCCTGTGCTCCACTTTCTGCATTAGAAAATCTCCATAAATCTCTGCAAAGCCATTTCATTTGTTCCCTTTAATGCTCTCCTCTGGTATGATGCAAAGAAACACCTCAATACTTGCTAAGTAGTGGGTAGGCTGCAAGTACTGCCAGCTGTATCTGCTGCTGCTCCTCTTCATGCTCACAAGTGTGTACTTCCATATCTGATCTGGATTATTTTCCTGATCAGTCTAATCCAGATTGGCATGTGAAGTGATATACATTGAGCCTTCCAGGCCAGGGGCTATTCCTTTACTTGCAGATGAAGAATGTTTTTTTAACACCTGGGATCTGGCTCCATGGGGTCACCACATGGCAGTGAGAGAAGGGAGTAGTGACACAGCATTTGCAAATGGGAGAGCGTGCTGCCAGGTCAGGGGGCTTTGGAAGAACTGTTACTGGGACCAAGGGTTGGTGATGAAGCACTCCAAAATGAAATGCCAGGTGGAAACATCATGCTTTCTCTAAGCCTTTCTTTTCTGACTGAAACAAATATTCACATGCTTTTCCCATGGATTTTCATGGCTTTGGATCTAATTTCAGGCTCTAAATAAAGTAAGCGGATTTTCCTAAGTGCACAGTTGCCAGTAGCTCCTGTGTTTTGTGAGGGTGGCAAAGGACAAATTGGTGCTGAGACCATACAAGTAGCTGGGTTGTGAACTTGCACAGGCAATGCTTTATTTACCACTTGCTCATTTTTCTTCATGCGAATACTGTTTCGTTGCTTAATATCTTTCTCTGTACTCAAGTATGAAGATTTCAGCAGTGACCGAGGGGCATAGTCACTGATGTACCTCGTCTGGCCGAGGGGTGGCCCACCTGGACTTGATGTTTAACTTCCCTGTCCTTGCTGGCTCTGGGTAACAGATTTTTCTGTTGTCCGCTTGGGCTCTGACTATTGCTTTCTGCAGTCCTGCACAGGCTGCTGTGGTGTTTATTGAACACAGCCATTTTGTGTTAAAATTGTAGTTGCGTTCATGGTACAAATCCAAATATATCTACTATGCAAAGCTGCTTAGCTGCTCCCAGATTGCTTTTGCTTTTAATATGCATTTAGTTTTTGAATAGAAGGCAACTCTTCTGTTTCAAAGGGCTCGTGGGGAAAAAACAAAAACTAATTACTAAATTTCATGAGGATATTCCTTAAAGGTGTCATCTTCCCTGACTCTTTTGAAAGAAAAGGACTTTTCAAAGGAAAATGGAAATGCTTATATGCCTAACTAATTAAACAGTTTGTTGCATTACAGTGGGGCTTCTATTCCATTAATGCAATGAAGAAATGGCTTTAGTGGGACTGTTTACACTTAAATTTAAAGTATGAAATTGAATCTTTTCTCAGGTGGTGGCCCCTATTGAATACAGAGATGTAGTAAGTATTATGCCCTTACACTTCAGTAAATGATACAGGGAATGGATTTGTTTGGCAGTTTTTGGTTCCTGAAATAATCTGAAGGATAGACTAATCTATTGTTCAAGTGTATCCTGTTGATGATAGGATAAACAACACACTAACAAAATTAATTGGGAATGCAGAATTAGAAGCCAGTCAGAACACAGAAATTATATGAAGGGAACTATGTACGTGGGAGAGAAGTTAAATTAAACTTGGAAAAATGAGCTTTTGCATATCTAAGTGAAATAATCTGAAATGCAGTAACTCCAAAGATGTCTGGTTTAATAAATAGTTTAAAATATGTGTAATAGCTGACAGCAAATTAGATAGGAAATGGCAAGTTACATGGGGCAAAGCTGTCATTTCAGTTTCAGACACTATATGCAAAACCATTTTAGTGATAGTTGTTTATTATGGCTTTAGTATGATTACACTTCTGGGCAAACTGTTATGAGGGAAATGTTGGGAAAACTGGAGGGAGTTTGGAGTGTAACAGTATTACTAACACTCTATAGCAATGACTCATGAGAAAGACATATAGGATGAAATACAGACCTTAACTGAGCGATGATTAAGAGGCAATGCTGTTTGCATAGGTGAAAAGGCATAAATGTAAGGGGCAGAAATTAATTAATGAGCTGCAGGAAGAAAAATTTGAAACTAACACAATACGGGCTGGATATGGGGAGAAATGGCATGAGCCTGAGATGGTTGAGGTTCCTGAATAGTTTGTGACCCACACCTTGTGATTTTTAGAGTTAATTTACTCAAAGCAATAAAAGATATACTATACTCTTTGGTGGGAGATAGGAAGGGATCCCATCAGATTGTCCAGCTTCTCTGTGATTACCTATCAAGGCTACCAGGCATGCTGCAGCACTTTGCTAAAATTTCTGACCTTTTTTTTTAAGAGCCCACTGGGTTCTTCCTGGCAAAAGGCAGGAGAAAATTGCCTGCTGCAGATTACTAATAAGATTGGTGGCAAAACCAGGAGGAGAGTTGCAGAAGACTGAGCCCCCACCAAATAGGACCCACTAGAGAGTGCATAAAGTTGTAATACCCTCCATTTGGGGGATAAGGCAATAACCCTTTTATAAGGCTGTATTTATTTTTCTTATCAGTACTCAATGATGTCCTGGGAGATGAGGCTGGGACATCCTTCATGTGCCACATCCAGGGTGCAGAACAAAACAAATGTCATGGAATAAGAGCTGTTTTCCTGCAAGAAAAAAAGGCAGCTAGGATGAAACCTAGAGCATGGTTGCTATTCTTAAATAGCTTATGAATCATATGAAGCTCATCTCAGTGTTTCCTAGAAAATTAAGATGTCACTAACATATCGTCTGAAATGCCTCTAAATTATAAGCCTGGCAGTCCAAACAGCAGTTAATGACTGTCAAATAGTAGCTGAAAATCGGGAGCAAACAACAGTTTGACATGAGATTGTGATAAGACACTTGTCTAGCTGCAGCAGTCTTGCCCCTTGGCCAGCGGAGGCTCCCATCCAACTTGGCATTTTACTTGTTCTTTGCCATCTGATCCTTTTTACTATGCTAGCAAGGTGCTGTTTCTGATGATGTTTTCCTGCATTGCCCTTATTTCTGGGTGGCAAAACTTACCACTGCTACTACAGATGGCAAATCCCTAGAAATGAGTACACTATGTGGTGCTACTCCCATCCTAAAACTGATGCAGAGCTGGGGACAGATGTTCAGTTGTGATTTATCCTAGCTGAGGATCCAGCCATGCAGCTTTATGCTGGGGTAGTCCGACAGCAAACCTTAGTGCCTTTTGAAATACAGAGTAGTAGGATATTTGAAAAGCGAAAATCTGATGCACTGCTGTAAACAGATGCATGCCATGCTTTTCATTTGGCCAGCAACTTTAGTGATGTACCTCATGTTGTAAAGCAAAGCCCCTTCCTTGTCCTCCTGGTGGCAGTAAAAATGTTGAATAACTCAAGGTAGAAAATCCTTTTGCAAAAGGAGCAAACACTTTTTAAAATAATATACATGTACAGCTCAGGACGGTTTATGTTTTGGCAGTAGCTGAGGTTTGTATATGGTGCAAGAGCACAAAGAAACATATTGTCCAGCTACTTATGAATAAAAAATGAGCAATGGTGGTATAGAGAGCTGTGTTATCGGCAGTTCCCCAGTCAAAGACTACTTGTCCTCTTAAAACTGGCTTTGGGGATTTTGTAATTTTGATTGCAACCTGTTTGGAGCCCTGGTCCTGAGCCTTGCCCCCTGGAGAAAGAGTGCTCAACCTTTGGTTACTGCCCTTTTTAGTGTAAATGAGAAGGCCCAAATCTTGGCAGTAGGGTGAAATGGAGACTGGAGGAGGCAGCACCAGGTGAGGAGGGTTTTGGTCAACCTTGACTTGCTGCTTGTGCACCTGCAAGGCTGGGGCTTTGTCTTCATCAGCTTATCTGGAGGTGGTCCCCTCAGGGGAGGAACTGATGTGGGTGAATAAACCTCCAGGAATTAATTTCTCATACTTTTGATATTTTTGGGGTTTTTTTTTAGGAAGGTGAAGTGGGCTCTGAGGTCTTTAAAAAAAAACAAAACAAAAAAACCAAACCCCAAAACCCCCACCTCAGTGAAAACTATGAAACTAGTTGTCAGTGTTGGAGTCAAAGCTGTGCTCTGGTGGTGACCTGAGGTAAAATACACCTGAAAATCATCTTTCTATTGGCTCCATTATGGAATTTCTGGCATTTCTGCTTTCCTGGCCGGGGACGAGCCTTCCTGTCAGGCTTGCCCACCCTGTGAAATCGCGGCTTCCCCAGCTCTGTGGGTTGAGGGCGGGGGAAGTTTTGGGGACCGTGACCCGTGGCGGTTGCGGGGAGCACCGGGGCTTCCCGGGGCCCGAGGGACGCCTCGCAGGGACAGCGCTGCCGGCCGCTCTCCCCGCGGACAGCGCGGCTCTGGGGGGTTTCTCAGGGCAGGACAGCCATCTTAGCTGCCATCCCCGCTGCGCCCCGGGGCGCCCTGAGGCGCGGTAGGAGCCGGCTCCCGCACGGGATGGCGACGGCGGCGGGTCCGCCCCGTCGGGGGCGTCTCTGCAGCGGCGCGGGGCCGCCTCCCCCATCCCCGCCCCCCGGCTCCCCAGTCGCGTCGGCGGCTGGACGGGAGCGGAGCGGAGCCGAGTCGCGCTGCCAGCCCGCCCCGTCCCGAGCCGACCCGAGCGGGCAGCGCCGGGGGGGAGCCGCCGCCCCATGCGTTGAGGGGCGGCGGGATGGGGCCGCGGGGCGCAGGCGGCTGGGCCGGCCGCGCCGGGGCGCCGGCTCCCGGTTGGACGTGCCTCCTGCCGTTGCTGCTGTGCGCCGCGCTCCGGAGTCTGCTGGCCAGCCCCGGCAGCGAGGGTGAGCGGGGACGGGGCGGCCGGGCCGTCGGGGCAGCGCCCGCCGAGGAGAGGGGGGCTGCCCGGCGGTGCGCTTCTTCGGGCCCATCTGACTCAATTTTGGAACATTTTGGGGGAGGTGAAGGTGGGCTCTGCCCGCGGGCAGGCGGATGCCGCGCCAGGGGAAGCGGGCGACACTGGCCGATAGGGCCGAGGGGGGGTCCCGGGGAAGGGAAGCGGCAGCGGCCGCTGCGCGCCCCCCGGGTCGGGAGGGGGAGGCAGCGCTGCCTCAGGGCGCGGGCAGGCTTGCATGGGTGGGTTTGCGGAGATGCCTTGCCACGGGCGCTTTTTGCAATGGGTTTTTGGTTTTTGGGGGGGTGTGTGTGCCGGGGGTGTGTGTGTGTGTGTGTTGTATAGGTGCCTTTGCACGGCTGTGTTTCCTAGCGGTTTGCGCGGGTGGAGTTGCACAGGTGCATTCGCGCGGGTGGGTTTGCAGGGCTTTGCATGGGGCGGGTTGCACGGCTGGAACTGCAGGGCTTTGCACGGGGCGGGGGGTCTTGCGGGGGTGCGCTCAGGCGGAGCGGGAGCGGCGCCGGCCGGGGCGGGCTGGGGGAGGCTGCCGGCGGGGAGCCCTGCGAGCGCTGGCCGCAGTGCGCTTACTTCGTGGCTTAAAATACATACGTGAAAAGGAGAGGAAGCCGCGGAGGTGCCGGTATTTAACCCGCAAGGCAGCGGAGCGCGGCCGCTGGGGACGGGGTTTTTTTAATACGTTTACTTTCTGTGAGGCCAGTAGCCAAAAACACGTATCCAGGCTTCTTGTCTAGCAGGGTACTTCCAGGCTTTCAAACCGGACTGTTTTTTTCTCCATACGTGGTGTGGGCACTGCCTGGGGGTTTTGATTATTACTTTGGATCCGCGAGCAGGCTGTAATGTGAAAGCAATGGGTGGAGAAGTTCAGCATCCGAAGGGGATGCCGCCGGCTCGTAGCAGGCTGGCTTCGTGATGCACCGTAATTATTTGTGAAACTCCTTTAGAGGGAGGAGGTGTGCAGGGGTTGGTGAAGGAAAACCGTACCAGAATTTCAAAGATATGGCCTGAGGTAACCAGCTAGTTGTAATTTATTTTGGGGAGAGAGAGAATAATGTGAATCGCAGTTTTCTTAAAGAAAAAAGTGCAGAGGAAGGGGAAAACGCTGTTCCTCTGTGTGTGAAGATACCAAATGTTCAGGAAGTGCATTGGTTTGGGGGATGATGGAAATGGCTTTGGCTTTGACTTGGTTAGATAACAGTGGGCCCGATCCTTCTGCCCCTGCATGATTTCGGATGATTTCACCCGTGGGAGTGATGCTGGGGAGATCGTGTGGCTGCCTTCAAAGAGCTTTCCCTGTTCCTCCCCTGCCTCCTGGGAGGGATGCTGTCCTGGTGCTCCGGTCTGCCCCGATACAGTGTCCGGAGACCGGCTGATGCTCTGAGCCCCGTCTCGGTCATCCTTGCCGCTTCTTGGAAAATCTGGGTAGTACTGACGGAGTCAACGGGACTGTTCACCGAGAGCAGAGGTGTCTCCGCCCGAACAGGCAGCTGCAGAATAGGACTTTTACACGATAGGAAATAGTACTGGAAGGATTAATGAAACTGCCTAGCAAGCGGGTTTAGTGGCATCTTTACAGGGAGGTTGCAGGAATATTACAGTAATGATGAGCAGTGTGAGCACTTGCTTCGCGGTCTCTCTCGCCCTACTTTTCTGACTGCTGCTCTCTAATTTCTGTCTCTTCAGTAAATGCAAAGCTAAAAGACTACTGGTAGGAGGGGTCTGACTGTGGACCTGAACTTACTCAGTCACCACTATCCTTCGCTGCTAGGAGATTTATTTGTAAACAAGCATTATTTGACAAGTGCTTCTCACAGCATGTCTCCTTTGCCAATTACTACTGAACAGCTCCGCTTCTGGGAACGGCTCACCCTGCAGTTCGTGAAGCCTAATGCATGAGAAACCTCAGATGCTGAAGTCCGCCTGCCTAGCCGCATGCTGCTGACACTTGTCACTGGTTTGGGTTTGAAAAGTTCAGTTTGGCTGCTTCTGGGCTCTGATGAGAGAGGTCTTCCCCTGGGGTTAGTTGTCATATTCACCTGGTTGGGAACTTTACTTTTGCTCGGATAGAGGTAGCCATCTTAGACCTGTGAATAATATTTTCTAAAGTTGGCAATATTGGTTTTTCTGGGTTTTGTTTTTATTATCCCTTATCGTACTCACCGTGCTTAAACAACTAGTTGATACCCTGTGCTCTGTAGGTATGTAACATGTATGTAGTTGCATAGAGGATGACAAATTCTCATGATTACTTTTTTCTTTAACCCTGCATCACATTTTTTTGTTTCTCTAAGTCTTACTGTAATACACAGTGAGTTTGTAGGATGAGATATATACAGCTAGCAATTCACAGTGTGTGATTTTCTGTTTTACCCTCTAGCAGAGGGACACTTAGGGGAAAATGCTTTAAAAATCTAGGTTAAGATTTGGAAGGAAAAAAGTAAATTCAGTGTTTGGGTTCCTTAGCATGGAAATAGCTTTTTGCAAGGGCAGTTGAGTTTCAGAAGCTCCTGCCATTTTTATGGGGAAGTATTGAGTGTCCAGCCTGTATCATAAACCTGATCACCTTCATAGATATCTCCAGGTATGGATTGAACAATATACATTGGGAAAACTGAATTGATTCTCCCCCAGATTTTCCTATAATAGTGAAATAAAATGGATTTTGATTTCAGTCACCTTTTCTCAGTTTATATATTAAAAGCAAAGCATATAGTGAAAGATGAAGGCTCAATGCTAATTCATGCATTTTCTGTTTAGACATTATTTTTAACTCTTTAGCAGAGTTCATTGATTAGAACCCCGGAGATTTCCTTCTTCCCTTTGACTGCTTTTACGAATTCAGAAATTAGTCACAGAGAAAATATTCCAAAGAGTACAGCAAAAGTATTACACCATTTTGAAATGCATTATTACTTTAACATGCCTTCCCTATGATAATAGGGTGTGAGAGGCAGCCCTGCAGTATGTGACTGGGCTTCCTGCACTTCCCTTAGCTTAAAAATGCATGTGTGTTAAATCTTTCTGTTTTAAGTACTAGGGTTTGGGAAGTGGCTTGTATAAATTATTTGTGTAAACCACAGAATGAACGAAGGAATTGTTTAAAGACACCCCCCCACTCCCCAACTTCATGATTTGTTATGTATTGCCTGTGGATTTGGATTGGTTTGCAGATCTCATTTGGACATCACCCAGATGACCTTAAAAAGTGTCATGTGGGCAAATTATTAAAAGAATGGAGTACATACATCTGATTGATTGCAACAAAGTAACTCCACATCATACTTCCATAACTGTCGTTAAATACTAAGTATATTTCATTTTAGGGCTTTTCAGCAGAATTGCGTGCTGATGTGGCAGTGCTGTAACAGTGAAGTATAGCGTTAAGCAAATCAAAAGAAATACAGTTTGAAATAATGACATTGACTTAAACAGACAAAGGTGAGAAAGACAAAATGAGTCTGACTTTGTAATGTGTTGTATTTGTTTTAAGACTAGAAGGATATTCTTTAGTTACAAACTCTTGCGTTTGGTCCTTTTCTTTTTAATTCTTCCAGGGTTTTTTGAAGCTCAGTTTCTCTTAATGTATAATTTTTAATTTTAATGACTAAATGAGTATAGTTACAGGAGTGGGTCTGGCGCAGGCAAAGATAAAGGGGGGTCGTAATTTGCAGACTATGCATGCCAGAGCCTGGAATGAGCCTACCTGTTCTCAGTGTGTTGACTTATATGCGACTATGAAACAACACACACAATTTCTGTGTCATGACACACTGATAAATGCATATTTAGGTATAACATCACAATGTCTATATTTAATCAGTGAGTGAAGTATTTTTCAAGGAGGTTTTTTTGTGTATTTAGTAGAAGCAGGTGTGAAAATAGTCTTAATTTTCATATCAGTGTATTTCAATTAGTCTAATGCTTTGTGTAAAAAATTTTGCTTATTAGGTTGCTCTTAGTAACTTGCCTTTGTATGCCATGCATTCACACAGCTATTGCATTTTGTGTATTTCTGTAGGTATTAAGTAATGCTAGCATGCACATACCTTTTGTGTACGCAGAATGGGTAAGTTTGGACACATTTCAGTCTGCTCACAGTGCTTCGTAAGGAGGCTTTGAGGAGTTATCTGTTTTTTATTTCATGTATTGGAAATGGTTCCCTGTGTGCTTTCCGTGATAGCAGAGCGTAGCCTCAGTGCCATGTGTTTATTTTACTCACAGGAGTAATCCCATTAACTTTTAAATTTACTGCAGCGGAATTACTGGTATGAGGAAGGACAGCTCATGTCTAATGGTCTTTTCGGATCAGTCTGATGTGTGATGTATGGCTTTTTGGGAGGTTTAGAATGACTCAATCATGGCTTTAAAATGGAAACTACTATCCTTTTGACAGTAAAACAACATTTGGAACGCAGCACTTTTAAGTGTATTACTAAAAGCATTGCTGCCTAATGACACGTTTAAAAAGAGGGAAATAAACAATAGGAAAGATTGACTCCAAGATAGTACCTTTTTTCCTTTTGAAGCTTATCTTAAAAATTGTAATAAATAGTGGAAAACAGGCAAACTGTCTGAAACGTAACCACTGACAGACCATCTGCTTATAGTATCGTAAATGTTGGCACCATAATTTGATGTATAAAGCAGCTATTTGCACATCAATTTACAGATGGGTAAACTGGCAGGTACCATGGGAGAAAGGGAAGAGTTAGTGGGCTTGTCTGACAGCTTCTTTCCCCTCCACCGTTAACTCTCCCACTGCTACCTCACTTTTTAGCTCCAGTATACCATCTCCATGTCTGCTGTTCTCTGTTAAATAAGAAAACAAAATCTCACTTGTAAAGAAATGTTTATTCGTTGCACTAAAATACAAAGTGCTTTGCAGCAGACTCTGGGGGTGGGAGGAAGGTGGGAGCAGGATTTTGTAAAATCTGGCAGAAATTGCAAAGCCAGGACAGTTTATTATTGGTGCCTTGCTCTCTGATCTCGCCGGTTTTCCGCTTTATTGTTCTGAGGATTTCTGCACTGCTTCTGCAGGAATCCTTGTTTCCAGCATGCGCTGAGCGAGCGCAAAGCCCGTGACCTGGGAAGGTCCATCTGAGGTTGCTCAGCTGAGTGATGGTGTTGGACCTTGTTGGCTTTAGGGTCTTGAGCAGAAATGGGGTTGTTAGATCCCCCCCAGTCTTTCTGACTTGGAGCTCCATTTTTAGCGGTCTGTTCCTGTAAGTGTGCAGGTATGTATATTCTTGAATAGAGATGAGCTTTCAATGTTGCTCAGGAATGTCAGGAAGTGAGACCCGGCCCCAAAATAAAAAGAAAACAGACTTTTTTGGCAATTTTTTTTTTCACTTCCTCTTTAGGAAATAAATCTGAATGTGTTCATGGATCAAGGGCAAAATGAGATGTAACAAACCAAACGCACACAGATTGTCACTTTGTAGAAGCACTGAATTTCTTAGTTATTCAGTGCTATGGAGGAAACAGCATTCAGTGCATCTCTTGAGCAGATACTCAGCCTGCTATCCTTTAAAAAGGTTTTAAAACCCCCCAATCTTATGCTTGTAGTAAGACATCTAAACACAGAATTGAAATATTTGTCATAAGTGCACCTTTCTCACTGACCATAAGTGCTGGTGAAAGATGGGGCCTCATTTCAGCCAGGATGAACTTGAACTACGTATTTTTCTTTACTCAGAGAATATCGCAGAAATACTGTGTTAATGATTGCATTGGAGTGAACAATTTTTTTAATAACTTTTTATTAAACTCATTTTCTTTGATCTCTGCTGTAAAATTGCATATTTTAAAAGCTAGTAGAGAGTCCTTTTTTCCTTTGAAAATATATTTTGTTCTTAAGATGTCCCTGGTTTTTGGCACAGGCAGAACAGAGAGACCGACTGTCCTCTGTGTTCATGTTGTGCCCGTCCCTCACTCTGCTCTGCGACCAGCTGAACATTGAGGTGACAGGCTTTGCCGAGGTGAAAGTGTTTGCTCCCCCAGTTGCTTTCACAGCCAGCTGTGAGCGCTGGCCTTCAGTAGCTTAGCTCTCTCTAGGAATTTGTTACCCTATTAGTTGTGTCTTTGACCTATGATATCTCTTACAGTCTCAGTTTTGGTATTTGCTATGGCTTTGGTCAGTGCAGTATCTGAGTCTCTCCGAAGGTTTAATGCGCTTATCCTCTTGGAAGTAGAAAGCAATTATCTATCCCTGTCTTCTGCAAGGAAGGTAGTTGGGAGGAAATGTAAGCACTGCGATTCACAGCACTTGACCTCTGGGTTTGAGAGATGGGAGGTGATGGGTGGCTGTTTGCAGAGGCGCAGAGACACGTTGTCTGCTGTGGACAAGGGTGCTGGGACCTGCAGGCTGCCCTGGGCTGTACGTATGAGCACAGCCTTGCTGCTTCTGCTTTGCAAAGAGGACTGAAAATGCTTTGGGCCAGAATAATTGCCATGGGAGCATTCAGTGCATGCCGTGACTGTTTCACTGGGGGTGTTGGTTGTGGGAAACACTCTCCTTTTCTCTCCCTCTTCCCTGGTATTTGAGTTGTGCAGGAGGTATGTTAGGAGGACTTTGACCAGGTAGAGCTGTTCAGGTGACTGCTAGCTGGAAGGACGCCTCCTGGAGAAGGTGATGTGGCATGTACTGTCACAGCAGATCAGGGAATACCTGCATGAGCTGGTCTGGCAGCCCTGAGGGAGAAGGTAGCTCCTGCCTCTTGTCTTCCCCCAGCAAGCTCCTGAGCATCAGTGGGGGCTCAGCTGGTGTGGTCCTGAGCAAACTGTGCTTGGGGGTGTGCATAGAGAGGAAACAGCCCCCTGCAGAAGTTGAGAGCTTCTGGCTTTAGGTGCCTGTGTAGCTGGTATTTAGCCTGTAGCAGAGAGGATAGGACGCTGCAGGCTTTTGTGCCAGCTGCTTCATTTTGTTGCAGGGGGCAGTATTGAAGAGTCTTGCCAACCTGGATGACTTAATGTTAGAAAGAGGTCAGAACAACCAGTTTGAACTTTGTAATTCTCTGAGGGGATAGAGAAATACTTGGGAGGAAATGAATTATTCAGCATCAGTAATGTGCAGTTTCTGGGTGGACTTGTATCGCTTTTTTAACTGTTTTGCATGTCCCAAACCAGTGAAACTACTTGGGGAAATTATCAGCATACTTGCCTTTGTAAGTTAATTTCTGGGAAAAAAACCCCATTCATTTTGGTATATCCATCTTTGCTTTACTAACGTTCACACACAATTTCTTCCTAAAATGTGTCGGCAATGTGCTGTTCCCACTAGCAACCTCCACCCTCTTCCCTCAACAGAAATAGAAGGGATAAACTGTCAACCCCCCTGAAAAGCCAATAGATCATCTTAAACATTTTTTTTGCTCCTGAATGCTATCTAAGCATTATGTCAGTTCCTTTTTTTTCTACTTGAGTGAACTCAGTGGCAGCAGAGTAGTCATTATTGTCAACAGGAAGGCTTTATTGGTGCTGGACAGTGAGGTCTTGCGAGTCCACTGATAGTGAAAGCTGACAGCCTTGACAGCTCTGGATGTGTCTGCGCCGAGTTTCTTTCCTTTTGTTGAGTTTAGTTATATGCATAACAGAACTTGATCTCCATGTCCTTTGGGATACCTTTCAGGAACGGAGACTGTGTTGCTTTTATCTGGTAATGTTCTGATTTAGGGAAGAAGGTGAGATTTCATCTCAGCACTGCCAGCAGGTGTTTTGATTGCAGTGGGAAGCTGTTTGGATTTTAGGGCTTGACGTTGTGTGTGTGCATAATAAGGTGCTTGCTTTAAGTAGTGTCTTGAAGAAACTGCCTGCCTCCTTCAGCAGCTTGCAGATGCCTTGGCAGTGGTTGGAGACCCTGGGTCTGCAGGCAGCACTGGTATTTTGTTTCTCTGTGCAGGCTGGTTGTCAGGTTGCTGGTTGCAAGTGCTGGTTGTATCTTGCCTTCAGTGGAAGCTTCTTTTTCATTCTTAATGGCAGGGTGATACTTGCCCAGATGGCTTCCCCAAAAGATTTGTGCTGCAGCCAGCTTGGAGATCAGCTACTATGCTGGTACAGTGTTGTTTCCAGTGGGTCTTATGAGTGGGGCTAGAAGTATTTTACTGACTTTCTTCACAGTGAATAAAACCTTTTCAATTAAATTGTGATTTTGGTGGGAATGGGACTGTTTGCCATTAAAAAAAGAGCAAACCATACTGGAGTTTTTAAGTTTCCAGGCACTTTGGTGTCAAGCTAATAATGTCCTGACCACTTCTGCTTTTAAGTTATGTATGGTGGGAAGAACAAATGACTGCCTTTTGTCTTGAGTGCAAGTCCTTGTAAGGAAAAAATCTGCAGTTTCCTATTTATTTTACCGGGTCCGGTTCTCAAAGTGAGCTTTGGGTCCCACTCCCTGGTGCTACAGCCGGTGCTGTGCCTGCAGGGAAGAATGCAGCCAACTCAAAAAACTTTGTCAAAAGGCAATATTACACCCCTTGTAAAACAGTGTGTTCAAACAAATTACAAACGTAATGCAGAAATTACTGGGTAAAACTCTCTGGCTGTTATGACTGCAGTTGTCCATCTGGCCCTAAAAACCTATGAATCTGTGTTGCAGATTCTAGCGTTTTGGCTCTTGCTATAAAAGGGAATCCTGAGAAAACTTGGAGCAGAATGAAGCCAACATAATAAAATATAAATCTGCAGTTAATATTAGTTTGCGAGTTCATTAAGTAGTGTATATTTTCTTCCTCCAGTGGGCTATAAATAATAGGTACTGCTACAGCTTGCACTCCGATGTAGCTCATTTCCACTGATGGAAATGTTTCAGAGGTTCTTGCCTGTATGTGTTTTGTCCCAAATCAGTGTAGCTAATTAATTCAAAACATCTGCTCCCTGATGACTTTGATTTCTTTCAAGAGTTTGTTTTTTTCATTTGTTTTTGCTTTCTTGGATTATTTTTGACTGTCACTTGTTGGAGTGCCTTGGATTTATACTTCTTGAAGAAATACTTGGCACAACAGGGAAAACAGTTGGAAAATGAATGGCAACAATACTGCAATAAAACCAGTGAAGATTTATGAAGCAGGAAAACTTTGACTCATGATGATGAAGAGTCCTCTGCAGTCAGTGTGTCTTGGTAGTGCTGTGAACTCCGGGAGCACAGGAGGAAGGATGGTGTGGTATGCAGTGTAAGGAGAAACCAGCTCCGTTAATGATGATGTGTTTGGCAGCTATACCCCCTGCCTTGGGCAGAGGGAAAAAGGAGGAGAGCAGAGGCGTGAAGCTTCATGCAAAGCCTGCGATGCTCTTCAGGAGACCTCCCGATGAGGGTTTGGTGCAAAGCGCTGCTGTTGCATCTTGTCGTGCACCTTGACCCCCATCCAGCAGAGCGTTTCACCTTGTGCTTAATTGGCAGTGTGTGAGTATTTTTGTGAGAGGTTTCTCACAAATATTTTAAATGCAGTTGCTCCTACATGCAGCTGGGAGTGTTGGGTCAGAGCTGGGGCTACGTTGATGTAGATCTGACCTTTCATGGGTGGCTACGTCCTGCGGAGTTCTGTGCAAAGGGGGCCAGGAGCTGCAGGAGGAGCCTTGAGGACGATGTAGGAGCACTTGATTCACACCTTTTTTCATACTGAGTTCAGATTCAGGCTACCCAAAACAATGTTCAGATTCCTGTTCAATTTGTAACAAATGTATTAAAGCAGAGTTTTGCTTCAGTTGTTCAAAACAAAACATTTTGATTCAAATATTTAAAATGTGCTACTTTAGAAATCGTGATGTTTTGAAATATTTCCGCAGACCTTAAGGAAGGTTTCTTTACTCCTGTTTGTTTTGTGATGGAAACTGTAGTTATAGGGTATTGACTTGATCAAAAAGGGTGTTATTTTTCTGCTGCTTTAGGTGTATTTCAGTGAAATAATAAAAAAAAAATTTCGTACGACTTTACAGCTTCATGGCATAAACTCCATCATCTTTTGCTGTCCTGACCATTTTGCCTGTTCTAGAGTGATTTGTCAGGATAAACTTTGGTAGAGCATGCCCTGTGGTAAGCCTTAGCTTGCAAATGGTGCTACTGAAGAGCAGGACTACTCTGGTGTGTAAGGATTTATTGGAAATTGACTCAAAGACCATGACAACCCAGAAGTGTTCAGTCTTTCATATGCCTGCAGAGACTTTGCCCTGCTGTGAGCAATGAAGGTTTTTCTGGAAGATCCTTAGATACTGAAATGGCAGGAGGATGTGTGGCTGGTAGGATCAGAAATTTTAGCCTGCTCAGTCTTCTACCCTGTTGGTGGGGGAATTTTGTTTTTTCAGCTTGTTTTTTTCCCATTCGAGATTGGAATGAAGAAAATGAAGTTGTTCCACCTGATCCTGCCCCAGACCAGAGGCAGAAGAGCTACCTCGCTTTGGTTGGTGTGACCGAAAAAAAAAAAATATCTATGGATCGGTGGCTTCTACTTCAGGCATTGTACCATTGTGTCGGACCTGTCCTGCTTTTGCCTGGGCAGGCTTACGCTGCCACATGGCACTGTGTTAGGTGGCTGTGTCGGATGGGTGCTCTGCTGTGTGGGCAGCAATGGTGGTTTAGGTCAATGTTGAATGCCATCAGCCCTGGCATTTCTTGTGCTTCCTTCCAGCTACAATCCATGTGTAGTCATGGTGAAGCTGCTAAATGCCGGCTGTATGAATGTGACAGGGACATTTGAGTAAAAAGCCATATCCAGTCTCTCTGTCAGAGATTCCTGAGTGAAAAAACACTGTTAATTCACCAGCTAGAGTTCAGGGCAAAGGTTTAGATCACTTCTGGTTTTATTCTAACTTGATTGCTCACCCATAGTAACCAGCCTGTCTGAGAACAGGAGTGTATGCAAATTCCCCAGGCTATTATTCTGTATTAAAAAAAGAAAAAAAAAAAAAAAAAGCTGTGGTATGACTTTAGACTTAATCATCATTTACCCTACCCTAAAGGCATGGAAGTTAATGATGATATAGATCTGTGCGGTTTTGTGTTCCCCTTGACTGAGCATTAGAAATAATTAGAGCTTGTGGGATGGATGCACTGATGGTGGAGATGAGCAGAAAACATTTTTGAATGTGTGTATGCTCCTCTTCCAAGTTTGCTGGCAAAGATACAGGTGCTAAGTGTGTGCTTGTGGGCTCTGAGGTTTCTTGCTTGTTCATTGAGACATAGCTAGCTGGTGCTGAGGAGAAAGGAAGTGGGAATAAATGAGTTCTGTTATTTTGGAGACTTTTAAGATTATGGGCCAACCTGCTAGTGATTTCTGGAGAAATTTCTTCAGTGGGGTAAGCTCTCCTGCATCCCAAGTGGTTCTGAGTACAGCTCTGGGTTATGCCTGTGGAGTATCTACAGCACTGTGGCTAGTCCAGGAGTTCCAAGCAATACAGTAGCTGGCACTAGACCTCTTGAAGTGTGAAAGCCTTAAGCACATAGTTGGCAGTTCTCCTGAATTGCCTCCTTCACTGACCTGTTTGGGTTAGTGGGTTATTAGGCCAAATGCACGCTGGTAGCCATCACAGGTTGGATGGGGAGGATTCTGCTGCTCTGGAGAAGACCTCTGGTGTCTTTCTCTGTATTGCTGTAGGTTGAACCAAAGATAGTTTCAGGGTCTTATATTCCGGTGCAAAAAAGCTTCATCTCTTCCCAAGTAGCCATGTGGTGAGTTATGGAAGCATGTGTTTGGGATGACAGCAGCCCTTCTATAGAGTCTCTGCTAAAATGGTTTCTTCTGTGTTGCAGGTACCTACTTTACCTGCTGTTTGCCCACTGTTTCTTCCCCATCCTGGCCAACCTGCAGTTTTCTATGAAAGCCATTTCAGCAAAAATAATGTTCCTACCAGGCTGGAAGGTGGTGCCGAGCCTGGTTGGACTTGTGTAGTGGGACCTTGTACTGGTGGCCTCTCTGACAGTGCGGGATGGGAAGGCTGCCCGAGAGAGCATCTCAGAAGTGTTGGTAGCACACTCACCGTGCATGGGGAGCCCCTGCAGCTGGGCCATTGGAGGAGCCACCTCCTTGGAGAGGGGATGCTGGGGCTCTGGCTTGGTTCAAGGCAGACTCGGGGTGAGGTTGGGACCTGGCAATGATGCAAGTAAAGGACTTATGTACTGGAAATGACTGGATAGGGTACTGATGGGGAAGGTGCAGACACCTTGTATCTAGGTGGAGCAGTGGTAATTTGTGTTTATACCTGAATTTTGGGGATTCTCAAAGCAAACCATGTCGGTCCTTGCAGGCAATTTAGAATAACTACTGGCTAAATATATTCCTTGGAGCAGATTGATGTAGTGCAGTCTTCTATATAGATATACTGTGAAAGCAGTGCTGGGCAGAAGCTCATGGGGCAGCTGGAGAGTTGCTGTGCCTTAGCAGCCCCTCAGAGCTCTCTGAGCTGTGCTGGAAGCCCCTCTGGTCTCCAGGGCAGCACAGGGGGAGCTTAAAGTCACTTGTCGCTTTTTGTCTTCCTGGCACGTGAATTTTGGGTTACTGTGCGGCACCTGTCAAAAGATGTATGCTGTCCTCTCCTATTTATTTTGCTCTATGCAGAATTCTACTAAAAAAAGGGAGGGATTGAGTCTTTTCAAACTGGAGATTTAGTATTCAGCTCTGCTGGCTGACTCACCGGTAGGAAAATTCCCACTGACTTGAGTTAGAGTTGAATGGGTTGTATTATCTTTTCATATGCAGAAAATTATTTTGAAATTGAAGTTAATAACAGCAATTTAAAAATTGTCATTGATAGAAAGATAATACAATATTTAGTTGTATCATGTTCTCTTTATGATCTGATGTTTGAATAAAAGCACTTTTTCTGCTTTTTTTTCCTTAATTAGCGTGTCATGAAGAAGTTTGTGGCATCAAACACACTATCTAATTACATTCATTAGTAGCATCTCCAGGACAAGTTTTAATTAAGTTGTACAATGTAGATCAATACTTGTTTTGCATCCATTGCAACTTAAGACAGGAATATACTGTTCTGCACAGTTTAATTACAGTGATTGTAATAGAAGGAATTTGGGTAAACCTACCATTTTGACAACTGCGCTCCCTTCTCTTGCTTTTTAAAGTACTATACAGTTATAATATGGGACATGTTATTTATGTGTGTCCTATTTTGCAGTATATTTTAAGGTCACCCTTTTTATCCCATTAAAAAGAAAATACAGAGTGGTTCAGGAGCATGTGGGTACTGGTGCTTGACTTCAGCTGGAGCAGGAGACCTTAATGAGCATTTTACCTGCAGACTTCAGGAGGAGAAAGGCTGATCATCACCGGGTGATGTATCTAATGGTGGATGATAGCAATACTTTTATATTGCTTAGGCTGTAGGGTGGAAAGCCCCCTAATTGTATGTTTACTTACTGTGGATGTAGTTCAGTGTAGTCTCTGAGTATTGTTTCCACCAAATGTCCTGTAGTTTGGTAGCATTGTGCCAGCTCCTGACTGTTTTCTGTTTTGGCAGGAGAAAGCAATCTGGGTGAGAAACCTGTGAGCTACCAAATGTTTTTGCTCAACACAACAAAAATATACTAGACCAGACAGAACATCTATATGCCTTATGATAATGTGCTGCATTAATACTTGCATACATTGTGAAAATATCTGGATAGACGAATCTTTTAAAGATAAGTGATTGGTGCCAGACCTGAGAACTGGTTTGCTGGTTTTTTTTCTGCCTCAGTGTTGGTTTTTTGTGTTTTGGGCTGGTTTTGTGTACAAGGGACTACAGTTACCAACCTTCAGTGCAGTGCAATGATAAAAACCAGACTGACTCAGACAACTTTGTTTTTTTCCAAACTAGATCTGTTAATTAATCTTAATTTGTTTTTTTAATTATTCCTTAAGATTTTAAAGGAGCATGCCTTTTAGTATAGCGTGCTTATAGGTTTTCTTACTGTGCCTCTGTAAATAGTGTAGTCTTGATAACTGAAGTACTCAGTTGACAGTATTTTAAATTTTCTTCTGCTGTGTCCTGCAGTGGGGTGACCTGGGCTGGTGTAAGGAAGGGTCTGTATGTCTCATAGATGTTTGCACTGGTATATTTGGCTGTGCAGAGACAGCAAATCAGCCTGATGTGAGTCCTAGGGGGTGAAGGTTATGATATTTGCATCCTTTATACTTGTGTATGCAACCTGTTTGTTTCTCTTCTCTAGCAATCTTGAAGTACCTACATGGTTGGTACTAAAGGAGTGAGCACAAAGCTGCCTCCACGTGTTTCAAGCTTGTTCTTGGGCTAGATTATCATGGGCTGGAAAGTCTTGAAAGTCCAATCGTGAAAACTTCCAGTGGGATTTTTAAAGAACATGTAGGGTGGAGATCAGGAATTGAAGACCCGGGGAAATCGCTTCCTTTTCAGGAGCAACATGAGTACAAAAAGCGAGGTATTAAGCTTTCAGATCAGACAAATATACTGTGAGAAGCAAGAGTGGTAATCCAAAGGGGAGGAAATCGTGTGCTTTTAAGGTACAATAAAGTTCCTTCTAGGTTTAGATGTTTGGATGGCAGCTGTTGATTCAGGGACAAGCTTTTAACTTGGAGATTTAAAGCCCTGAGTACAGGAGGTGAAAGCTCAGCACCAGAAGCTGCTATAATTTTCCTTAGCTGAGTTAAATGTGTGTAGATTTAATTACTTCATACTTTTTACTCAGTATTTCAGGTAATACGAGGGGAAAAAATGTTATAAGCTTGGGAATAGTTTTTTGCTGTTTAATGTAAATTATTGATTGCTTATGTGACTTAACAAAGCTACTCTGAAGTTTTGAGTTGGGGAGAAAAAAGAACCCTTGGATGTCTTACAATGAAGTTTTCAAAGACTTGGGGAAAGATGTGGGAGAGGGAGAAAAGAACAGATTCCTGCTAACAGTAATACTGTAATACTTGCACATAAAATATTTTAAAAATTCATAATAGCAAACTCTGCATGTTGTTTCTTGTTTCATTTTTGTCTTAAAGGCCTGATTATGCTGAAAACATGCCACCTTAAAAGAATTGTGTGTATAAGCACACATAGATGTTTGTATGTGTACACCTATATACTATATGTCTTACATATACACATAAACACACAGTGTGCATTATGTATTTATTCCCCCCAAAAGACCAGCTCCTCAGAACACGAAGGATCTGGATCTTAGAGAAATTTAATGCATTTGCAATTTGGTTTGTGGCAGATCTCAAAGGAATAAAGTAATGCATATATAGAATTGTTTTCAGTGTATGACCTCATTGTTAGAGGAGTTATTGCATTGTTATTCTGCTTTACAAAAATCCAACTTCCTTTGTTAATTATAAACAGCCTGTTTACCATAGCCACATAAACCTTGAAATATTTACTGAAGTTCGTAATCCATCCATCTTCCTTAACAGTTTTTTCTCCTATTTTCAGTGAATTTACTGGACTCGCGCACAGTAATGGGGGATCTGGGATGGATAGCCTACCCAAAAAATGGGGTAAGTCTCTGTTGTTGTTTGCTTTCTCTCTCACAAATGATACTAACCGTTTCCATTCGGAAAGTAGACTACTGGGTTTTAAAACTCCCTGGAGTGATTTGTCGGCAATGGAGGGGAAAAAAATAAATAAAACAACAAGCTGTCACTGGAAAAATGGAGCTGTGTGGCTAGGGGATTGATTTATTTATGCAGTAAAGCCAGCCACAAGTATTAAAAAAAAAATCATGAGTCAGCCCCTGTGGTGCTCCTCTCACCAAAAAAAATCCACGAGGTTATTTTTTTTTTTTTTAATTGTAAATTCATAGAATCATAGAATGGTTTGGGTTGGAAGGAACCTTAAAGATCATCTAGTTCCAACCCCCCTGCTGCAGGCAGGGACACCCTCCACTAGACCAGGTCTCCCAAAGCCCCATCCAACCTGGTCTTAAACACTTCCAGGGATGGGGCATCTACAACCTCTCTGGGCAACCTGTTCCAGTGCCTCACCACTCTAACAGTAAAGAATTTCTTTCTAACATCTAATCTAAATCGACCCTCCTTCAGCTTAAACCCATTACCCCTTGTCCTGTCACTACACTCCCTGATAAACAGTCCCTCACCATCTTTCCTGTAGGCCCCTTCAGGTACTGGTAAGCTGCAATTAGATCTCCCCAGAGCCTTCTTTTCTCCAGGCTGAACAATCCCAACTCTCTCAGCCTGTCCTCGTAGGAGAGGTGCTCCAGCCCTCTGATGAGCTTCGTGGCCCTCCTCTGGACTCTCTCCAACAGCTCCACGTCTCTCCTGTACTGGGGCCCCCAGAGCTGGACGTAGTACTCCAGGTGGGGTCTCACAAGAGCGGAGTAGAGGGGGAGAACCACCTCCCTCAACCTGCTGGTCACGCCTCTTTTGATGCAGCCCAGGACACAGCTGGCTTTCTGGGCTGCAAGCGCACACTGCCAACTCCTGTTGAGCTTCTCATCAATCAGTACCCACAAGTCCTTCTCCTCGGGGCTGCTTTCAATCCATTCCTTGCCCAGCCTATAGTCGTGCTTGGGATTGCACCAACCCACATGCAGGACCTTGCACTTGGCCTTGTTGAACTTCATGCGGTTCACATGGGCCCACCTCTCCAGCCTGTCAAGGTCCCTCTGGATGGCATCCCTTCCCTCCAGCGTGTCGACCACACCACACAGCTTGGTGTCGTCAGCAAACTTGCTGAGGGTGCACTCGATCCCACTGTCCGCGTTGCCGACAAAGATGTTAAACAGCGCCGGTCCCAGTACCGACCCCTGAGGGACGCCACTCGTCACCGTTCTCCACTTGGACATTGAGCCATTGACCACAACTCTTTGAGTGCAACCATCCAGCCAGTTCCTTATCCACTGAGTGGTCCATCCATCAAATCCATGTCTCTCCAATTTAGAGACAAGGATGTCATGCGGGACAGTGTCAAATGCCTTGCACAAGTCCAGGTAGATGATGTCAGCTGCCCTTCCCTTATCCACCAATTCTGTAACCCCATCATAGAAGGCCACCAAGTTTGTCAGGCACGATTTGCCCTTAGTGAAGCCATGTTGGCTGTCACCGATCACCTCCTTATCTTCCATGTGCCTGAGCATAGTCTCCAGGAGGGTCTGCTCCATAATCTTGTCAGACACGGAGGTGAGACTGACCAGCCTGTAGTTCCCTGGGTCTTCCTTTTTACCCTTCTTAAAAATGGGGGTTATGTTCCCCCTCTTCCAGTCAGTGGGAACTTTGCCGGACTGCCAGGACTTCTCAAATATGATGGAGAGTGGCCTGGCCACTTCATCCGCCAGTTGCCTCTTTTCTTGAGCCTTTGGGGTAAATGTACAATACAATTTTCTGGAAGTTTTCTTCTGAAACTCAGGGCCTGGGACATTACTGTTAACTTTAAATGAACAGGGCTGTTCAGAAATACTTTTCACGCTTATGATAAAATTCTGGGAGCTGATGACACTGGAACAGGAGCTGAGTTTTAACGACCTTGAAGACCCTCTGTCCCTTACCATTAACTATACCGAGAACTGAATGAACCAGGCCTCCTAATTTGATACCTGAAATAAGTGCTGGAGCTTAGATGCATTAATGCCCTCCAGGATGTCTGCTTGGCCTGGCTGCATTGTGCGAGCAGTCATTGCTGTGACTTTTGGTCTTTGGTTTGGCTGGGGCATCCTCAATGCCATACTGTTACGGAGCTTTGGTACCATCTTGAAAGGCTGGCTTCTGCATGATGCTGAGTATTCCTCTTCTTGGGAGCCCTGAGCACTGTGTGAGGTCAGGAAACATCCCAAGACAGAAACGCTGCACGACCGAGCCCTCCAACAGAGCAGCTCTCAGGAACGTGTTATTCCAGAGTGTTAGTCACCAGCTGAAATGGGCTGCAGAATTGCCTTGGACTCTAGTTTGATTGTCATAAAAATGGTGGTAATGTTTATATAAAATGCAGCCAACCCTGCACATACTTATTACACGCTGAATTAAAGTCTGGCTTTCTATATATTCTGTGTAGATGAAAGGTTGTGGAAATGGCAGCCTTACACAGATGAGCTGCGTGCTTGCATGCATGGGTTATAGCAGGGATGTGAAAGCTACACGGGGAGCTGAGTTTATCCTCAGCTCAGTTCAAGATCTAATCCTGTTGCTGTCAGAGTCTACAAAAGTATTTTTTTCTCTATTGATTTAAAGCCAAGAACTAAACTTGCTTTCCTTGCGTGTGTGGGCATCGGAATAACCAGTGCCAGCTGTGCTGGCAAAGCAATGCGTTGGTGCCATGGCACACTATAAAGATCCTGGTGTCCAATTCTTTATGGAAGACTTTTCTTTTTTCAACACCTCTAGGTATTTTTCCTATGGTGTAAAGCACAGTTACTGTATATGCCAATGTCCTTATGGGAATATCAGTGGAGAAATAACTAGGCCTGAAGAGTTCAGAAGATTCCTGAGTCTGTAAGTGTAGATGAGTAAATGAAAAGCTAAATATCCTATGCATAAACCTCAGTTGTGGTGGGGTTTTTTTCATTATTTAGAGAAACCATTGTATATTTACAAGTTCAGTTTCCAAACAGCACCTGAAAGTGCACTCATGAATGCCAAATTAATGGTTACTGACTGAAAAGGGAGGATTTTTTCCTTAAATTAACTTCCACAAATAAAATTGAACCAGGCAGTTGTTTTTTGATTTTCCAGAAATCTTCTCTCAGTCTTCTTTGTTTTCATGGGACATCATGAAAATTCATGAGGATAGTCTGGTTGTCTCTTTCTTGGCCTAATATATTCACAGTATTTTACAAGTACCGAAAAAAGTCTTTCCAGACTTTCTTCTCTAACCCCCTTATCTGCTCTGCAATCAGCTATGCTGCAGTCATACTCTGTTTACTTTTATTTTTTTAAAAAAAAGATCTACCTTGTATAAATATTTTAAGTAACTCTCACTTTAGGATTTGAATTTGGAAAAGGTGGGAGCTTTAATAGAGATCAGAGATATGCAAGCTGGTTTTTTTGAGATACTCTCATACAAATTTGTACTCTCAGGATATCCTCTTAGGGGAAATTTTGGAAGGTCCCTGTATCTGTTCTGCATAGTCCCCCATCAAGGACAGGAGCAGAAATGTCATAATGTGTCACACTTTGCAACACTAGAGTGTGTAGATACAGACCATGTGCTGAATTAAGCTTTTTGATGTATGGTATTTCATTATTGCTATTAACAGTATCTTGTAAAGTCTAGTCACTTTTTCAAGTACTTGGTAGCAATTTCAGTGGTGATAATAGTTCCCACTGAGGATACGTTAGCTTTTGAAGCAGCCTTCAACTCTGCCAGTGTTGCTGCTTCTCCACTTGATTTTTTTTTTTATTTGTTATGAATCTTAAGGAAACAGTATTTTTCCTAGAAATCTGCTAGAAATAGGAGGTTGCACCAGGAGCACAGCTGCTGTTAAAGAAAGCAAGTGTTTAGTCTTTGTAGTTGTATAGGAGCGCCTGGGAGAAGTTATCTGTGTGTCACAAAGGCTCAGGCCGGTAGGTTTTGAAAACAGATTTCCATATTTATTTTAAAAACAAAACCAACCCCCACCAAAACAATGGGGGTAAGAGGTCCAGTCAAGCCAAATGAGCTTGCTTTTGGCAGATTCTTTGTAGGTGCCATAGTCTAAATTTTTGTTATAGCTGTGTGCCATGGTAGTTTTTGTCTGTTAAAGCTTTAAGACATTCCATGCTCCAGGGAGGTCCCGCTGCCCTCATTTAGCCTGTTGCTCACCTCATGTTGCTGAACACAATGGGAAAATGTGATCTGACTTGGGAAATGAAAGCAGTGGTGTATGGGAAGGAGATTGACCCTACAGTCTGGAGACAGATTAGGTTTGGAGGTAGACCTGTTTCATGGCTGTAATTCCAAATAAAGCACCGCAGCTACTTTAGTCTCCATAAGATCAGACCTTGGTCCACTGCTAAACAGCATGTACCAGCTCCTCTAGTGAGTAATGTGTTGTAGGGGAAGGTAGAGGAGCACTTTAGCCAAGGGTTGCCTCTGCAGAGCTTTGTCTAGCTAGGTGATTGGTACAGGTTTCATTTGTGTCCAGTATCTTTGCAGCCTGACTGGCCTTCATTTCCACCGTGCACGCAGAAGGTAAGAAAAATCGCCCTCTTCCATCATATGGAGTATTGAGGGACCAGTGGAAATAAATAATGCGACTGAAATATGCTGTGGCCAAGCAGGGGTTGAAACAATGTCTCCTGGTATGAAGAACCTGCTGTGGTGCAGGAGAAGGTGTTTTCTTCTTTCTGCTGCTTTGCTCTGAAGCATTAATGAATCCCGGTAGTGTGGCCTCCTGGCTGCCCCAGGAGGCCTTCCCTGGCCATGCGGGTTCAGCAGCTTGCAGCAGTGCTGCAGTCGGCTCTTAAACCTGCAGTTATATCTGTTAGAGCGTGAGCAAGGTCCTTGTGAGGTCTGCATGGCCATGGTGCTCAGAAAAGGGACTCTCCCTGCCAGTGGAGCGTGGTCAGCATGGAAATGCTGCCCCTTTCGCAGGCCAAGTCAGGAATTGATCCTGTTATTACATGCCAAAGGGACAATTTGGACTTTGCTTTGCAGCTCATGTAAGCTTACTGTAACCTGAAGGAGGTTATTGGAATTGCCAGAGGCTGTATCAGAAAAGTCTGGTCCCTCTTGTGTAGTAGGAAGCCTTCCAAGCATATCAACAAAACCAGTCAGGTTTTTTATCAAAGCCTATGCTTGTACAGCAGGTCTGCAAAGCCTGCAGTCTTTCTTACCTCCGGACTTCTTCCTGGGGTGCTGTTTAGGATTACCCAAACTGGCCACATCAGAAGTTTACTTGTGACACCAACTAGCTCTGACCTACAGAAACTGCAACAACTGCGTGCACTTGCCTGTGCTAAACATACATTTTTATCATATGGAAACAGAAGTAGGAACTTAAGCTGCAGGAGGGTTGATTTAGATTAGATGTTAGAAAGAGATTCTTTACTGTGAGGGTGGTGAGGCACTGGAACAGGTTGCCCAGAGAGGTTGTGGAGGCCCCATCCCTGGAAGTGTTCAAGGCCAGGTTGGATGAGGCTTTGGGCAACGTGGTCTAGTGGAGGGTGTCCCTGCCTGCAGCAGGGGGGGTGGAACTAGATGATCTTTGAGGTCCATTCCAACCCAAACCATTCTATGATTCTAACAATGGTAAATACTGCAAGAGAAACAGCTGGGTCAGCAATGTTTGTAGGCTGTTTTGCTTCTTCTCCTCCCTTGATTTGGCAGGAGACTCAGCATGATGCATTTTGACTCCCTGCAAAGCCATAGCAGGGGGAGAAGCTCCAAAGAGCCCTTCTAAAGCTGTGATATTCAGTCTTATTTGGTCCGGCCAAGTGAAAACACAGCCACTTCTGACAATATCCAGATAATTGCAAAAGTTGATGATTAAAATAAATGCTTTCTTTTAGCTGGCTTGATTTATTCCGCGATTATGTCTGATTTTTGTTTCAGTGGCTATAATAACACTGATTTATTTGTTTCAGGCCCTCCCTTCTTTCAGGGTTTATTTTAAAACTTATTTCTTTACAGCTAAGAAATACTCTTTTTCTGTCCAAATCAGAGTGCCACGCACCTGCTTTGTTTTTGTGTAAACGGGTCCTCTCCCATCTCCTCCACCTCCCATTGATTTCCCTGACCTTCCTGTAGCACAGAACAGGAAAGCCTCTGTGGTCCTTGGGGTATGGGCTCTGTGCTGTGTCTCATTGCACAGCTCCGTGTGCTGGCATTTTTTTTAGGCTCAGACAGGAAAATAAACATGTACTAACAAATCTTGTCCTGTGGAGATGTTCAGAATTCTTTATTCATTGCAGAAAATGAGAGAGCTAGATGACTTGTTGCACATGAACAGTAAGAGGGAAAGCGATTGCCCTGGCTTTTGGTGGTTAATAAGGCCAAATACTGAAAGTTGGGGGGTAAATTCAACCAGATAGACTCTGCAAGTTGCTTCTCACTTATGTAGGACATTGGTGGGTTTGATTTTTTTTAATTTTTTTTTTTTTTCTTGCATGCGGCATTTTTGGCTCATTCTTTTGAGGACACATACCCTAGGGTGCCTCTTTGAAGTTAAAAATAACAGCGATTTAGATTACTCAGCATGGTTCGTGAATAGATTCATGTTGCTCTCTGTCGATCCTAGTTCAGATAGAGATTTTATACAGGAATCCTGGATTGGAGGCAGTGTTTGCCCTCAGGGACAGAAATAAAATAAAGAGGGAGGGATAGGAGGTAGTAAAAGGAGAATGAGGATTCTTGGCACCATTGAGCTGTGTCATGTAGCTATGATTATAATTGGCATTTTCAGGGCAGTACTTTTGGCAGCCTGTGGTTTTTTCCTGCAAATGCTGCTGCTCGGCTGTGACCGGTGTAGAAGAGGAATCAGGGCTATGCTAACATGGCAAGAATGCAATTCATACTGCAGCAGGGAGCATGATGGAAATAAGTAATACCTGGGTAGGTGAAAAAATATATGTATTAATGACATCTTAAAAACCTGCAATTTGGCTGATTTGTTTACATTTACATGCTTTTGTGCATGCACAGGTTGGTAGGAAACATACTGCACATCTAAGTATTTGAAGTGAACTGAGAAACCCAAATGAAATTACGTGAAATTTTCTGGTATATACAGAATAAAGGAATCTTACATGAATAATTTGTGGAATGATGTTGAGTTCAATAGAATTCAAATATATGGGGGGTTTGTTTACCATTAAGATTCCTTCAGGTAAAATGCAGTATCTGTATATATGTAAACTTCTGTCTTCTGTGACCCTCCCCCTGGTTCTTCATGTGCTTACATGGTTGTTTTTGCTCATATCCCATGGGGCCACGATGACATGTTTTCTTTTGGTTATGCTGCCTGTTTTAGTGTGCCAGAGTGATTCATGCATGCTTGTATTGCATAGCATCATTATAAGAAAAGAGCTTGAGCTTTGGATCTGAAAAGATACCACAAGTTAATAATGCAGTTGTGCAGGACCCTTGTGATAATTGAACTAAACTGTGTTTTAAAGCAGTGCTGAGTTCATGTTTCAAACTCTGAGAGCTCCAGAGTGAGAATGAAGATGCTGGAGTTAACGGGAGTAGAATTTGGTCAGCTCGTTACTGTTCAAATCTGTGGATTTCCCTGGTGAGTTGGTGGCCTCACCACTGCTTGTAGAGCTGCATTTGTTTCACAGAGTTTGAATATATCAACCAAAATCTAAAGAGATCAGCTCTTCAGTGGAGAGATGCATCTTGTGTGGAAAGGCTGATGGGAGCTGGGTGTAGGGTAGAGTATTGGACTGGCCTACAACCACCTTGAGGGATGCAGGGAAAAAAGGAATAACCTCTTGCCCAGGTTGGCAATGGGTATGATAAGAAAAACAGCATTTGTTTCAGCTAAACTGATTGGGATTAAATTTGGTGGAAAATAATCTCTACTGGTGCATCTTTGGGGCAGATGTGGGTTTTTCACAGGAGGTCTCTGACAGCATGTCAAACCATCATCTCTGTTTCTCTGGACAAACAGAGTTCATTTCTTCTGAACGAACAAGCCAGGTGATCTGTTTTGGTCTTTTCCACCCCTACATCTGAAGCCCTGCTGTCTGAAAACTTGTCCTGACTCTGTCTAGAGTGATCTGTTTTTGTTTCTGAGATGTCTTTTTTTTTTTTTTTTTTTTTTTTTTTTTTTTTTTTTAATCTTGCCCTGCTTAAAAACCACATTACTGTTACCCTGTGTTTAAGATCTACTCCTGTGATGGCTGCAACAGATTAGTGATGGTATGTAGCTGCTTTTAAACCAGAGCACCTCATGCTAGACAGCAGTTCTCACTGAATAGCTTCACCATTTTATTCGTGTCCTTTCTCGGATCTTCTTTCCCAATCTGAAGTTAAATCTTTTAACTCCATTTGCGAATAGTCTTGAACTTGTCCTGGACTCCCAGCTAGCTGCCCTTTGGTTTGTACGCTGTTGACATGAATCAAGCCTTTATTCGGGAGCAGCATCTGGTGAGGCATAGGTCTTATTAAAGAAGATCTAAAATGCCTAGAGTACTCTAAGGTACTGTAAAATAAATTAATACTGGTGAGATTAAGAATAAAGCAAATCTTTATCTCAGCTAGAGCTGTATTACTGGAATAATATATTACTATCCTGGTCTTGAAAATCCACCACAGAAGAAATGAAGGCTGATCCTTCCTTATATTGTTTTGTAAATACAGTTGTCAGCATTAGGTTCCTCCACGCAGGCTCATTGGGCAAACAATAATCTCCTTTCACGCTAAAAAGTCTTTTTTTTCTCTAGTGTCTAGGAATTATGTTTGGGGATAAAAGAGCTTTGAAGAGCTTTATCTTCTAAAACCATTGTTTTCTGTTACTTGTGTGCCAATTTCAGAAGTATTGGTATCCAACAGTTAGTAGCCGTACAATTAAAATGTATAAGTGTCGTGCTGTCATGGAGAAACTGAAACTTTGCAGAATAAAGTATTACCATTACAGAATGCATATGCAACAGTCCAGAGTTTATAAAACATGCATTGGGATTTTATAGCTTATGTTGATGAATTTTTGTAGAATGTTACTTACGACTTCATATGCTAAATATATGTATCAGTGGATTACTTATCACTTAATTGCATAATGCTTTTATAAGACTTAAAATGCGTTGGCCTTGCTTTTGCCCCATTTGACAGCATATACTTTTATTCAGGTTAATGGCTTATTTGGGTAACTAAATTCAAGACTGCAGTCCTGTTTGATTTATTTAGCGTTCTTATAAATTGGTTTTCTTTTCATGTTACTCATTCAGGAAAGCCAGCTCAAAAACCATGAAATAAAATGAATGCTAACTTAAGAAAAGGAAACACATGGTAGGTTTGTCTAGAGGGAGGATATTTTAAATGCAAAACTCCTGAACATAGTGTTAAAATGGAAGCTGTTATTTTGTCTTCATGACCAATGGTTGCCTTATGTATTGCACAGTGAATGAAGACAATAAGAATTGAGGCCTTTTTTGAAGACTCATCACCTACTTTAAAACCACTAAGGAGAGCTTTTTAATTGCTGTTTTACTGCAAAGTTCTGATACGTGGCTATTCAAGAAATAGTTCAGCAGCTGAACATCAAGGGCTGTTAGAACAAACTTTCATCCATTTTTCAAGTTATTAATAGGAATGGTTCAGGATTTTCAGAGATGGAAAATGGCAGCATCACATTCTCTGTTTCCTTGTCCTGATCACAAAAAAACGGGGTGTTTTACAGTTGCTGAAGGCTATGTGCACATACGAAAGGGGAGGGTAGGACTGTGTTTTTGGCTAGTGAAAGAAAATGCCAGTATTTTAGTTGGAAGCTCTTTTTACCTCAAAATATTTTGGTTTTATAGTCTTAGTTTATCTTAAGATGTCTTCATTTGGGGACAAAAAGCATGCTGAGCTATATGATTTGGTGTGTTTGACTAAAGCAGTCAGTAATCACGAGGTTTGTCGGTTTTAATATTGAAAATACTGTGGCAAAACAGATCAGAGATCAAGTACCAGGAGTACACGTGGATGCAAATACATCCTTTTGGGGGTTGTGTGTTAAGTCTTCTCCACAGAAAAGTGGTAGCTGCTCTCACCAGCTTTCAGGCTCTTCCCAACACGAATGATAAAGCGCTGTTGAAGGGAACATGGGTGACACCTGGCTATCAGTCATCCCTGCGTTACCACTGTGACATTGTACGCTGCCAAGCTGCTGTGATTGATTGTCTGTACCCCGTGGGCTGAACAATGGCTGCTGCTTCCTCTGCCTGGTCAGAGAGTTTGGGGGGGACCCCACCCAAAAATCCTCAAATGAAAAAAAAAAAAAAAAAGGAAAAAAAAAAAAAGAAAAGACCCTGCCATCCTGCAGGGAGTTGTGAGCATTTAGGGGAGAAAGCAATTATTTTTTTCCATGTGTAATGGGAAATTACTGTTCCTTATTTCTAATTCAAGATGGTTTACTGAAAACACTTCAGTGATGTAGTAGTGGCTTAGACTTAGGAGTTAATGACGCTTGCGTGTTAGTTTGATCCTTACCTACCCCTGTATGATCTTAGTAAGGAATAATCCATGGATGAGTTGCCAGATAGTTGCAGGGGGGCAGGATCAGGTCCTGGGGGTGGGTAGGAAGCAAGTCACTGCCAAGAAGAGTGGGGTCTGTGCATCAGTATGTTGATGAAGGAGGACAAGGAATTGCCTGCTGAGCTGGGCACCTCTGGGGCAGTTCCCAGCAGAGGGGTGGTGGTGATGGTGAGGAGCAGAAGTTGCTTTCTAAAAACTGCATCTGTCAGACCAGGCTGAAACATCCCCAGCACAGCCCTTGATTTGCCTCCTTTTGCTACTTTCCAAGAAGGGAAGTATTATTAGATACCTCGTTCTTGCCAGAATGCTCTAATAAGTATTTAATTTGTGTATTCTTGCTTATGTATCTTTTGTGTTCATTACACCAGCAAGTGCCAGGCCACTACTTTGATTATATTAAATTCTTGATTTAACAAAATGAACAGTAGAAAAAACCCAAATTATTCTATTTTAAGCAAACGTGTTTAAATTGTTAGAAAAGTTATCCATTCCTAAAGCATGTTTTCACGTCAAGACTGCATCTTACTGATTTTCGTTTATATGAACTACCTGTATATTGAAACACAGAAAATAATGTCCTGTAGATCTGTTACTGTGCTGAAATAAGATAAACCAGAAGCTTGTAAAGATGTGTGCTTTCTGTGGATAGTTACCCCTCCTTGGGAAGCTTTCTTTCAGTATCAAAGATGGGAACTTTTGGCTCTGAAGGGGAGGAAGGACTGAGCCTTTATGCTGCAAAAATTCTCATTTGACCCCAGCAAAAATATTGTGGGGCAAGTGACCTGGCCCTCGTCTTCAAAGGTCTTCCTATAACAGCAATGATTCTTCCCGTAATATTGACAGTCCATAATGCTGTGCAGAAGATGCAGTTGGCAGGAGAAGATAGCGCGGAGTATTTCTTAATGTGATTTGAGATGTTGGTGTACACGGTTAATCCATTTGCAGTTCTGTTCTGCTTGCAAAAAAGAGCTGCAGGCTTGGTGTTATTCTTGTTCAAGTCATCCCCTCCCCTGCCTTGCCTTTGGCTATGAGCTAAACCAAGAACTGGTGAATGAGGACAGGGTGGGAGAGGAGGTGATGATTTGTAACTTAAATATTTTACTTAAAGTGATCTTCCAGAATTAATTGATTTTTTTTAGGTGTTTCAGTTCCTCTGTGATGCAGATGTGCCGCTCGTAGGGAGCGGTCCTGCTAGGATGCTATCCCCAAGACCCAGCTGCACGTAGCAGGTACCAAGTGAGGTGGGGAAAATTGTCTGTTTCTGAAAAGGATGACTTAGATTTGCTATTTTTTCCTTCCGCCGTTTAGAAAAGCTACTACGTTCTGCCTGTGCTGGCAGCCTTTTTCATTGGGACCTAAATTTTTGTTTTGGGGGGGTAGGGGGGAGATGGGTGGCGTGTCTTTCATATTTTGCCTGCAAACTCCAGTTACAGCACTGATGATGTGATTCTCCTGGTTTCCTGCTGGAGCCAGGGCGTCGTTCATGAAGTTTTGTCAGTCAAAGTTGAGGGCGATCAAAATAACTTGTGCTCTGTATGATGTCTGCTCAGCATTGCCTGCTCCTGGTTCAGCCAACAGTAAAGGATAGTAACAAGGTGGCATTTCGTCTTCTGTTCAGAATGCTTGAGGATGTTAAGTTTTGTTTTATTTTAGCTTTATTTTCTTCCAAAATTGGGAATATTCACACTTGAGAGCTTTAGCTTGGTTTCAAACCTCCAAACTCTTTGACTGGGCAGCTGTTGTAGCTCCTTGCAAGACGTAATTTTAAGCACTGCTACAAATTGTAGGGCATGCACTGACTGTCTTAGTTGATTGCAATGCAAATGTATAGTAAGCCCGTAAATCGTAGCCAGCGTTGTGATTACAAATCATTACAATAATGCAAGATTATTCAGTTTGTCACAAATCCTTCTAGACTACACAATTAAAGTCGTAACCACAAGTATAATCCTGTGAGATAAAGTCACTTCATTACACAATCTCCTTCTGGTTTACTGTTTGCTTTATTTTGATGCCAGATTGAATAACCGAATGTTCCTGTGTAGTTAACTTCAATAGCAGCATATCTGCTTTTTGTGTCGCTGCTAATTCTGGAGTTTATTTTACATCCCTTAAAAATATGGGTATTGATGAATACAATATTTAGGCAAAGCCCTGATGATTTCAGTTCTAGTGCTGGGAAAATCAACCTAAAAATGATGAAGTTTTAGAAAAGAATTGCTGGTTGTGTCAATCAGTATAGATGTCTTGTCAGATAATCAGAAAATAAATGAGTTTGTCATTGATGTGTGGTGTTAGGTGATGGGGAAGGTGACTGCAAGCAGGTTGGTGCCTCCCTGCAAAAGGAGTGCTGCAGAATTACAGCGAGGCAGAGTACAGCTGCTGAACAAGAACAAAATGAATAGTTGACTTGGAAACGGATTTCAGACCAAATCAAACCTTTTTGCACAGTTTCAGATATCCATCTCCTTTTTTGTGTCGTACTTACTGTCTTCTCCTGATGTTGGATGTCGTGATGCTTCCAGTGCAAAGGAAACTGCAGTGGGCTAAGAAGTGACTTGTGCCCGTCGGCCAGAGCCCAATGACTCCGTGTGTCAGAGTAATTCTGATAAATATCCAGACTGAGATAATCAAAACCCGTCAGGGGATTTGGTTGTTGTCCTACGTATTAATTTTATTGATAATTGAATATCTGTGCCGATTACGCAGGCTGTAAGCTCAGCTTCCCAAGCCCTGTATATTCAATTTCAAAATGCTCCTCATTCAGAGTCTGGTATATTTAACTCAGAGGGGTGGTCTTGATGTGGACAGGCTGTACAGATGGGCAGGAGCTACTGTGTCCTTTGGAGTTGCAGTAACTAAGCCTGGCAGAGCCTGCTTCTCAGAGCTGTAGAAGTGTATTGAACTGGCAAATGTCTTTAACCCCCAGGGGATTTGGTTATGATGCTGCCTCCATAATGTTTGTAAAAGGCTTTTGCTGTGAAGGTGTTGGAGAGAAAGCAGGGAATCTTGAGCAACCCTTGCTGGGTGTTTGCAAAGCTATTTTGTTTGATGCCACTAGCCCAGGTAAACCTTCTGGACTCCTCTCTTCCCTGCCCCTTTTGAGCAGAGCACTTCTTCTGCTTGCCGGGTTAGCTCTGCCAGGGCTAACTTGGGGTGTTTTCCCCCAGCGCTGCTGTTTGCAGAGGCTGAGCTCGCTGAAGCTGGATGTGCAGAAGTCCCTGCGCATCTCTCCAGGTGTTGCAGAGGGTCTTTGGCAGAAGCCAGAATCTGTGTTGAGCTTTTTCGTATGAGAGGGGCTTTTCCCAGATAAATTCCCTGGTGCATTTGTCCCTGTTGGAAGACCACGTAGTGTCGCCACTCATCAAGGATAAAGCAAGCAACTGAGACCCAAAATGCATCCTAGAGCCATAGGTGTCCTGTGTTTTCTTAAACTGGGAATGAGCTTAACTTAGCAGTCTTGATTATCGCCTTTAAAAAACCAGACTTTCCCTTCCTTTTTTCTAACTTTTGTTTTGTCTGTTCAAAAATAAAGCAGGAAAGAGAGAAAATAGAGTGAAAACAAATTTTTTCACACACAATGCTGTGACCAAAGCTATTACTTGGCAAATTTCCTTTCTTCTCTGCTCTGCACAGCTTTAAATCTGAGAACTGAACTATTTTTCTCCCATATTACAGTAAATACATAAGTAATCAAAATGATATTAAGAAAGTTAGGCAACACCCCACTGTTCAAATATGCTAATTGCAAATCATTGACATTCTAGACATGCTGTTTCTTACTGAGTTATAGTTTCCTTGCTGGTGGAGTAAAATAATCAATTGAAAAAAAGCACAATATTATAGTATTTGCTAGTTCTCGTTATTTAAAAATAAGAACAGATTTGTGAATGTGTGAGCTGAAGGTAATGGTGTTGTAGCCTCATAGGATTTAAGGCCAGTGGGGTTGTTAACATTATGTACTTGAATCTCCTGTGCTCCTGTGGTACGTACAGCGTAGAAACTTGTTCAGGGGTCCTTGCAGCAGGTCTGGAACCTTGATTAGACCTACAGTGCATCTTCTGGAGAGGAGATTCTTCCTTGTACGATGAGCCCACCATATCCCTTTGTAGCTTGTGCCAACAGCAAGCTGTCCTTGTTGTAAGACAAACTAATCTTTCTAGCCTGAATTGGTCAAACTTCAGTTCTCAGTCAATGGATCTTGCTATACCTCTTCTTGCTAACTTTACAAGTATGTACTAGAAATCCCTCTCCTGCCTGCACCTCATTTCAGGCAAATAGAGGCCACAAGCCAGTTAGCCACATCCCAGCCTTCTCTCAATTATTTTTTTTTTTTAAAACAGATTTTTTGTGCTGTCAAGTAGGTTTTTGATCTCAAGTAGCTATGGACTCTCCTTTCTTGGATCTTTACAGTTTGTCCTAGCTGAAGTGTTGCCATTTGAAATGAAAGTGGCTTTCTGGAGGCAGTCTTAGTAAAGTGTTCCATTACATTTTTGTTTGCTGTGTGAGGCAAATGGATCACGAAGAGAAGAAAATCATCCTTGTGATGGAAGACAGGTAGAAGTGAAGGTGCAACTTTAGTGGCTGCTCAGCTGGATGCTGGGGCAGGGAGGAGTTTGGGGTACAGCACCAGATGTATCTATGACTTGAAACTGTGCTAGAGCTGTGCTGAAGCCTCTGCCATCAGTTGACCTGGGTGCTTGGATATTTGGTAAGGGGAGTCCATGGGAAATGGATGTGCTGCTACGTGAATGCAGGATGTACATTTTTTCTGTGGGGAAGACAGGTTCCTGTTACTTGGGAAGATAAAACCTTGCAGCCTTCTAAAGCCCTAGGAAAGGTAGGATTCAGTCCTGGCTCAGTGTCAGCTTTTGTGCAAGTAAAGACTTCACGTCTGTGAAGCCAAATACCTTGCTGCATCCCAGGACTCTGCATGTTTGAGTGGAGGAGACTGCACTGAAATCACCTGTGTGCTTGGATTGCCTGTCTCTGACTGCGTCAGTCCACACAAATATGAAAATTCCCTTTTTGTGTGTATGAGTGGTAGAGTTCTTTAGATCTGGTCCTATGTGACTCGCACGGAAGGCTAGGGGAAGCTATGGAGATGCAACAACAGGTTTTTGTGTCTTTCCCCTAAATGGCTTATTCCTTTACTTAATATGAAATTTCCTTCACTGCTTACTGTTTTAAGTTTCTTTGCACACAATAATTTATGGATGAGAGCACACATTATTAGAAAGCTTTATGTATTATCTACTATGGGGGCAACTTTTCAACATCAGAGTGCCATTTCTTCGACTGTCTTAACTTCCAGTGGGTATGTGTTTTGGTAAGAAGAATGATGTCAATTAACCACATAACCTGTAGAAGTGCTGTTTCCTACGCTAATTAGTTCTTCCTCTGAGAACTGTACTTTTATTTTGCAAAGTGCATTTATTCTTTTCCTTTCAAACTTCAACACTTTTTGTGAAACACACATCCATGCTGAAAGAGTCTGAAGCTGAAGAGACAAAGATTGAAAGGGGATTGATTTCATGGTTTAACTGCTAAATAATGATAAAACTGGGTTTGTGATTTCATGTTTGTGTGAAGTGGTCAGTCAGTCCATTTTGTAAGAGTAAGTGTAAGGCCTAGAAGAATAGGGATGGATAAATAGTCATCTGTAGTGTCTGTGCCGAGTAATGCCTTTCTTCCTGGAAACTCCTGAAGATCATTTAAAACCTTTTTTTTTTTTTTTTTTTTAAAAACCAGAAATTCAGGCCACAGACAAGGAAAATGCTGTTCGAATGTAATTCGGCTGTGTTATGTCCATAAGCCGCACAAAACTGAGAGAAGCTTGCATTCAGTGATGGCTCTGCTGTGCAAGTCTCTCTTCTGTACGCGAGGCCAGGGGAGGTCCTTGCTTGTGGTTTTATGACTGGCCCTGGGCTGCTTTCCTAGCCATGGCTTGTTGATATTCAGTTGGTTCTTCAGTGGCTGTCAGATGCTGGAAGAGACCGTGAAGTAGCAGGAGGTTGCAGATGAGGAAAAATAGCCTATGAAGTATGGAACCTTTCCAGAAATGTATCTTCTGAGATGGTTAGGATATAGGACATTCATCATAAACAAATGAGCACATCTGTGTTTCTTCAGTTCCAGATTTAAAGAAGCATCGAGGTCCAGGTTGCATTTCTGTCCGACAGATTTACATCCTTATAATTCTGGTGCCATATTTAAATAGTAACATAAACCTGACAGGGTGGGAATTAAATCCCATAGAATAAAAAAGTAACTAAAAGTTGCATTATGTTGTAGAATAAGCATAACAAGCATCCACATGTATAATTTATTACCTATAGTGGGTAAGTACTTAACAGTCATAATAAACTCATTCCATTCATTCATTTTTAGATCTTAGCATACCGATTCAGACCTTAACTGAAAGTGAATATACAATCAATGTGAGGCTTTTTATGCTGGTTTAATAATGTAGGCCTGCCGAGGATCTTTAATTAAATAATTATTCTTTGTTCAATCAGGATAGATTGCTTCACTATAGGGATTGCAGGCAAGAACATGCAAAATCCACCCTGAACTGATCACGTTATAGCTGCTTACTGTAATCCTGTGTAAGTGATAGTCTTTGTCACACAAAGCAGTGAGAACAACCCAAAAACCAGGAAAAAAACTGTAGTCAGATATTAAAAATGTAATGCCTAATTCTGAGGTGATCAAAGAAAAGCAGGCTAAGACCCAATTTGGTGGTGCTGCGAGCAAAGTTACAGCTGTCTGACAAACGGGAAAAGTGGATTTTCTACAGGGTTCAGCTTCAACAGCTTGCTTTGTTTCTGGTGACAGTTGTAAGGTGCTCGGCATGTAGGGAATCAGAAAATCTGGATTTCAGGTTTTCTTACTGGTAACCTCCTGTATTCAAGAGGTGGCAAATGAAGCCGTTAGGAGGAGGTGCAATAAATTGCATGGTGTATGTGCCTGCTGTGCATGTCAGTTCCCATAAGAGGGTCTGCGCAGGCTGAGCAGCCGTCTCATTTCTTCTATCTGAGTGTATTGGAAATGCAAAAAAAATCAGTTTGGCGTGGGGGCTGCTGCTTGTAGCATTGCACAAGGCTGACTTCGGATGGCCCCTGCTGCCATGGCATGTCATTAATGCAGCTCACGGCGGCTGGACTGAGAGGGCTTCAGTGTTTATTAGGGGAATATAATCATTTAAGCTTGAATAACTTCGAAGCTCTAATGTGCCTGTTTGGCCAACAGAAATGAGATGTAAATTTGTGCTGAATAGCCACTGATTACAGAAAGATGATTAATGCAAGATTTAAAATTGATTTATGGGTGCAGTTGTCAAGGCCTAAGCCATGAATGTAATAATATCTCTATGAAAAGCTTTGGGTAGATTAGAGACCAGGGAGCAGGGACAAAATAATGCATTTGCTGGAGGGTCTGATAACGGTGTATGGGCTGCCTGTAATCTAGTCAAATTTAGTATATGCCTGAGAGGTTAGGCTTTGCCAGCACAGCACATGGATAACTGTGTCACTTTGCCTGAAATACTAGAAAACTGAGAAATTTAATCTGTTTTGTTTTCCATTAAATGCAATTTTTGATCAAGTATTTTTTCTCTTTTACTGGAAACTCGTAAAAAAGTGTTTCCTCACTTTCAGGAAACTATAGATAGTCGATGACAATGATAAAATTAAGGATTTAGTTTTTTGCATATTTTCACTGTTGTGGGCATTAAAAATAAGCCAAATGCTTTGTGTTATTCAAATTGTAGTAAGCACTTAAATCAAAATTTATTTAGGGCTCCTATTTAAATATTAGGACAACATTAAAGTAACAAGCAAATCGTCCTTTCTTGCTGGTTTCGAAAACTGTTCTGTGAACCTCTTGGTATCATCAGATGATGAGTAAAGTGAATGGTATCCAAAAAGCTTTGAAAATCCAGGCATTTGGTTATAAACCTAAAATGTATTTCGTACTGTGAGTCCTCTGAAAATCTGGCTCTGTCAGTCTTCCAGTGTTAAATTGTGTGGTGTCAACACTGTTTATGGCATTTGTTAAATTGTTCTGCAATGAGTGTTACATTAAGCAGTGAAAAATGATTTAATGGTATTGTGTTTCTTCATTGCCTCTTTCATGCTCATCTCTGTTGTCTTACCCTCAATTGCTGGAATGTGGTTTGAAATGGATGTTTTAATTCAGATATACAGAGAATTTCAAACCTTTAAAAAAAAGAAGAAATAAAATTGGGGGCGGGGGGGAGGGAGGCAGGGTTTGCAAATAACACATGGCTTTGTTCTGGGAAGGGGTCAGAGCACTCCCTGATTAGGCATGCTGGAGAGAGGCTGATGCTCCTTTTCATTTCAGTTGTGCTAACCTCCAGCTGGGTTCTCCTTCTATTTGGATACTGGTCCTGACATTGGTCATTGATCATGCAAATGATTGAAGTCTGAGCAAAACTTCTGTCCCATTTTAATTTTTTTCCATTGCATCTTGATGTGCAGCAATGAAAAGTCTAGGTGACTTTGTCCTGATGTTTCTTCATTCTTCAACAGCTTGAATCGTGCAAGTCTCTGAACAGATAATATAGTTCATCATAAGCATGTACTGCAAGTAATTTTTAAGGTTTTAATTGCTCTTCTTTCTTACAGGCTTGCTGGGGTGGGACTTGGTTTAGCAAATTACTGCTTGTGTTTTGAGATGTTATCTCAGCTTTACAGAATTCTGCATTATTTCTTGTCTTGTCAGTAGAACACAGCAATCCAGGAATTGTCAAAACTTTTGCATTATATTACACCTGGGGAGTTTTACTCAGAAGTCTCCTGCACAGCCTGCTGCAGAAATAGAAGACGTGGCAGCAAACTTTACATGCATATTGCAAATACAAAATAATGTTGAAGAATTGTTCAAGTAACAAATTCAAATGTTTAAACAATAGAAGCTGATGATTATGAAGTTCTCCATGTAACTTTAAGTAATTTCTGATATGTCGTCACATCTAGCACTTCTTGAGAGGAGCAGTCATGCTTAGTCTCACAGTTTCAGTGTGGGTCTTTGCTATTTGGTTTTTCCCCTCAGCTCTGAGCAGTGTGACTGTGTGAGAACCTTGGCATTACTTCATGGAGGAGGATGATTTTTAGCAGTCCCGATTGCGCACAGGACTTCACTTTTCTGCCTCAGTCTTCACCGGCAAGTGCTCTAGGTCACAGAAGGCAAAGGCAGGGACTGGGAGAATGCAGAACTGCCCACTGTAGGAGAAGATCAGGTTCGAGAATAACTAAGGAACCTGAAGGTGCACAAGTCCAGGGGACCTGATGAGTTGCATCCGTGGGTCTTGAGGGAACTGGCGGATGAAGTGGCCAGGCCACTCTCCATCATATTTGAGAAGTCCTGGCAGTCCGGCAAAGTTCCCACTGACTGGAAGAGGGGGAACATAACCCCCATTTTTAAGAAGGGTAAAAAGGAAGACCCAGGGAACTACAGGCTGGTCAGTCTCACCTCCGTGCCTGGCAAGATTATGGAGCAGACCCTCCTGGAGACTATGCTCAGGCACATGGAAGATAAGGAGGTGATCGGTGACAGCCAACACAGCTTCACTAAGGGCAAATCGTGCCTGACAAACTTGGTGGCCTTCTATGATGGGGTTACAGAATTGGTGGATAAGGGAAGGGCAGCTGACATCATCTACCTGGACTTGTGCAAGGCATTTAACACTGCCCTGCACGACATCCTTGTCTCTAAATTGGAGAGACATGGATTTGATGGATGGACCACTCAGTGGATAAGGAACTGGCTGGATGGTTGCACTCAAAGAGTTGTGGTCAATGGCTCAATGTCCAAGTGGAGAACGGTGACGAGTGGCGTTCCTCAGGGGTCGGTACTGGGACCGGCGCTGTTTAACATCTTTGTTGGTGACACGGGCAGCGGGATCGAGTGCACCCTCAGCAAGTTTGCCGACGACACCAAGCTGCGTGGTGTGGTCGACACGCTGGAGGGAAGGGATGCCATCCAGAGGGACCTTGACAGGCTGGAGAGGTGGGCCCGTGCAAACCACATGAAGTTCAACAAGGCCAAGTGCAAGGTCCTGCATGCGGGTTGGTGCAATCCCAAGCACGACTACAGGCTGGGCGAGGAATGGATTGAAAGCAGCCCCGAGGAGAAGGACTTGTGGGTATTGATTGATGAGAAGCTCAACAGGAGCCGGCAGTGTGCGCTTGCAGCCCAGAAAGCCAGCTGTGTCCTGGGCTGCATCAAAAGAGGCGTGACCAGCAGGTTGAGGGAGGTGATCCTGCCCCTCTACTCCACTCTTGTGACACCCCATCTGGAATACTGCGTCCAGCTCTGGAGGCCCCAGTACAGGAGAGACATGGAGCTGTTGGAGAGAGTCCAGAGGAGGGCCACGAAGCTGATCAGAGGGCTGGAGCACCTCTCCTATGAGGACAGGCTGAGAGAGTTGGGCTTGTTCAGCCTGGAGAAAAGGCGGCTCTGGGGAGATCTAATTGCAGCTTTCCAGTACCTGAAGGGGCCTAGAGGAAAGATGGTGAGGGACTGTTTATCAGGGAGTGTAGTGACAGGACAAGGGGTAATGGGTTTAAGCTGAAGGAGGGTCGATTTAGATTAGATGTGAGGAAGAAATTCTTTCCTGTGAGGGTGGTGAGGCACTGGAACAGGTTGCCCAAAGAGGCTGTGGATGTTCAAGGCCAGGTTGGATGGGGCTTTGGGCAACGTGGTCTAGTGGAGGGTGTCCCTGCCCGCAGCAGGGGGGTTGGAACTGGATGATCTTTGAGACCCCTTCCAACCCAAACCATTCTATGATTCTATGAAAGCTTGACCTGGGTGGAATTAAAAAGATCCCAAACCCTGTAAGATACAGAAGTATCCACAGAGATGCTTAAGTTCTCACTACTAAAAATTGTTTTTCATTTTTAAAGCTGATTGCTGCTGATGAGTTGTTTTGAGTGTTGGAGTTTGCAATTGGCAGCAATACAGTTGGGATGGAGCATGATAGTGCTGTGAACATTCACCCAACTAATTTCCAGTGTAGTTCTGTTTAATAGTGGAGATCAAACATTAATCATTCCCCCATCTTTGCTAATCCCTCTCCTGCTCTCTGTCACATTGCAAGGCACTACATAAAACCTTAGAATGAATTTGAGCGTTGTTAAATCTTGGTGCAGTGGTGAGTAGCCTTTAATATGGAGTAAGGCCCTTTTTCTCCTCTTAACACCTTTGCTGCCCACATGTTTAAAGAGGTTGTTCAGAAGCATGTGTCTGGCTGTTCCTTTAATGTTGGTGCAGTGAGAATTTACTCCTTAAGCATGTACTTGGGGTTTTTTGGGAGGGGGGGTTGGGGAGGGGTTGGCACAGTAATGGAAGTGACTTTTTAAGTCTGTTTTCTGCTACACAAATATCACGTGGGATAGCAGGTAATATGTGAGTGTTTGGTTAATACAGAGATAGAGGAAAAAACTTCAGTAGTCAGATGTGACATGTCTCTAAAAGATGCTTAAAACTTCTAGTTTATACCTCTTTGCAATTTAATTCCCCAATTTATGTTTTAGTTTATTAAAAATAATCCTTAGCTTCTGGCTGGGAAATGTCCTGTAATGAGTGAGGAAACTCACATTTACTTCAGGTAATTAACTTCAGGATATTGCGAGGCTGTGTGTTAACTGGATTGTGCAGCTTAGTGGCCAAAGAAGAGTGGCATTGTAAGAAACAGCAAAAAAAAGGCAATCCAATACTAAAATGAGAAGTGTAGCCCAAAAGTTGTGGTATTCTTACTTGTTTTTATGTATTTTCCTAGTTGCACAAATTGAGGGGAATGTGCCAAACCACCAGAAGATGTTAAGTTCCTTCTTTGGAAACTCAGCTTTTAAAATTAATTTAATTATACCAGATTTCTGTCTGAGTAGGGAGATTAATCAGATCCTCTGTATCCTCTGTGTCTGTTATCCATTATGTTTTTTGCTTGACTAGTAACTGCTGTCAGTAGGAATATATGTCTGTATGTATAAATGTCTTGGTCATAAAATTGCCATCCAAATGAGGCTTGAGCCTTGGGTGGGGAAAGTATCAGATGTATGGAAATGGTAAGATTCTGGGTGGTTACAAATGCTTCTGGTATTTAAAGGTTTTAATAAACACTGGGCTGAATATTGTTTGTATTGAACTCACTGCAATTTCCTTCTGATGCTAGCTCCTGCCCTTAAAATGAGCTCCAAACCCCCCAAAAACAGGCTGAGGCTGTGCAGGAATCTCTTCACCTTTTGCATTATAAAAGTGGATGTTGGTATTGGAAAAGAAAAGTTTGTACAAGTAATTAGGTTGCGTTGGTCGTTTTTTTTTTTTTAATTTGTTTTGGTACCTGAAATTAAAAGAAATGTTTGAGGCTGAAAGAACTAGTTTGGGTTACTCTAGAACAGTTTTCATATTTATTTCTTTTTTTCTGCTCTGTATTGTGTTTAAATTCAGGAAGAGAAGGCAGTAAACACATGGCTTGGGAGGCTGTCAAAAATGGTTTTCCCTTTTACTCTGCTCCCTCTCCTCTCATTTCCTAACTTGATCCAAGTACATGAATTGCTTTGGTTTCCTGGTTATTTTTATTTCAAATTTGCGATTTACTGGAAAAAGTCACGTGGCTGTGGTTGGTGTCCTTCCACTGCCTGGTTAGTGCAGGGCAGGAGAGGGGATGCCGCGGGGCTGTCCCAGTGAGCAAGCATCCTACCCCGAAGCAGAATTTCAACTTTGAGCCTGAGTTGTTGCACTGGCACAAATGCTATAAAATTGTTGCCTGAAAGCTCTGTTTTAAACAGCATCCAGTGACCTGGCAGTGGTGGAAGAGAGCTGGGCAAAGCCGTTTTGCCTTCTATTCTGTCTGAAGGTGTCATGTACCGGGCACCATTTATCCTGTAGATCTTGAGCTGCTTGCCATGTCCCTGCTCTGCTCCTGGCACTGCTCCTCCATTGGGAAGAGCAGACTTGCAAATTTGCAGCATTGTGTCAGGTTACTGCATTTTTCTTCTGCTTGAGAGTGGTTTGGATCATTGTCTCGTTCTGTGAGAAGGGATCAGGCTTCCCAAGTGCTCCATCAGATACTGGTGGACTCTGCCAGGATCGGTAGGTCATATAGGTTATACATACACGTATTGCCAATGCCAGCGTTCAAATCAAAACTGTTTTACTGCTGCCAGTCCTGAGGTCAGCATCACTTTAGAGAGGGGTACAAATAAGGTGACTTTGGGATACTTTCTACTTTGTGTTCTTGTTCTTTGAGTGAGCAATGCCTTTTTTCTTTTAATGAAGACCGAAACACCGCTAGCAAAAGCAAAGACTCTCCTTTAATCATAAAGATCCAGAGCTGAAAATCTGAGCAATGCTGTGCATCGCAGGGTGTGTTGATAAAACTGGCAATATTGGTGGCAGGCCTTGCAGTAGCAGAATTTTGGGACTGGTGTGTCTAAGTGGTGTTTTGCCACAGGCAAGATGGTGACACCGTCAGCCTTATTTTACAGCTAGCACAGCCTTGCAAAACCTTCTGCAGTGCAGAAAAAAAGATATGTAGTGCTCTGCCTGCCTTTCACTGGAGATTTAGCCTTATGTGACCTCACTGAAGTCACTGAAACTGCGCATAGGAGAGCTGGCTGCTTATTTGCTTTAACTTTGCAATGTGATAGCAGGTGGAAAGCTGGCAGGCAGCTTAAAAAAAAAAAGCAACCAAGTTTTAGGGTTTTGTGATGGAAGAAGAGCAGCAAAGGGAGGGAAGGAGCAGGCTGGGAGATAAAGTTGAGTAGTGGAAGGGGATGTGCGTGTGGGAGCTGAGCTGGAAGCTATTGATTGGCAGCCAGGTCTTAACATCAGCTGCATAAAAGGAAATCGAAGAGACTGCCCAAATATTACCAGGATGAAAGGCAGGATAAATAGCACAGAGCTGAACGCTGGGCTGGTCTGTCCTTCTGGAAGGGCGGCAGGTCTCCCCTTCTAACTTGGCATAGGGATTGCATAGCCCCACGCCATGCTCTCCTCTGCACCAGTGAGTACTTGTGCGGTGTTTGACAGCAGAATTTTTGGGTACCATTACCCTCCTCTGTCTGTGGGAAAGTGTGTGGAATATGTCGGATGCTTCCACACATTCAAATCCTGGGATCTGAGATCTATGCCAGGCTTGCCTTTCTCCAATAGAAAGAAAAGTGAAAATGCATAAATCCTTTTCCAATTTTACATCTTTGATCAGGTATTTGCTGGCACAACATGCATATGTTGCAGAGCTCCGCGTGGGTGGGGTGGAAAGTGAAATGGGAGAGGATGATGCCTCTTGTACCCAGGGAACTTGTGAAATAGGTAGTGGGAACAGAGGCTGGTTGCACAGCCCTTGGAGGGAGGGAGTCCTGCTGGGAAGGTTCCAGGTAAGTCTTAGGAACCCCTTTGCTTAGTGCTCTTAAGCTCCCTTTCCCTCTTAAGATTCCTAGGATTTTGCTAAATGCCTAATTTCTTTTTCAGTGGTGCTAAGATGTGTAGAGTTAGTGAAGAGGCTTGAAATTTCCACACCACCTTTAGTGGCCGCTAAAGAGAGTGAGTTACTGAAGACCAGTAACAAAAGTTCTCCTTGCAAAAAAAAAAAAAAAAAAAAAAATCCCCAAAACCAAATAAACAAAAGCTCTGAAATTTTCATCCCTGCTGTCAGTATTTGTTTTTGGGGCAGCAGCCTTTTGCTGTGCCGTGGTAGCAAATTGCAGTCCTGGAATCCTGGAGATTAGAAACAAACCTGAGTAGCAGACAGCTGGTGAATGTGTTTTAAAATTGTCCGTTTAACACAAGGCCGCTCCACTTTATGTTTTTTTAGTTCTTATATTTTTAGTTAGATGTGTGATATCTTTGGCCTTTCTATAGGCAGACAGCCTGCATGAATTCCATGCTTCCTATTGATGGAGCTGAGTGCAATCTTTAGCTTCTGTTAACTTGCCAGCAGTAGTGTACTGGAAATTTCTGATTCAGAAATAGGTCTTCTATAAATGATTTAACATCAGGCCATTGAAATGCATTTGTGTTTTCCTTCTTAGGGCTATTAAAGATGTAGAGAAAACATTTAGCACCAAATTAATGGTTGCATTTTTGTTTTAATCCTGCATATGGGGTTGATTTATATCTCAAAAATATGTGCTGCAGAGAGGAATTACAATATTACACAATTTTTTGGTTGTACTTAATTTTTTTATGCCAATATTTTCAGCTAGATGCTGTCTATTTTAATGTGGTGTGGTTTTTTTTCATTAACCATAAGGTTCTGCATTTCATCCTCTAGTTTGTATTCCTTTGTTGGTTGAAATACTTGTCTGAGGTCTATAGTGATTGGGAAGCTGGGACCAGGCTGAAGGTGCAGGGGCTCTTAGCCCCATCCCCTTCTCATGGAGGGATGAAAGAGCAGAAGGGTGGCAGGCTGCGTGCAGTCTCTGGGGAGAGGCAGACGCAGCTGAAGAGAAAGAAATGGCACACTCCTGCATGCAGATAGGAGAGAAGAAGATGGGATTAAATGACAGAGCAGAGATTTTGCACAATAGTGGCTGCTCTGATAAAATCTGGTTGGCTTTCCCTTGAGGATTATAGAGAGATAAGCAGCCTTAGCTCATTAGCACCTCCCTTTCCTCTTGTTCTCTGATGATTGCTTTAGGTTTGATGGCAGGTGGTGATGGCAGGACTTGCTCTGATCCGGGGTGCGGTTCTGGAAATGCAGCACATCCTGAAGCCTGAGATGTTAGGTCATGTGCCATTTCTTGCAGCTGAGGTTAGATTCTAGCGCAGTTGATGTATTTATGCTTGGACCTTCCTCCTCACAGTGTTTAGTGCTCTTGGTGCATGAAAGCAACCATTAGAATAACTGGATTTAGTTTTTGAACAAATGCGCTTTCTTATACTCACTCCCACTAACACAACTCCTGGGGCAGCGATGGAAACGCGCTTAGCTTCGTAACCCTGGAGAGCATAATGGTTGGGTCTTTGAAAATCGATATGGCAAGAATTAAAAAACAGAAATGATGTTTTCAGATATGTTTTCAAGTTAGGTCACTAATGATATTACTGCAACATCACAATCACTGCAAACATCAGTTCTCTGAAAGAAATACACATTAAATGCTCCCTAAATATTGTATAGAGTTACCCTGTGTACCTTGTGGCCATCCATACACATCCCGACTTACTAAAACTGGTCTGAGTGATTTCCAGCCTTCAAATGCTTTTTACCACCTCCTGCTGGAGGTTAACACTTCTCCATATCTGCTGGTTGATGTGTGTGATTGTTCAAGTAATCCTCTGCCCTTCAGCCAGAAAAAGCAAAGGTTTAAAGTCATTACAGTCTTTCCTGGGCTATATTGGGATGTGCTCACCTGTCCCCAAGGCTGATTCGGCAGGGACCTCTGCCTCGGTTGAGGGGGAGTGGAGGGACGCCCTCCCTTTTTCATCCGATGGAGAATTGCCATTGTGATAAAAATAAGACTTTGCATTTGTGTAGTGTTATCTTAAACAAATCCACTTGGAAGCATATATGTACAGCATATTTAACACTTAAATTAACCGCAGTAGTTGAAGAATGGTGCCTTTCTGCTTCTTAATTTCATGTATATAAACGCACCCTATTTACTGGAATGTGGAGAAGCTATCTGCAGATTTGTGCTGTCTTGCATACTTTTCCTGTGTGTTTTCTCAATGGCTTACTCTGTAATTCTTAACTGCCTCTCCTCAAAGTTAAACATGAATGCTTGTCCTGGTTTTCGGCTGGGACAGAGTTAATTTTCACAAGAAGCTGGGAGGGGACAAAGCCAGAACAACTGACCCAAACTAGCTAAAGGGATATTCCATGCCATATGATGTCATGCTCAGTATATAAGGGAGGCTGGCTGGGGAGGAGGGATTGCTGCTCTGGGACAGGCTGGGCATCAGGCCCCGGCAGTGAGCAGATTGCGGTGTATCACTCGCTTTGTGTATTCTTTTCTAAGTACTGTTGTTGTTGTTTTCCTCTTCCTTTGCTGTCGCAGTAAACTGTCCTTATCCCAACTCATGAGTTTTACCTTTTTCTTCCAATTTTCCTCCCCATCCCACCAGGGGAGGAGGAGTGAGCAGCTGTGTGGTGCTCAGCTGCTGACTGGGGATGAGCGACAACGGTCCTTTTTGGCTCCCAATGTGGGGCACAAAGGGTTGAGATAATGACAGATCTGACATGGGCATGTTAAAACAAATTTGTTTCATACACATTGATTAATTTGGTTAAATAGTTACTGGTCACAACGGTGTTTTGTTTGTTCACATGGTTGTGTTATGTAAATCCTTACCTGCTGTATGTATTTCCTGCGGCGCTGTTTATCACCTCTGGGAGAGGGGTCAGGATTCTCATTTTGTTGTACTGTGTAATACCAACTTAGGATAACTTATGACACTGGTCATAAGGTTAAGCTGGTATTTGTATGTGGCGTTGCTGTCATGCCTGTACCTTGGATGACATCTCTTAGAATTGATTAATACTCGCACCCAATCTATGGGGAAGATGGGGATGGGGGGAATACTTTCTCCTGCTCTTTCATCTCCCCTTTTTTCTTCAGGTTGGTTACAACAGCTTTTGAGACTTTTGAGTACCCTTGGGATGCTCATGCCAGCATGTTCCTATTGCTATGTCTCCTCAGTGTGTTTCAGGTCTTGTTTAGGGTTACAAAAAAATGTTTTAAGAATACCACCTAGAGGTCTGCCCCAAGGCTGGATGGTCATGGGTGGCATGGCATGTGGGAGAGTATGGGCAGGTGTCTAGAGAACTTGTCACCCCCAATGGTTTGGAACTTCGCTCCCAAACAACTGCGGGATCCTGATAAAGGCATAGAATATTTAAAAGGAAAATGCTGTGGCTGTTCCAAAGAGGCACAACTTACTGCACTGTGCTGGGCCCTGGCCAGTATCCACCAAACACTGCTCAACAGTAGGTAGTGCTGTCAGGGGGAAGAGAGGGAGAACAGAGAGACAGGCACTGCAACTGCTCCAACCCTGGTGACGGGTACTGTGGCTACTCAAACCCTGGTGACAGGCACTGCAGCTGAACCAGAAAAACAACTCACACTGGTGTCAGGCGCCCCTATACAGAAGAAGAAATATACAAAAAAATCAGTTTACTTAGTAAGGGATGATGATGAACCTGGACCAACAGGAAAGCAGGAAGAGGCAGAACCAGAGGTAATCACCTGATCCCTGTCCCTGAGTGAGCTGCGAGATATGCAAAAAAAGATTTCAGCCGCCTTCTAGGTGAGCACGTTGTTAACTGGCTGCTCCGATAATGGGGCCAGTAGCCTGCAAGTAGAGGGTAGGAAAGCCAAGCAGCTGGGATCCCTGTCTAGGGGAGGGGGCATTGACAGAGTGATTGGAAAAGAGACACAAGCCCTCAGCCTCTGGAGATGACTTCTGTCAGGTGTGAGGGAAAGGTACCCCTTCGATGTTGTATGTCACCCAGGCAAGCGGACCACCATGGAGAGAGGTATCCAGTACCTGAGGGAATTAGCTGTGTGGGAGATCGTTTATTATCCACAGATCCTGATGAAGTCCAATGTACCCAACCGATGTGGCGGAGGTTTGCATGAAGTGCACTGTCATCGTACACCAATTCATTGGCAGTAATGGACTAGAAAGGTGAAAAGGCACCAACAGTGGATGAAGTGGCCAGCTAACTCCAGCAGTAACGAAGTCTGTCTTCCTCCCTTGTCTTGGCTTGTCCTGGAAGGTCAAGCAACTTGAAGACAATATGTCCCATTCCCCACCTGTACAGACCAGTATCTCATCTGTTAGGAATAAGTGTTCTTCTGCTCAAGAGAGGGGATATAGAGGGTACACACTTGGAGGCACCCTGTGGATTTACCTGCTTGACCATGGAGAGGACATGAGGAAGTGGAATGGAAAACCTATCTCGACCCTACAGGTATGAGTATGTGAGTTGCAAGGCAAAACAGTAACAAAAGGGGATTCTTCTAGGAAAAATGCTGCTCCAGTTTCCAGTGGGCAGTTCCCCAGACCAAGTGGAAAGCCTGATTGTACTTATGATCCTCTTGAAGGGACTTGTAAGTCATTTTTACAAGAAGTGAGTAGAGAATATGATGACCGGGACTAGAGGGGCCCTGCCTCCAGCGAGGTGCAGGAGAGGGACAAACGAGTTTCGTGGACTGTGTGGATCCGATGGCCTGGCACGTCAGATCCACAAGAGTACAAGGCTCTAGTGGACACTAGTGCACGGTGTACTTTAATGCCATCGAACTATAAGGGGCAGAACCCATCTGTATTTCTGGAGTGATGAGAGGATCCCAACAGCTAACTGTACTGGAGGCTGAAGTCAGTCTAACGGGGAAGGACTGGGAAAAGCACCCCATTGTGACTGGCCCAGAGGCTGCATGCATCCTGGGCGTAGACTAACTCTGGAGAGGGGATTTCAAGGACCCAAAAGGGTACTCATGGGCTTTTAGTATAGCTGCCTTGGAGTCAGAGGAAATTGAACAGCTATCTAGCTTGCCCAGTCTCTCAGAGGACCCTTCTGTTGTGGGGTTCTTCAGGATCGAAGAACAACAGGTGCCAATCGCTACCATAACCGTGCACTGGCAGTAATACCACACCAATGGATGCGATCAACAAAATAGCAGCCATGTCTCCATGAACTAGCGAAAAGGGAGCACAAGCTTTCTTAGGTGTTTTGGGTTCTGGAGGATGTATTTTCTAAATTACAGTCTGATTGGAAGCCCTATCTATCAGGTCACCTGGAAGAAGATAGATTTCTAATGGGGCCCTGAGCAATGACAAACCTTTGAACAAATTAAACAGGGAATAGTTCATGTGGTAGCCCTTGGGCCAGTTCGGGCAGAACCAGATGTGAAAAATGTGCTCTACGCTGCAGCCGGGGAGAATGGCCCTATCTGGAGTCTCTGGCAGAAAGCACCAGGGGAGACTCGAGGTTGACCCCTGGGGTTTTAGAGTCGGGGATACAGAGGATCCGAGGCCTGCTACACTCCAACGGAAAAGGAGATATTGGCAGCCTATGAAGGGGTTTGAGCTGCTTCAGAGGTGATTGGCACTGAAGTACAGCTCTTCCTGGCACCCTGACTGCAAGCACTGGACTGGATGTTCAAAGGGAGGGTCAGTCCCCTCTACACACCATGCAACGGATGCTACATGGAGTAAGTGGGTTGCACTGATCACCCAGCGGGCTTGAATAGGAAACCCCAGTTGCCCAGGAATTCTGGAATTGATCATGGACTGGCCAGAAGGGAAAGGTTTTGGAATGTTGCCAGAGGAGGAGGCGATGAAGAGGCCCCACTGTATAATAAACTGCGAGAAAATAGGAAGCCACATGCCCTGTTCACTGATGGGTCCTGTCGCATCATGGGAAAACATTGAAGGTGGAAGGCCGCTGTATGGAGTCCTACACAGCGAGTTGCAGAAGCTGCTGAAGGAGAAGGTGAATCGAGTCAGTTTGCAGAGGTGAAAGCCATCCAGCTGGCTTTGGACATTACTGATAGAGAAAAGTGGCCGATGCTCTACCTCTGTACTGACTTATGGATGGTGACAAATGCCCTGTGGGGATGGTGACAGCAATGGAAGCAGAGCAACTGGCAACGCAGAAGCAAACCATCTGAGCTGCCCCATTGTGGCAAGATATTGCTGCCTGGCTAGAGAGGCTGATTGTAAAAGTACATCATGTAGATGCCCACATACCCAAGAGTCGGGCCACTGAGGAACATCAGAACAACCAACAGGTGGATCAGGCTGCTAAGATTAAAGTGGCTCAGGTGGATTTGGACTGGCAGCATAAGGGTGAATTATTCATAGCTCGGTGGGCCCATGACACCTCAGGCCATCAAGGAAGAGATGCAACATATAGATGGGCCTGTGATCGAGGGGTGAATTTGACCCTGGATACTATTGCACATGTCATCCATGAATCTGAAACATGCACTGCAATCAAGCAAACCAAGCGGGTAAAGCCTGTCTGATATGGAGGCCGATGGTTGAAATATAAATATGAGGAGGCCTGGCAGATTGATTACATCACACTCCCACAAACCCACCAAGGCAAGCATTATGTTCTTACAATGGTGGAAGCAACCACTGGATGGCTGGAAACATACCCTGTGCCCCATGCCACTGCCTGGAACACTGTCCTGAGCCTTGCAACGTGAGTCCTGTGGTGACATGGCACCCCAGAAAGAATTGAGTCAGACAATGGGACTCATTTCCAAAACAACCTCATAGACACCTGGGCCAAAGAGCATGGTGTTGAGTGGGTGTATCACATCCCCTACCATGCACCAGTCTCTGGGAAAATCAAATGATACAGTCGACTGCGAAAGATAACACTGAGAGCAATGGGTAGTGGGACCTTCAAATATTGGGACACACATTTAGCCAATGCCACCTGGTTAGTTAACATTAGGGGGTCTACCAAGCGAGCTGGCCCTGCCGAATCAAATCTTTCACATACTATAAAAGGGGACAAAGTCCCCCCAGTGCACATGAATCATAGAATGGTTTAGGTTGGAAGGGGTCTCAAAGATCATCTAGTTCCAACCCCCCTGCTGCGGGCAGGGACACCCTCCACTAGACCACGTTGCCCAAAGCCCCATCCAACCTGGTCTTAAACACTTCCAGGGATGGGACCTCCACAGCTTCTCTGGGCAACCTGTTCCAGTGCCTCACCACCCTCACAGGAAAGAATTTCTTCCTCGCATCTAATCTAAATTGACCCTCCTTCAGCTTAAACCCATTACCCCTTGTCCTGTCATTACACTCCCTGATAAACAGTCCCTCACCATCTTTCCTCTAGGCCCCTTCAGGTACTGGTAAGCTGCAATTAGATCTCCCCGGAGCTGCCTTTTCTCCAGGCTGAACAAGCCCAACTCTCTCAGCCTGTCCTCATAGGAGAGGTGCTCCAGCCCTCTGATGAGCTTCATGGCCCTCCTCTGGACTCTCTCCAACAGCTCCATGTCTCTCCTGTACTGGGGCCCCCAGAGCTGGACGCAGTACTCCAGGTGGGGTCTCACAAGAGCGGAGTAGAGGGGCAGGATCACCTCCCTCGACCTGCTGGTCACGCCTCTTTTGATGCAGCCCAGGACACAGTTGGCTTTCTGGGCTGCAAGCGCACACTGCCGGCTCATGTTGAGCTTCTCATCAATCAATACCCACAAGTCCTTCTCCTCGGGGCTGCTTTCAATCCATTCCTCGCCCAGACTATAGTCGTGCTTGGGATTGCACCAACCCACATGCAGGACCTTGCACTTGGCCTTGTTGAACTTCATGTGGTTTGCACGGGCCCACCTCTCCAGCCTGTCAAGGTCCCTCTGGATGGCATCCCTTCCCTCCAGCGTGTCAACCACACCACACAGCTTGGTGTCGTCAGCAAACTTGCTGAGGGTGCACTCGATCCCACTGTCCGCGTTGCTGACAAAGATGTTAAACAGTGCCGGTCCCAGTACCGACCCCTGAGGAACACCACTCATGACTGTTTTCCACTTGGCCATTGAGCCGTTGCCCACAACTCTTTGAGTGCGACCATCCAGCCAGTTCCTTATCCACTGAGTGGTCCATCCATCGAATCCATGTCTCTCCAATTTAGAGACAAGGATGTCGTGCGGGACAGTGTTAAATGCCTTGCACAAGTCCAGGTAGATGATGTCAGTTGCCCTTCCCTTATCCACCAATGCTGTAACCCCATCATAGAAGGCCATGAAGAATATGTTGGGGAAGACAATCTGGGTTATCCCTGCTTCAGGCAAAGGCAAACCCATCTGGGGGATTGCTTTTGCTCTAGGATATCTGCGTGTGTGTGTATATATAGATATGAAAGACAGGAAAAGTAGTGGTGATTAATTGGAAGCGTAGGATCTGGGCATGACATAGATGGTGTAAAATAAGGAGTGGATAATGTTGTTGTTTTTGACTGGGATAGAGTTAATTTTCACAAGAAATTGGGAGGGGACACAGCCTGGACAGCTGACTCTAACTAGCCAAAGGGATATTCTATAGCATATGATGTCATGCTCATTATATAAGGAAGGCTGGCTAGGGAGGAGGTCTTGCTGCTTCGGGATGGGCTGGGCATCAGGTCCTGGGCAGTAAGCAAATTGTATTGTGTGTCACCTGCTTTGTATATTCTTTTCTAAGTACTGTTGTGGTTATTTTCCTTTTCCTCTGCTGTCCAGTAAACTGTCCTTATCCTAACCCATGAGTTTTACTTTTTTTGTTCCAATTCTCCTCACCATCCCACCAGGGGAAGAAAAGTGAGCACGTGTCTGACTGGTGCTTAGCTGCCGGATGGGGCTAAACTGTGACAGTCCTGCATAGATTTACATAGCTTTCACTGCAGGCATATCTCCAGCTAACTCTGTGGCACTACCAGGAAGGGTGAAGTGGCAGGTACAAGTTAATCACAATAGGGTCATAGCTTGTTTAAGCCCAGGGACATAACGAGGGTTTAGAAATGAAAATGCTGCTTAGCATGACAAAAATGTCCTCGGGTTAGGTTCCTCACTGGGAAGACTGGTGTTACATCTGAACTCTGTGCATCACACCAGGCATGTCTTGCTGAAATTGCAGAAGTCCCCACTTTCACATCCCAGGTCAGGGAGGAGAGGAAATGCTTTTCTGCTGATGGTATTTATAACTAATTTTGAATTGTAGCATCAGGTCATGTTTTCATGCCACTTGTTGCTACCATTTTAATTTAAAATTAAAGAACAGAATTTCCCTTAAAAAAACTTCATCATTATGTTGACTCTCGTGCTCCCTGTCAGGTCTGCAGTAATGGCATCTGGGTTGAGAAGGCTCTCAACTTCATCTCAGGCTGTGTTTCCAATGAAAAAAATTGGCCTTTGGCCTTAGAAGATATGCAGCTTGGAATATAGCTATTACCTTGTACCAGAGTACCTTTAAATTATGCTCTGTGCGTTTGCTTTGTGCTGCATCCGCAGCTGCGACTACATGTGGGCAGGAATGCTGCGCAGAGGATGGAGGAGGCTTTGGGAATGAAGCTCTTGCAGATGAGCAGGTCAGAAGTAGAAGGGAACAAAGCTGAAACCATTACTGGTTCTCCCAAGTTCTTTGCTGTACTTAGATGGGTTAATCTAACATCTTAATGTGATACTACAGTTGTCAAAAGCAGAGAAGAAACATTAGTGTTGTGTCTCTTTTGTAGGCACTGTTGCAGTGCTACTGACTGTGGTGTGCTGGATCAGGCAAAAGCATTTCGTCCAAGCGATGCACTTCAGAGCATGGCCAAAATAAAATTAAAAGAGAGTTGCTACAATTCCCACAAACAGCTGTGAGAAGTTATCTGGAGCTCTGCTTTAAAATCTGTGTAGCACACAAACAGCTGAAGATTTGCAGATCCCTGTAACCTTTATTGGAAGTAATCTTCTCTTTGCATGAGCAGGAACTCCTCTGACTAGCACACTTGGGGAGAGCAAAGGCCTGCTTATTTCATATACCACTCTGCTGATTTTCTGGCAGGCTGTTTGGTGGGGGAGAATAGCTTGGAGAAATCTCATCATGCTCGTTGCCTTGGGCAGTGATTTGAGGATGTGGTAGAAAGGAGCCTGGGGAAGTGGGGACAGAGAGAGAGTGTAAATAGCTCTTTTTTTTTTATCCTATCTGAATACATTGGAAAAGGCCAACTCATGGCCCTATGTGCTTTTGTCTTGTTCCTGAACAAAGTACTAGTGGCAAACCCAGCAGTGTTTTCCCACTTCTGAAATATCCGAAACAAAAGGTTTTAGCCTTTTATATTTCTGAATATCCTTTTATATTTCTGAACTGTCTTTTATCTGACTTTATCAGGAATGTACCAAACCTCCAGTATGGAAAATTATGCCATTTAAAACATTTTTCCCCCCCTAAAAATCCTCCTGAACCTCTGAAGCCCAAGGTTGCTCTTAGATGGGAAAACTAAGATTTTGTGGGAGCTGTAACTTTTTAAAAGAATAATACTTTTCCTTTTTACACAGTGGGAAGAAATTGGTGAGGTGGATGAAAACTACGCTCCGATACACACGTACCAAGTATGCAAGGTAATGGAACAGAATCAGAACAACTGGCTTCTGACCAGCTGGATCTCTAATGAAGGGGCATCTCGCATCTTCATTGAGCTCAAATTCACCCTGAGGGACTGTAACAGCCTTCCAGGAGGACTTGGGACTTGCAAAGAGACTTTTAACATGTATTACTTTGAATCAGATGATGAAGATGGGAGGAATGTCAAAGAAAACCAGTACATCAAGATTGACACCATCGCTGCTGATGAGAGCTTCACAGAGTTGGACCTCGGCGACAGAGTTATGAAGCTAAACACAGAGGTGAGAGATGTCGGGCCCCTAACAAAAAAGGGATTTTACCTTGCTTTCCAGGATGTGGGTGCCTGCATCGCCCTGGTCTCTGTGCGCGTGTACTACAAGAAATGCCCATCGGTGATCCGCAACCTAGCCCGCTTTCCTGACACCATTACGGGAGCGGATTCCTCGCAGCTGCTAGAAGTGTCGGGCGTCTGCGTCAACCACTCAGTGACCGATGAGGCGCCGAAGATGCACTGCAGTGCTGAGGGGGAGTGGCTGGTGCCCATCGGGAAATGCTTATGCAAGGCAGGGTACGAGGAGAAGAACAACACCTGCCAAGGTAAGGGTCTGCAGGGAGGGTGCCATGCTGAGGCTGCCGAGGTGATGTGCGGTCTTGGCTTTCTTCTCTTCTGTGTTCTTCATGCCCGGTTGAGTTGACAGTGGTAAGTTGGGTTCTCACTTCCACTGAGGTCATTTGAATGAGTGTGAAAGCATGATGAGAGAGGCCTTGGCTGGATTTAGTGGGACTTGACACCTACATACGGGTCTTTCTGGTGCTTACAGGGCTGTGGGCAAGGAGAATCTGGCATGCCACTGTTACCTTTAGAGCACTGTACCATTGGGTCCATGAGGCGATTGCAATCCTATTTGTTATTTAAAGCTTTACGTTATTTTTCCTCAATATCAGGGCTTCTTTTTAGGAAGCTTGGTTTCTTTTTTCTGGATTGTACCAGGGAGTGTTTGAAGTTAATCTCCCTGTGCAAGATATATTTTGGGTTTGTATTTAAAGGAGTATATTTTTCTGTCTTTATCACTTTATTGGGGAGGGTGGTGGTGGGAATTTGATGTGGTGTGAGTTGGTTGATTTTCCTCTCTGGTAAATAGTTTAATACAAAGCTGTTCAGAGTAAAACCTAAAGCGCCACTGATCAAAATGCTTCCACATGCGCTGAAGTTTTCACACAAATAGCTGCCTGATGTTCCTGAGTTGCTGGTCGGCATAGGTCTCCTGAATCGTCAGGGGTCTTGTGCAAGAGATTTAGGGTATCTGAAGCTACAGACCTAAAAAAAAAAAATAAAGAAGTGCAACATACTTTGAGTGGATAATCTCATTTTATGGTTTGCTGTATTACATGCTTGTTTATAAAAATTGCCCTTCCGTTGTAAATATGTAACAGGTAGCTTAAAATGTATTTGAATGTAGAAGGGGAAAGAAAAAAATATTTCAATGCAGTTTGCTTTTTGCAAAATTATTATGTTGATCAGCAGTCCTATCTTAATTGCCTTGTACTTGCAGCCACTTAGTAATAGATAACTTGTGGGGAAGGCAGAGGGATTCTTCTCTAACTGAAGTCAGTGTTGCAATTTCTCTTCACCTTACTCCAGATGCTCGTTTGCAGTGTTGGTGCAAAGGATAGATCAGTGCATATCCAAAGCAAACTGTGGCCTTGATCCTTTAGTCCTCAGTCACACACTGTGCCCCTGAAGATTGCATAGTTCAAGTCTCTTCAAGGGTTCGTTCAGAGAGAAAACGTGTAGGTATGTTTGTTTTTGGAGAAACCTCTAGTAAACAGCATGTGGAGTGTGCTTTTTGACCAGGATAGTCTCCTATTTCTGCAGATGTAGTCAATACAGCAAAATCTGACTTGGTTTTGTTTTTTGTGTGCCAATAGAGATACTTCTACCATTTAAGGGGGGAAGAAGAGTCAGATTTGATGTTTGATATGGCACAAAGGGAACTAAGATCGACATTAGCCCAAGCTGAGGAAATCTAGACTGTCACAGATGAGGGATGTGGGTCAGATCAGCAAGGATCTGCTTCGTTATGGCTAAAAATACTGTGTCCCAGAATAACATGCACTGGTTGGGTGCTGTGTTGTGGTTTTGCCCCAGTTGGCAGCTGAGCACCACGCAGCCACTCACTCAGTCCCCCCTGGGGGGATGGAGGAGAGAATTGGAAGAGTGAGAGTGAGAGAACTCATGGATTGAGATAAAGACAGCTTAATAAGTAAAGCAAAAGCCGCGCACACAAGCAAAGCGAGACAAGGAATTTATTCACCACTTCCCATCAGCAGTCAGGTGTTTATCCATCTCCAGGAAAGCAGGGCTCCATCATGCATAACGGTTACTTGGGAAGACAAACGCCATCACTCTGAACGCCCCCCTTCCCCCTTCTTCCCCCAACTTTATATACTGAGCATGATGTCATATGGTTATGGGATATGCCTTTAGTCATTTGGGGTCAGCTGTCCCACCTGTGTCTCTTCCAAGGCTCTTGTGCACCCCCAGCCTCCTCACTGGTGGGGTGGTGTGAGAAGCAGAAAAGGCCTTGGCTCTGTTTAAGCGCTGCTCAGCAATAACGAAAACATCTCTGTACTATCAACACTATTTCCAGCACAAATCCAAAACATAGCCCCATACTAGCTACTGTGAAGAAAATTAACACTATTCCAGCCAAAACCAGCACACACGTCTAGACACTGACTTCGGTCACCTGTAAGAATTTTTGGAGGAAAAGGGGGTACATCCATTAGTCACCTTTCAAATCCTGCCTTCCCATGCTGCTGCATGAATAGCATGGGATATCTCAAACCACTCTTAGAGATCTCAAAACCAAACAAAAAAACAAAACACCAAAACCAAACCAAAAAACTGGACTGGTTTAAACGAGAAACCTGAGAGTATCTTCAAAAAGCATACTGTACCTGTAGAGTGGTTGGATCTCTGGTAGTGCTTGAGATAGCAATCTGGAGTGTGCTTTCAGAAGACCTTAGTGATTTGAGGTTCTACTTGCCATTTTGGGGTGTGGGTTGTCTTTTTTTTAAATTTATTTTTCTAGTTGATTAAGAGGACAGCATCTGGCCCTGCAATTTATGACTGCTTTATGATCATAGTTTGGAAGTGTAAAGATGCTTTGTGGCGATGTACCCTTACTGTTCTGTCATAAGGCATACCCACATAAACTGCTCTTATACTTCACCTACAGCCTGCACCCTTGGCAGGAGTTTATCACTTTAATTGCTCTAGAGCTGTTAAAGTCCGTAATTCTCCTTTGTAGGAAAGCCCTAAATTCCATCACCAAATCAATGGGACGTTGGGATCTGAGTGCCTACGGCAAAGTCTGTTTGAGGGCCCCATTTGGATGTCCTGTGTTTAACCCAGGTCATCGTGCCAAGCGTTTCCTGCTGGTTGGTTCCGAAATGATCAGTTGATAGGAGACATTCAGCCTTAGGCCATTCTGGAGGTCTGCGTTCAGCGTATATGGAGTTCATGCCAATACCCTGTGTGAGTAAAATGCTTTCTGGTTTGGATATTGTTATGTTCACAAGGATGAGATTTTTTTCCTAGGACAATACAGTTAAACTTTATGGCCTATAAGCAGAATAAGTAACACCAAGGTCCTGTGTGCTTGTGCATGCTTAGATGCTTCCCCCCGCCCCCAACCCCCCCTCCCTCCCCCTTCCCCTGCCTGACTGGTGTTTAGGAAATACATTTCATGCTCCTGGCTGAAATAATGATGATCTTGGCACTCTGCAGTGTAGCTTTGACAAACACCTAAATAACTTCTGGCCTTTGGTTTGTAAATCACTTGGGTGCATCTTGCAAGCGGTCTCCCTGCTTGCTTTCACTTAGGCATAAGCAGGTTATTAGTGACCACGCTTTGGGAAACATTTTCAACCCAGAAGTGTGGCTTTGTTTATTATAATTTCTTCTGCAAAGATGACATTTTCCAAGCTCTAGTGTCATGTCTGGACAGAGCAGACTATACTCTCTTATTAGAGGTGATGTAAATCCCAGTCACCCTCACAAACATATGGGAACTATTGAAATCCCTTCTGCCTACAAATCATTAATTGGCAACGATGTTCTGAATTCATCATCTTGTCAGCAGGGTTCCTGTTTGAAGAAGGCACTGACAGTAACAGCTGAGCAGTTTCTCTCACTGGGGACACTGAGGCTGTAAATATGACATGGTCTAATCTCCTTATATAATGTGCTCGCTCTCTCAGTTAATATAGGCAGCTAGGTAGTAGTTACTGTAAAGAACCCAAACTACTTGGATTTTTACACCTCCTTTGGCAGCGCGGCCCATTTATCGGCAACTGTTATGGGACAGCTAGAGGTAAATTGTGACTGTTTTGGGATATGTTTATAAAGGACCAGTGTTGAGGTTCATTATTCACAAGAATAAATTGCTGTACTGGTTAATGAGAGAGATGAGAGCAGTTGTTCTGTGAATTTCTACGCTGGTTTCCAGAGTCGTGATTTGGTGCCACTAAAGGATTGAAGGTTATTGGCTTTGCCTTGGTTCAGCTGGTGCTGTCTGAACAGGTCCTTGAGAAAATAACCAGTTTCAAGTCCGTTTGGCCAATTTCAGTCTCTTAATGGTGGTCTCCTGCTTAGCAAGCAGTACTCAAAGTTGAGGGCCAGATCCTAAAATGCTGTAAAACTTGATGTAACACCACTCTGTCTTTACCCATTTAGGGGTTTGGCCAAACAATTTCTTATTTGCCTCAGTCTGTGCTTTCCTTCTCCCTGAACTGACATAGGTGAGTTTTATTGTAACTTGAATTTAAGTTGCTTACTGTATACAGCAGGGCCCACCGCTGGGGTTTGCGTAGGAAACGAATAAAGTCACTGTGAAAAGGGCACCTTCTGGCACTTCTCTTTGTGTTCATCCTCACCTTCAGCCCGGTATGTTCTCAGTGAGAAGCAAGAAGTGCTTATTTTTATGCCTTTAAAGGCTCTGGAGTCCATACTACTGGAAGGGAGAGGATGTTGACATGTTAAGGTAATGAGACCCAAATACACTTGCAGCGGTGAGTAGTGACCGGGTGGCTGCAGAGTGATAACTGCGGATGTAATTGATTTGCAGAGCCTGATATTTTTTCAGCTGCTTTCAGAACTGAATCACAAATTAAATAAATATATGAGTTAAAGAAAAGAAAAGAAAAACTGCACTGAATGAGAGCCAAGCTGAAAAGGAGAGTAATGAGTTCAGGAGGTCGCGAGGCTCTCCTTTCCAAGAATCAGTGCATGCTGTTGCTTGAAGAGACATCAAAAAGAGAACAGCTGGTTTTAGCCAGCTACAAGGTATGGACAAGATCACAGATGTTAGATGTGGACAAAATAATGGAGGAAAACTCAGTGAAATCTTTCTTCTGAGGAAGAACTTTGAAACTGAGGGCTGGAGGGAGGATGGGTTGGGGTATAGTTTTCTGGTTTTAGAAAGGAATTGCTGCCGGAGGAAATACTTGGATATTTTTTTTGTAAAACAACTCTAGAGTGTTCAAGTGCTTCTGCTGTCTTAAATATTGATGTTTTTTGATTATTTTTCCCTTAATCAACTTTGCTGAACATATCTCAATGCATTTATAAAACAATATTTATTTTTGCTGATTGTTTATTACTTGTGTTGGGATTCAGCTGAGCTCTTGCCAAGAGAAATGAAAATTTCTTACCGAAAACAGGCTGCAGAAAAACCTCATGTTTGCAGGTCTTTTATTCTGGTTATAATTAAAACTAATTGACATAGGTAGCTAGCTTACGTAGATCAGAAGTTTACCTGCTGAATCAGTTCTTGGGTGATTTTGTTGCTGGCTGATTGAGGGTGGAGCAGAGTTGCTCATCTTCCTCCGAGAGCAGTACAATAAGTGCAGATGTTTGAAGGCACTTTCCCAGAGCAGTGATTGCCCCCCTGTTGATCAGCTATTGGAAGGATATTCAGAGGCAGTTGTTTTTTTGCAGCTGTGCAGGAGCAGGCAGGCAGAGATAGTGACCCTCGGCTGGTGGGTAGCCTTCTGCACCCTCTGTGGAGGGTTGGGAGGCAGCTGAGGGCTTGCAAAAGCGACAATGGCAGAGCCACGCTTGATGACTGTCGTCTTTCTGTGTCTGCACAGCAGCTATCCCAGAGGCCTGACTTGTGAATGAAACACATAGCTGATACCACAATTAAAAAAAAATCCACTGTATTTTTAACAAATTCACTGTGTGTGGTTTCCTCAATGCTGCAGCTCAGTTGTTGTCTTCCCTGTCTCCTTAATTCTGGGAATGGAAATGTACTGCTGCACAGGTAACTTTATTCTGGAGCTTGGGCTTTTGTTCCGAAGCAGCCAGTGTTTCTGTTTTTGCATCAGATGTAGGCACAGGAGGGGGGGGCAACTTTTCTTCAACCCCCTCCACAACTTGGTTGCCTAATTCTCTGCCTCGGGTTGGCTGAATTCTCACTCTAAACTCCTTGTTATGGATGCTAGAAAGACAGCATACTGCTAAATCCTGCCTGTCTTGTGGGAGACTTCCCAGCTGGGACTCAGGTGAATAAGGCAAGTGTACTTTTACCCTTGTGGTGGAGTGGAAAGCAAGCAAAGTCCAGGGATAAAAAAATATATCTCTTTTTAATTGTCCTACTGGGAGGTGATTACATGGCAAGAAAAACATTGATGGAAATATTCAGTATATGGAGAATACTGAATTTGGAAATACAGTTACCCCTCCAGGGAGTTCTTTGCCCATCATTCATACTTCTCGTGCGGTTTTCTGATTAAAACCAAATTGGCTGGGAGTATAGCATGGTAGGTGTTTATATAATTATGAGCTGAAGTGCCTAGTTAATTTTAATTAGGCACAAAACCAACCAGTGTCAGAATAGCTGAATTTTTGGCCACACAGTGTGTATTATCTTTTCAAATGTAAAGAAAACCACTTGAATGCTACATTTCAGCAAAAGGCAGTTGTCACTGGAGGGGGAATGGGTTTTATTCTGTAGAGAGGTGTGTGCATGTATATATTTAGGTATTTTGTTCTGCAGCTGAGATAATTAACAAGAGCAGGGAAATGTTTTCCACAGATCAAAACTATGTTGCAACAGGATTGATTAAATATTACTCTCTTCTTTGTTTTATTTTGCATGTGTGTTTGCCTTCATTAGAGGAGGCACAGTGTCCATGTATGCGCAATACATTGTGCTTTGCTAATGAGTTGTAACCTTCTGTACTACCTTGTGTGCTCGTAACCCCGATGACTCTGAAGATCTTTCCTCGTTCTGCAGCGATGCTTTTAGGCCATTGCTTTGACCAACTTAACCTTAATGTTCTTTGCAGTGTGGCTGCTGTGCAGTCACCTTCCAGAAGGACAGTTAAGGAGTACTTTATTCCCCCCACAAAGTAGAGAGCAGTGCAAATAAAATAAGGTTTGGAAATGGCTCTGAAAGTGTGAACTGTGAAGGTCATGTTTGCTTCTCAGCTAGAAGATCTTTTGGAGCAGATCTTAGGGTATGCGTATTAGTCTGGTCCTAAATAACTAACTGATATTTACTTGAACACTGACTTTGTTTGATTTTAGCATACCTGAATATAGGGTAGCCATTGGTAGCTTAGGGAATTTCTTAAATTATGGGATGGGAGAGGTGTTGCAGGAGAAAAGGAGTGTTAGCCACGGTGCCGTTAGGTTCCTTTGATTGCCACCTCTAACTTTGAATTGCTTGGAAACAGCTTGTTTATTTATTGTGGATTTTAGAAACAGTTAAGGACTCTGGAGAAATACTAGGGGTAAAGTACACGAATGCTAGTTGGGAATGCAGTGAATTTAATTGCCTTGTCCCCAGCTGCCCACTCTGTCCCATTGCTGGAAGCTGTTGCTGGCTCTGCAGAACTGGATAGTCTGCCCATAAACTGATGTGACCAATGGAGGGTTTGTCTCGATGCCTTGGCCTGGGGGTGAATAAGATGTGGGCGCTATCCCTGGATGGTGATCTTTAGCAGAAGGGTGGCTGCAACTTCTCCAACTGCCAAGGGTCTGCCGAGCTTGTTTGTCAGAACCCTCATTCCACCTAATTTATATTAAAATGAAGTTGTACTATTGTGTTTTGTTCATAATTCAGGTTTTCAGTTTTGTGTTTCTCATTTAAAAACACTTAGCAGTAGTTAATGATGTGTTGACATTTCAATAATAAGCTTTTCTCTCTGCATACTTTACATCTTGACCATTTTAACTTGCTTTCGGTTAACATTGAGGCTCCGCAGAAGGAGGCTACAGTTGTGCCTTGTATGAACAAATTTGCACCTTGCTTTTTATTTCATTTCTTTAGCTGGATAAACTTATATCCTGTATAAGCTAAGTGTTCAGTAGACTGCAATAAGAGTAAAGAGACTGCAACACAGATGTCTGCAGAAAGAGGTGAATCTACTCTTCGTGTAAACAGAGATGCCCATTTATTTTGCTGGAAGTTTGCTCATTTTCTGTCACTGAAGAAGTTAATCTAGTATAGACATGATGGTATCCATGAACAACACATGGTTAAGGTTGTATTGAGCATGGTACTGATGTGCTTCCATTTTTGATTTCCCTCAGGGTGGCTATGAGGTTGTTAATACTGGAATGAACTTGAAGAGCAAGGCTAGGTGTTATATAAACCCCAAATGGTATACCCAAAACAGATTAAAGAAAAAAAGAGACAATGCCAGGCTTGTGGATGTCCGTTATTGCTTTCATATACCTGTCTTATCTTTATAAATGTATGTCCTTAAAAAAACAGCTTGAAGAATTGGGATTTATGAAGACATTTTCTTCTCACTATAAATGACAGTCAAGTTAAGGCCATGGAAATCATCCTGCCCGCCCAAAATCCAAGCTCCAAGAGCTGCAGCTCAGTGCCATTATCAGGACAAATCCACTGGCGGGAGGGTGAAACAAGGCTGTCCCTGCCTGCGTGCCTCCCCGCACTGCCTGAGGTTATGTACCTGGAAGTAGGGTGTGTGGGAGTGGGTATGCATCAGCAGAACATCTTCAAGGAGTCGTAGAATGGTTTAGGTTGGAAGGGACCTCAAAGATCATCTAGTTCCAACCCCCCTGCTGCAGGCAGGGACACCCTCCACTAGACCAGGTTGCCCAAAGCCCCATCCAACCTGGTCTTAAACACTTCCAGGGATGGGGCATCCACAGCTTCTCTGGGCAACCTGTTCCAGTGCCTCACCGCCTTCACAGTAAAGAATTTCTTTCTAACATCTAATCTAAATCAACCCTCCTTCAGCTTAAACCCATTAACCCTTGTCCTGTCACTATACTCCCTGATAACCAGTCCCTCACCGTCTTTCCTCTAGGCCCCTTCAGGTACTGGAAGGCTGCTATAAGGTCTCCCCAGAGCCTTCTCTTCTCCAGGCTGAACAACCCCAACTCTCTCAGCCTGGCTTCATAAGAGAGGTGCTCCAGTGCTCTGATGAGCTTCATCTGCATCTTCAGCCTGGCATCGCCCACTGTGGTGGCGATGGTGGTGGGCTCAGCTCTCATGGCAGGTTTGCCTGGCCAGCATGGTGCAGGAGGCAGCGCTGGCTTGGGACGTGACCCGTTCTTGTGGTGAGACTTGATGGTATATCCTGAGTTAAGTCCTCATGGTAGACTTTGAGAGGCTTGTGAGTAGTTTCGCTGGCACTTCAGTTATGACTATTTCAGTGTGAGGAAAGAAGCAGTTAACACAGACTATTAAAAACATTTCCAGGGCATACAAAGGGCTTTTCTCTGTTGAATCTCAAAGGATCTACTTTACGAAGGAGGTCAGAGTCAGTATTCCCCATTTAACAAATGACAGCCTTGGTCCAGGGGCTGAGTTGTTCAGTGACAGCCATTGGCTAGAGCCTGAACCAGAACTCTGGGTGTCAGTGCTGTACTTGATCCCATGTGCTCTTTTTATGGTCTTAGACTAACCTAAAACCCCTGCGCGATCATTCATCTCCAGGTGGATATGCTGGGAAATAACAACAAACTTACCATTCCTCTCAGGCTGGAATCTGACTTTGCGAAAGGCTTGCTTTTGTGCCTCAGATGCTTTCCTTCAAACAAAGTTTGGCCTGGAGGTGTGTTTCTGAGCAGGAATCTGATGTCAACTGGAGTCTCTGCGTAGTGTGGAAGCTGTGCTGAGGCATGCACCTCTGCCTGAAGGTCCCTTTTGCTGCCGAAGCCTCAGCATTATTGCGTACCAGACCCTCTGCATATAGATAAAAAAGCATCCCCTGCCCCAGCAGACTTGCCAGTCCCTCTGCATGTGTTTGACTGGTATTACTTGAATAAAGCAGGCTTGCCTAGGGAGCCAACATCATCTTTATTGAACTCTGGAGTCACGGTTACCATCCACCCACTGAAATGTCTGCCTTCTGTCTGGTCGTAAGAGTCGCTCTGCTACCGTAATAATTCCCCAAATAATGCATTAGAGGTCTTACACTGAGTCGGATAGTCTGTCATCTCATTGCAATGGTGACAGAGGTCACAGCATTGCCTTTGAAAGCTGCCTGGAAAGGAAGCTTTTTAATTACTGCAGAGCCAAAGGAAAAGCTGCTCCCTATGAGCGTGGGGAATGTGCTAATTTGGTATTCGGCGGAAGCAGCCTGTGGGTTGCAGCTTCCCAGCTCTGAGCTGCTTTGCAGATAGCCTGCAACCCAGGCAGTGACAGAGCCGGGACCATGGACTTCATTACTGCTGGGGCTTTGTGCGGGTTCGAGAAGCACCAGCAATGATGGGATCTTGGGACAGGAGCCAACATTTTATTAGTATAAATCCAAGGCAATTGGGCATGTTAATTACTGGAAGAAATCCACAGCAGGGAGGAAAGGGTTCAGGATGATGGGGAGGTACCATGGTTAATTGCCAAGGTCCACCGATGCCCTGTGACCCTTGTGCTGGTGGGATTTCCTGCATTGCAATGGTTGACTTGCAGCAGATTGTGTATTACCTCTACAGGAAGAAACATCTAGAGCAAAGTGTCTGCAGAGGGAATTTGAGGTCAAAATGGCTAAAGGCTCAGAGAGTACTGTGGCAGAACAAGTCATGGGACCTTCCAGTATCGAGTCAGATGTTGCTCAGGGCTTTTGCATGCATATAAGTGTATGGTAAGGGGTAAGTGTATAGATGATGGGATTTCATTCTTCCTGTCCTACCTGTTTTTCGGGCTGCTTTTTGCCTGAGCACTTGATGCTCTTTCAGTGCCAGAGCAGATGATCGGCAAGAGACTCGTCGTAGCAGTGAAATGCATGGAAATGGCTACAAACCTCTGCAGAAAAAAGGCAGGTGTCTGTTTTGCAAAATAATCTTTCCTTCTGCCTACCCAAAATCCTCAGTCAGGCACAGATAAAAGCTTTTCTCCCCTTGCACAAGGCTGGTTCATATTATTTATTTATTTGTAAAGCCTTTTTTTTTTTTTCTTTAGGAAGAGCTTTTACATTATTTTTCTTTGCTCTCACAGTTCAAGCATGATTTAATATGTCAAAACTAGTTTGCTTAGCTGGCCTTGATTGTCTTGCATACTTCCACTAAAACAAGGCAGTCATCCTTCAGGCATGCTGCTGCCCAGACAAATGAAGTGTCGCAGCAGCTAGGACCTGCTCTTGTCTTGTGACAGCAGTAGCATCCTCTGACAAAGCCGGCATCAGGGAATTTGGATGGGGTAGTGCCTACAGACACGGCTTGGGTCAGAGCAGTGTGGGCCCACACAGGCAGATAGAGACGAGCTTATGCTCGACTGACTTAATCATCATTCATGTACAAAGGCATTTCGCTCCAGATTGAGAGTCTAACTAGTACCAGGGAGAGAAGGAAACCGTCCTGTTGGTGCCCGCACTGGTGAGCCTGGCAGAAATAGTACTCGGAGTCCTTGCTACAGGGTAGTGCTGCCAGACTAATACATCTGGGTGCAGGTTTCCTGGCAGAAATGAGTTGCAGTGTGGTCTTGTGCTTTCTGTAGTCGGTGGGGATTTTATCATTGATTTTGGTGGGAGGGAGATTATAATCCTTTATAATATATTCTTAACAACTAAATGATTTCCTGGCCTAGATCTTTATTAAGTGTTGCACTGACTGCCAGCAGAGCACAGCCTATAGGATAGAAATTTAATTCATAATAATTGATGTAACTCTGATCAGACCTATTTCTTAGCAAGTGGTCTGATCCTGATCTCCAAACCCCCCAAATATCAGAGTGTTTCTGGCTCTTTGCAGTTGTCTTTTTCTCACTTCATGCAGGTGGACACAGGCTAACGTTCATCCACATGTTTCTGCACAGTGCTCCATTGAAAAGAGTAGGGAAGAAGTTTTGAGTCACTCCTCACTCTTATTACAGTTTAAAATGGCAAGCCTGCTTGCAGGACTTGGTGCATCAGAGGAAACCTTCCCTAAGCTGCTGCTGTGGTGCTGTGTGCTCAATTGAATCTCGCTCTGCACTTGGCACCCTCATCATTGATGTCTTTGGGCTCTCGCCTCCTGGATGCATCGGTAAGACAATGCTCAGCAGTCAGGTCAGACATCTGGTGCTTTTTTGCTGGTGTGCTGCGTGGGCTTTTCACTCTGGTGTGTGGGATGGCTGCCAGCTGGAAATCTGGTGCTTGGGGACAAGTGAAATGATTGTATGAGTCTGTTATTGACTTAGCTCTGAGCGTGGCTAATGGCATTGACAAGAGCTGTGTCATCCTGATGGTGAAGGCGGCAAGTCCCGCACTGGCTCTGAAATGTAGTGTAAGTGCACTGGTAGATGGGGGGGGCAGTACCCCCTGCCAGACCCTGCCCTTCCAAAACATTGCAGTGTACTGTTTGCTTTGGTGGCCTCCCAGCAATACCCAGGGCAGGTGCTTGGAGAGAGCAAAAAAGTCTGCTTTTTTCCTGGCTTTTTTTTGTTTCCAAGATAAGACTATACTAGATCAGACCTTGGTATGTAAGTGTTATCTGAAAACTTGATCCCATCACTGTGAAACTTATTGTTGAATGTATGCTCGTACAAAAGGTGTTTATCAAGATGCCTGTGCACGATGCCTTCTGTGTCTTTGGTCATGCCTCTATGTGCAAGTAGTTTGCTGCACTTTGTGTGCGATGTGCACATAAGAACACAGTGCTTCTAATGTGGCATGTGTGTTTACTCTAATACCATGTGTAGCTTTGGGCTAAGAGAAAAATGAGTATTATACAAGAAAAGCAAACCAGCTCAAACTAGAGTCAGTATTTTTGGGTGGAGACATTTGCTTTTGGGTTGGAGGCATCAAAGCATTAGCTTAAAGTTCCAGTGTTCGTTTTCAGCAAGTACGTTGTAAGCATTTTGTCAGTCTGATTGGGGAGAAACTGAAGCTGTGCAAGTCATGCTGCAGTTATGTCTGTAGGACATCTGAGTCTGCAGAGGCATTGTGGGATGTAGTCGGAGGCATGTTGTCATTGCCTGCATGCTGCTGGCAGACAGGTGAGGACCTGTGGAAAGCCAAGCTAGACCTTCTCTGGTTGTGGGGTCCCCTTCCATGATTTGCATTGTGTACCTGCATGCAACCAGCATAGGCCGTGAATACAGAGAAACAAAAATATTCTTTCTGAAAGTTTATTGAGCAAAGGCTTCTGGTTTAACAAATTCAAATTTTACATGTTCCAAAGACTGATTTCCAGATGCCATTGGGAAAAGTGTCGGGCCACATTCAAATTAGCCTTATTGTTCCATAATATCTTACTGGAGTACAAGGTTAATTAGTACCATAGGCAATATGCATTATTCATCACAGCAATCAGGCTTTTCTTCTGTTGGGCTGTTGTATGCTGCAAATGGTTTCCCTTCCAATAACAAATTCTTGATATATTATTTTCATATTTAATCCTGCCAAATCATACTTGTGATATATAAATTATGTGGGCACTCTGATGCCGATGGAAAACATATCAGGTGTCAAAAGGACTGTAATTTTAACGTTTAACTCCTGGCTTGCTTGGCCGTAGACATCCAGGACCATGGGAGATACAAGATGATTTTAGTAATGCCCAACTTCAGTCTGATCCAAACTGAGGACCGCACTAGTGATGTCAGTAGTGCTGTTTTACATCGGTAGTGTTTTCAATGCTAATTATCAGCAGTATCTCACTGCAGGCATGAAACGCTGAAGTTGTGTTGCTGCTACGGCACTGTGGCTGCTTGCAATATCCCAAGTACAGATCTCGAGCATCTCCACTCCCACCCCAAGGGCTGCGGCTGAGGAAGGCCCTGTCAAGCAGGGCTCCTTCAAGCACAAGGGCTATGAGGTGCCCTTGGCTACCTCCCACTGCCAGGGTCCCTGCCCTGCTCCAGGGTCCCACCCGGGCTGCAGCTGTGAGCAGGGGAGATGCTGGCTGATTGGCTTGCACAAGGTCTAGTGAGCAGTGACTTTTGCTTGCAAAGCCTGTTTGTGGGGCAGGGGGTTTGGCCTTTCTTTTTCAGTTTGAGAAACCAGCACTCCCTCATCCTCAGCTGGTAATGAGTCCACTAGAGAAGAATCATGTGGGAGGAGGAGTTAGACAGTGCTGTGATTCAACTGATCCTTCCTTTCTCTAAAGGCAAGGCACTTGCACCCCTGAGATCCTGCTACCTTCTTAGTCCAGCATTCAGGAGGCTGAGTCACCCCCATATCCAGAGATGATGGTGCTGCAGGTGCCTATAGCCTTCAGAGCAGCACTTGGAAAACGTGATGAGCTGCAGTGATCCCTCTGTCCCACGGTGCCTACTTAAAGAATAATATTAATCTGAAGGATCTTTGGGAGGTCTTTCTAGCTCTGACATTTTGCCCTGGCTGCCTTCTGGAGGAATTTTCCAGCCTTCTGTCAGCTGTACACACATGTATTAAGTGTAGATTAGATAGGTATTAGGAGGCAAAGCTGAGACATAAAGGCAGGGTCACTTGCTGAAGGTCCCATGAACCAATTTTGGTGGACTTGGGAGGCTCGGGCTTCCTTCTTCTGCCATCCTTGCTTCAAGATCATTAGCAATTCCTCTGATCTCTCTTACTCTCCTGAAAAGGATTTAGGCATGCACTTGCATTCTAACGTAAGGTGGTGTTAGCCCCCTTGCACTAGGCATGCCTTGCAAAGTGATGCTGTGCTGTCATGGCCCAGGGGAGTAACTTGCACTGACATGACTGGAGGATAAATATGGCAGAGTTTTACCTTAAATAGCCTGCGGCAACAAATCTGCTGCGCTATGCCAGCCTCGCTGAAGCGATTGTGAGGAATGCTTGAGATTCCTTTGTGTTCAAATTGGCAAGTAAATATTTTCCGGCAACCCTGACTCACTTCCCTTCTGCCCCTCGTTTTGTACATGCATTGTTTTCCCCTCCCGAGTTTTCCTTTAGGAGGATCAGAGCGCTTGGCTTAGGTGATGGCTTTGCTGCTTGCCTCCTCCTGGCTGGGACAGAGAGGAATTTCAAGGGCACGAATTTTGCTGTCTGATGCAGAACACAATGTTGGTTTTGTGTCAGATAATAGAAAATGAACACATGCTTTGAAAGAGAGTACCCTGGTGCAGCCAGGGCTTTGTGGGGCAGTTTGGAAACAGCTTTTCAGCAAGAATAAGCGAGTGGATAAATGCCCAAATTACACTTGTCTATCAAACAGCTGGCAAATGCATCTGGTCCTTGGTTTAGGTGCTGTTGTGATATAAACAAATGAACAGTCACAGGAATGTAAAGAGGTGATGAGTATTATTCTTTTCCCCTGATTATTACCCACTGCTTTACAACAAGTAGCTGAGATGCCTTTCAGGAGACCTCTGCTCTTGCATGAAACTGCATTTGTAGAGTAATTTGGATTGCTTCAGGTTAAAACAGAAGGGTATACACTCAATGTTTGCTTAAAAGTTGGTTGTAGACAGCAGAATAATAAGTAAATTGTACCTAAAATATAATTATGTAAGTCATCAAAAGGGGAATGGCTTTGTCAGCTTAGTCTTTTAAGAGTCTCATCAATAACTGATGAGCTTTAGTAAATGCACAGTGCTTGTATGCTACTTTGTTGCACACTTATGACATAAAGGCAAAGGAATTTAATTTTTTTTAAGCATTCCTGGGGACAAAAAAAAAAAAAATTCACAGCAATCAGTGGTGTGTAAATTTAGTGTTGTGTTGTAGGTCAGCATGGTTGAAAGTATTAATGAGAGAAAATTTTCTGCAGGTGCTGCATCCATAGATCTCTGAAATAGCTCGTGGGGGCAAAGACTAGACTATGTGGCTGATAAATAATAGAAGAACTTGGCTTCCTCTCCTCCCCTCCCTTTTCTTAGGTTTACATGACATGAAGCACTACTTGGAAAAAGTGGTGTTCAGTCTGCACTGGAATATACCAAAAGCCATTGTTGTTCTAGAGAAAAGTTACATTTCTGTTGTGTTTTGATTTTTGAAGTAGTTGGTCTATAGGTCTGTTGAGTCTGAAGGGGCAAAAAAACTATTAATTGCCATGACTGGCTGGCATCACGAGTGGAGGAAGAGCCATGAAATCAGAGAGTACGCACAGGGGGAAAGCAAGCCCATCATTTTTGCTTTGGCCCCATAGATATAACCAGCAACTTGAGAATTTGTCTCTGTTTCAGATGTGCTTAAAAATACAGCACGTATACCTGATGGTCTGACCCTAGGAAGGGAAGGTCTGTCTTACCGAGCAGCTGCTCGGAAGAGAGCCAGGGTTGGGGCACAGCACACCAGGCAAACTACCGACATGATGTTTGCCAGGCGTTGTGGGGACTCTGTGGTATCTCTTCCTGGTACTTTTAGCCCATAAGTGTTTTATGTCTACTTATTAAAGAAGGATGTGGTGCTGGTGCTAAGTAGGACTGACCTGTGATTTCCTGGAAATGACCCTATAAACTCAGGTTTATCCTCTCTTTTCCAGTGCTAGATTTTGCACTCTGCTTTGATTCTGCCCTCCCCAGTGGCAGCAGAGGATTAAAGTCTTGAAGATGCTCTAAAAATTGTCATGTTTAAAAGTGTTTTGAATCTTCATTTCTTGGAGAAAAAGGATCAGGTCCTACTTTAAATAGCTTGTTTATGTTTTATAAAAGGTGATAAAGGAAATGTATGATTTCCTGGGTTTTAAAATGGCAACAACATAATGTTAGTAGCACTAACGCGTAGCTAACGTGGCCTTTCCAAAGCCAAGGGAGTTTTGCAATTGATGATGAAGAAAAAAGAAGTGAGCAGTCAGTCTCAGCTATGCTTCTTGTATACTTGCCTTTTTGGACTGCAATTCCCAGGGCTTTTATCACAGGATCAAATATTTGTTTTACATAGGTGATGTCATTATCTTTGTTTTGGTGATGAGGAAGCAAAGCAAAGAAAGCAATTGCCAAAATCATGTATCATTCCATGGAAAATCAGACTTCCCGATCTTGTACCCTCCTTCCTAAACCACATGTCCATGCAGATACAGTGACTGTTATTTCTTCTCATTAGTAAGTGTAGGCATATGTCTACTGTATTTTAGCTGATCTTAAGTGACTCGCTGTCCTGGCAATAGTTAGTTTCAGCAATGTGATTTGTAGTTTACAGTTGAGGGCTTGTTTTCCCTGTATACCTAGGCTGGGATTTCAACTGTAGCTCAGTCACATACTTTATTACATTTTGTATTGCATGTTCTCACAGTCTACAGGATATTTTCAAGTAGGTTAGGAAAGCTAGAGACAGGAGAACATCATTGATGTATGAGTATTTAATTTCTAATGTCTTAACCTTATTGGGAAATAGGAGATATTTAACATGTGTCGTGGTTTTACCCCAGCCGGCAGCTGAGCACCACGCAGCCGCTCGTTCACTCCCCCCCATTGGGATGGGGGAGAGAATTGGAAAAGTTAAAGTGAGAAAACTCATGGGTTGAGATAAAGACAGTTTAATAGGTAAAGCAAAAGCTGCATGCACAAGCAAAGCAAAGCAAGGAATTCATTCACCACTTCCCATGGGCAGGCAGGTGTTCAGCCATCTCCAGGAAAGCAGGGCTCTGTCACGCGTAACGGTTACTTGGGAAGACAAACGCCATTGCTCCGAACGCCACCGCCCCCCCCCCCCCCCTTCCCCTCAAGCTCCTTATAAACTGAGCATGACGTCATATAGTATGGAATACCCCTTTGGTCAGTTTGGGTCACCTGTCCTGTCTGTGTCTCCTCCCAACTTCTTGTGCACCCCCAGCCATCCCGCTGGCAGGGCAGTGCGAGAAGCAGAAAAGGCCTTGGCCCCGTGTAAACACTGCTCAACAGTAAGTAGTCCATAGAACAAAAACAGCTCTATATTATCAACGCTGTCTCCAGCACAAATCCAAAACATAACCCCACACTAGCTACTATGAAGGAAATCAACCCTCTCAGCTGAAACCAGGACAACATGTTACAGAAATTCCACTACAAAATATATGGTATTGCTAAGCTGTCTGTATCTTCCCTTCTAAAAAAGACTGGATTAAATATTTTGCTCTGTGCTGACTTACTAAAAAGGGTGATTTGCAGCCTTTTCTCTTTTGATGAAGCACCAGATTCTAAATACATGTTCCAACGTTTGCTTTAACATAGCATGCCACCACGGATGGTGTTGCTACATATTTAATTATCTCTTGAAAAGAGAGTGAAAGTGTATCAGTGCCTTACAAAGCAATATGCCTCTGTTTTGCATCCTGTGGCAACAGGATTAGATCTTTTCCTCTCAAGTAAAAATGAAAGCAAAAGCTCCTACTGTCTTCATGCAAAACTGGCAATCTACTGTTTAGACAAAACCCCTCAGACTTGCAGCTTCTGCAGTCAAAAGATTAGCAAACCAAAACATACAAGTGCAAAGTTTCCAATAAATGATGATTAACTAGCGTGTAGAAGTGAAGCCTGCTGTGAGCTTTCACTCCCTTCAGTTGAACTGTTCTATAATGTAATGCTATCAGGATATTTCATTGTACACAGGAAGGCAAGGGAATAATAAAATATATGTGCTAGAATTCCCATGCGTGTGTGAGTTACTTGAATTTATCAAGCTTGCTGGTGTGCCTCCAGAAATTTTCCCCCAAATGATGACTAGTTCTTTAATTACACTTAGACAGAGCTGTGTTGTTGGTGGTGTTTGAAACTACAGATTGAATTTAGTAATGTAAGTGTCATTAATCTGGTGAAATAAAAATGCCGAGTTTTTTAATAAGGTCTCAATTTAATGTTTTTAAATGCTCTGAAGAGATTTAATGCTAAACCAGCTGATATAAATCTGCTCGGCTCCTCTATAATTGTCTCTCTCAAGCATGTACCTCTCTTCAAGGGAACTTGGCTCACACTAATTTCAAAGCTGTTTACTGCCGGCATGAATTTGATGGACTCTCACTTTTATTGTTAAAAGTTGTTAACATCAGAGGTGACCAAGAAACTGAAGTGGCAGTCTATATATAGTATTAATTGTCATGTATTTTCTGTAGAGTAGCACAGAAAAGCCCTAGTCTTTCTGTTATGCCCTAGATGCCAAGAGACTGTCCAAAAGAGTTTGCAGGTTTGAATCTTACTGTCTTTTAAGCCTTACAGGTGAGTTTTTGGCCCCCATTTTGGGGGAGTTTTCTGTGTAACAAACTGTGCCTTGCTTTTTGATCTTGTAAATGGAGATGTATCAGTGCCACTACTTGATCTTGCTGGTTGCAAGGCATTGGGAGATGGAGCTTTGTATCTGCATCAGCCTGGCACATTGAGGTTTCACGCAGTGCTAAGTGGAGTAGAAATATGCCATTGTTTTCATGATTACATTTGTTTATTCCTAAATAAGCTCCAGTCTTTTTTCCTGTGGCATTTTGTTTCCCTCTCTTTTTTTTTTTTTTTTTTTTTTAATTTTTTTAGCCAAATGTATTTTTCCTAACAAATCATCAAATTGGTATGTTTCAGATGAGGAAGAGAGAGCATTACTTGAGTTGTGTTCTAACTGATATATATGAAACTTGCTGGATTGACATTCCTTCTAATGGAAATCTTGGTGGCTTCTTCATTAAGCTTATGTTCATTCAACTTCTGTGGACCTGTCATCATTTATATCGGTGCAAAGTGAGTCCAGATGAACTCCCTTCCATGCTCAGTTTCCCTGTATGGGAGAGCTGCCCTCGGGGTCAGGATGGAGCTGCCTGCATGTCAGTGTGTTTAGCCATCCTAATAGTAAATATTGTGTTTAAGAGGCAGTGGTATTCACAGGGGAGCTGAATCACTGCAGTTGCTTCAGAGCAACAAAGAGCGGAAACTGTACCAGCCTTGAAGATGAATCGGTGCTGCGGTGATTAAAAAGATACGCATTTCCCATGTTCCGCGTAGGAGTCGGCATTGTTTTCCCTGGGGATTTTCATCAGTCTGTAAATAAAAGATGCTGACAGTTTCCTTGGGGATCAGCTTAAGGTCTGAGAACATCATTTGCCATCAGATACTCCTCATTAGGCAATGGCTGGCATAGGGGAAGGTGGGTAGGGTGCTGAGCTCTGGCACTTTTCCTCTCCCTAGCTGAGTCACCCCTTCCCTTTTCGAGCCTTGGTGTCCCACCAGCTAGCTGAGATGAGGAATACCTGTGGATCAGCCTCCCCAGGCATTTGGGGGGGTGGAGGGGAGAAGGTTTCTTGGGAAATCAATGCTGTGTCAAGTTAGAGAAGTGCAAATAAATACTGTCTGTCTCGGCACGGGGCAGGGAGCCTGTGTATTTGCAAGCACAGGGCTGGCAGGGCACGGATGCTCCTGGGTACCACGGTGCAGTTAATGAGCACTGCTGCTTTTTTTCCATCAATATGTGAGTGGCTTGGCAAGCAGGCCAGAGAAGAGGGGCAGCTCATGAGCCCAGTCACTGTCCTGCTCTTTAATTATTACTGTTTTCAAATCCCTTTCAGTATTCACAGCTCAATTTATGTGCTAATTGGCCCTTTTAATAATCAAAAGATAGAGACTACAAAAGTCGGGGTGTGCATTCTCCCGGCAGTGCCGCTGCCGTAGCTGTGATAAATTATGTGTGGCAAATGTTCCGTTGCCTTGTGGCACTTGGCCTCTATCAACTGGCACGTTTTCTGCTGTGTCTGGTGGCCTCCAATGTTAAAGCTGGTCTAGGAAGGAAAAAAGCCGAGGGGGAGGGTGGCTACCGAGTGCTGTGGTGCTGCTGGAGCAGGGGGATGCTGAGGCACAGAGGTGGGTGCTGCTGCAGGGAGGGTTTCTGCTGCGGGGGATGGTGACAGAGTGGAGACCATGGAGCTCCTTTCCTGGAGGGTACGTGAGGAGCTCAGTGCTGAGTGCATGCTGAAGTGAATTATCCACAGCTCCACCTAAGGTACAGAAATAGGATTCCTCGTTTTCACTGCCTCCCTTGGCTTCCTGTGTCCACCTCCTGCTCCTGTCCCCCATGAGATCCGAGGTGGAGCGTAACCTGGCTTCCTTGGCGCGTCTGGCTCTTCTCTCTGCCGTCACATACACTGTGGCATTTCTCTGGAGCTGCTCAAAACGCAGCTATAATTATCGAGTACATATCTGCTCTCATTCCCTCCCACTCACCCTCTGGTACATTGTGCCAGGCCCTGCTTTTCCCTGAAAACCCCCTCGCTCATTCCTAGCGCTTCCACCTCCCCTTTCCCTCCTCCCTGCTGCTTCTGGGCATGGGAGAAGCCCCCTCCTGTACCTCATGGCCCTTCCTACGTTCTTCTGGGCCCACCAGCGGGGAAACTTTTCTGTGGTGTCCATGTCGGGAAGGGTCAATGTGCTCGGATGTAGGTTGCTTCTGCCCTGGGATGCCGGTTTGCAGTGTCCCAGGGGCCCCTTCTAAGTGGAATCATCTCCTTGTTGGGTTTTTTTTGGGGGGGACAGGCAGTTTTGCTCTGACATAGCAGTGTGTGCAGGAAGAAAGGAGATGTAACACCCTTCCTGCCACCAGCATCATCCCAGGCCGCTCGGATGGGTGGAGTGGCAGGACCCGGCATGTGGGCTCCGGACAGGAGAAAAGCCCAGCCTCCCGCTGCCGGCCGGGGAGGGGGTGAGCTCCAGGGGGGGATGGAGGAAAGGGGCAGCTCGAGTTGGGCAAGGGATGGCTTTATAATATAAAGCATGTGAGTTTGCTTTTCCAGAGCTTTCTCACAGGGGCACATGAGAGCAAGGAGTGTGGGTATGGTCTGGGTCTTTGGGGATGCCACATCCTCAGCTTTTTACAAGAAGATGGCACTTGCAATATTTCCTGGTGGCTAGAGTGCTTCTAAACTGCTTATATTTTTATTTCTTTTTTTGGGCCGTCACAGAGTTGGTAAACCTTTTTCCATGGATGTGGTGTATGATGTTTGTCCCGCTTATCTGGAGTTAAGAAGTATCCATTTGTACCTTTGGAAAAGTCAGTGTAATTTTGGAGGAAGCTATTATTGCTGGTGACTTAGCTTCAGGAAATGTTACCATGTTGCTTGTGAGATGCTAAGAAACTTTTTACCTCCTGGGTGTCTTCCTTCCACTGACAACTCGTCAGTCTCTGAAGCTAGCCCTTTTAGAGAGAAATCGGAAATACTGTGCATTAATTTCTTTTTAATCGGTTCTTTCACACCATCAGCAAGAGATGTTCACCATGAAAGAAATACACAAACTTTTTTTTTTCACTCTTTACGGTAATAAAATTGGTAAAATAACCTTAAAGTAGAAAATGTTTTCTTAATTTCTTGGTAAGTTTGTGGAAAGTGAAGGGGAGGTTATCTGGGTTGTTAACAGGACTTGGAAAACTCCCTTAGGAGATGCTGCTATCCATTATGGCTGCATGTCTGTGCAGAAATAAGAGTCTGCAAAAATAACCAGATGCGCCTAGTACATTGAAAACAACACTCATGATACTGCTTTGAATAATACACTACTGAGGCATCTCGCTGGAGGTGAAATAAGATGTAACATGGGAGAATCAGGAGTGATGTATGAGTGTTGAAAACCAGGAGGTAGCTAGGTGTAATGCGTAATTACTTAAAAATACCTTTCATTTTATCTTGTCTGCAGGCTTCGATGGATCAGAATTTTCTGGTCTTCTGCTTAAAGCAGTAGTTTTCTTTTTTCTTTGTTTTCATGGAAAGTAATGAACTGAACACAAGCTGATTTGTTTCAAGAAAGCTTCTACCCTGTTAACTAGGGACATAAAGAATTCATGCTGAAAATATTATGAGCCCGAGTTGCTTATAGCTCGCAGTTTTCATGTTAACCCATCCTTTGGCTTTCTTTTTTTTTCTGGTGGAAGGGATGTTGGTGGGAGAGGAAAATGTTTGCATCCATAAAAATGTGTTGTGCATAGTACAACAAAACCAATTAATTATTAGAAAGCAGTGTTTGTCAAAAACAGTTAGTAAGCACAGAGTTCAGTGGGTTTTCCCAGCTCTCCCTGGAGGCAGGTGGATGTAGCGGGTGGCTGGGGCAGGGCTGGTGTACGGCTTGAGCAGCCAAAAGGGAGATGTCTTAGCAACATCCACACCTGGGGTGAAACGTGACTCAAGACACGGGCTTAAACTTGTTCATATAGGCTCATCTTGGAAAAGACTGAGTTTCAGACTATACGTGTTCCTTCAGGTTTTGGAAAAAATGTGGAAAAAGCTTTGGATTTAGCAACCTGTGACGCCTTCTCTTGCCTAACCTTTTCACGTTGGTTGGTTCACAGAATGCAATTTATGAAATAGGATGGTTTTAGAGGGTTGGTATTCATTTCCAACTGATAGGTCCCAGTTTGTCTCAAGCCAAGGGTGACCAGATGTAATTACCATATGGTGGCCGTATATAAATAGTTATGGGAGTGTGGGAAAAGAGGGAGAGGCGAGGAAATGGGTAGAGTATTGGCTGCGTGTTGTTGCTTCTTGCAGTTATCAGTATCACAGTATTGCAAACATATGCATGCAGAAGTTGTGCAGTTTGCTTGAAAATCATGAATTTTAAATCCTACTTATTTGTTGAATTCTTTGATTTGCCTCACAGCTTTTGAGCCTTTAGTTTTAATTTTCAAGCTTTGCTTGGCAAATGTGAAGCTGGCAAACCTAATTAGAAAAAGGATGGAGGTTGTGATTCTAATGGGTCATTTAATTTAAAATACCAAATATGATGAAAATAAGAGACTTGACAAGAATGGCAGGAAAACATAAACAACCTTCTGCAGCTGATACCGATTGCTCAATGCTCCAGCTGAAGGGCTTGCTCCAGAAATAACTGGGTAGGTTTTCTGGCTTCAATTTGCTATTAGGTGAGAGGAGATTAGTATAATAAAAGCCATTTGGCCTCAACATTTCAGTGCTTTGCATCTAATGTCTTTTTCATCAGAGGAGCGAACAACTCTACCCATCTGAAGATCAACCTCGCTGTCTGCATCAGTAATAGTCTCCGAGAGGACTTGAAATAATAGAGGTGAGTTTTGGGAATACGTACTGCTTTTACCTAGGCTATATGCATTCTCCAGTGGAGAAAAACAAACGTTCGTCCCCAGTGCTGCCATTCTGTCACTTTTCTTTCCCAGCAAATTAAGATATTATCCATGGTGTGGTAAATTATTTAAGATCAATACACTTGGCAAGTTCTTATCTTGTCCAGTAGGTTGAAGATGAAAAATTATACAGCATGTTTCCAAATGAAGTGTTGCATACATGATAAATAGTCATTAAATTGTGCCTCACAGATGACATCATACCTAATAATACATTAGGGGTGTTTGTATCTATGCAGCTCCCAGGAGTCAATTATTTTGTCAGCTAGTGCTGCCTCATGAAAATAGCAGATTTTTTTCACCAGGGCCAGGCAGCTAGTCATGAGGGAGAAATTAAAGCGGATGTGTTAGTGGGAAATGTGGCATTGCAAGGCTGGTGTAGGCAAAGTGAACGCTTAGAAGTTGTAGAGAACCTTGAGGCTAATGCTTTTTTCTCTTCATCTTATTGACAGTGTGAAATGGCCAAAGTGCGGAAGCAAGCTTTAGAAACAATGGGGAGCAACAGAAATTTTCTAAATGGGGGTGTGCACCTCCAAGTTGAGCACAGGCTTAATGCTTGTGTAGTCATGTGCCTAGAAGGAAGATTTTTACCTTTTTCAATTTATATTTATTAGCTTCCCAATCACTAGTGGTGTCTACATGAAACTCCAAACTCAGATCTGGTTAGAAGCTGCTCACCAAAAGTTGAAAGCTGCCTCGTAGTTGTAGTACTAGTATTTACACATTCAGTTACACTTCATATATTTCACTCTTGGTATTAATCTGCAAGCAGTCAATGTACCTCTTTGTATCATATGTGGCATATCATACTGTGGTGGGTTGACCCAGGCTGGAGGCCAGGTGACCATCAAAGCCGCTCTATCACTCCCCTCCTCAGCTGGACAGGGGAGAGAAAATATAATGAAAAGCTTGTGGGTGGAGATAAGGACAGGGAGAGATCCCTCACCAATTACTGTCACGGGCAAAACAGACTCAACTTAGAAAAAAAATTTAATTTATTACCAAGCAAAAAAGAGTAATGAGAAATAAAACCAAATCTTAAAGCACCTTCCCCCCACCCCTCCTTTCTTTCTGGCTCAACTTCATTCCCAATTTCTCTCCCTCCTCCCCCTCAGTGGCACAGGGGGATGGGGAATGGGGGTTGTGGTCAGTTCATCACACGTTGTCTCTGCCGCTCCTTCCTCCTGAGGGGGAGGACTCCTCACGCTCTTCCCCAGCTCCAGCGTGGGGTCCCTCCCATGGGAGACAGTTCTGCACCAACTTCTCAAACATGAGTCCTTCCTACAGGTTGCAGTTCTTCACCATCTGCTCCAGCATGGGTCCCTTCCACGGGGTGCAGTCCTTCAGGACCAGACTGCTCCGGCGTGGGTCCCCCACGAGGTCACAAGTCCTGCCAGCAAATCTGCTCCAGTGTGTGCTCCTCTGTCCGTGGGTCCTGCCAGGAGCTTGCTCCAGCATGGGCTTCCCACAGAGTCACAGCCTCCTTTGGGTGCACCCACCTGCTCCAGAGCGGGGTCCTCCATGGGCTGCAAGGGAATTTCTGCTCCCCATCATCCTCCATGGGCTGCAGGGGGACAGCTTGCCTCACCATGGTCTTCTCCATGGGCTGCAGGGGGATCTCTGCTCTGGCACCTGGAGCACCTCCTCCCCCTCCTCCTTCACTGACCTTGGTGTCTGCAGAATTTCTCACATCTTCTCACTCCTCTCTCTGGCTGCGAAAGCCACTGCTAGTTTCTTGGGTTTTTTTTCCTTCTTACCTATGTTATCCCAGAGGCTGTACCACCGTCACTGGTAGGCTCGGCCTTGGCCAGCAGCAGGTCCATCTTGGAGCCAGCTGGCATTGGCTCTATTGGACATGGGGGAAGCTTCTAGCAGCTTCTCACAAAAGCCACCCCTGTGGCCCCTGCTACCAAAAGCTTACCATGCAAACCCAAAGCACATATGTGCCTTAACTGGTTTAGTCTTGTTTTAAAAGTGTTTTTCTTTTTCCTATTAATGATAATGCTGAACGTTTCATTATTTTGGGGAGTGATGAGCATGTGTGGATTATAACAATCTCGCTTGGCCTTTCTTTGCAGCAGTTGCAAGTCTTGACATAACTGGTAGGGTTTTTTTGTAGCTGTAGCTCCTCCTTGAACGCAGTTATGTAAATGTTTGAGCACTTTCTCTCCTCTGTTCTTAAAAAGTTCAGCTTTAAGACTTTATATCCCCCTTCTCAAAGCTCACCTTTGGCAAAACCTGAACATGCAGACTGTTCAAGATGACTGCAGCACAGTCTCTTCCTGCACATCTGCACGATGGTGCACTGCTGTGGATGGGGAGCAGCAGGCCACCTCATCAGCTTGACACCCTCTCCCTCATCACAGTCGTTCCTTTAGTGAGAGTTGTTTGTAAAGTTACCTCAAAAAATGTACCCAAGGTATTTTCTGCCTTTTGTGTTTTCTTGAACACAGGTGTCAAGGAGATTGTATCCACTGGATATTGTGAGAATGATGTTCTTAAGATTAAATAGGCTCACAACCTACTTGAAATCCTGAAGGCGCTGATGCAGGCTGGATCCAGTATTGAACTGGCAAAGGTGAAAGCAGGGAATAAATATGAAGGACAGGTTTTGACACTGGTGCATCCTTACTTGCTGCCAAAACAATCTGTTTGTATTGGTCCAAAAGCCTTTTAGGTAGTGAAAATAATCCAGCAGTAGAGTACTGTCCCGATCCGCTACAAGTATGGCCAGAAAATGGGTAGAGAATGTTTTAAAATGGGAATTTCTTATGACTAAGAAAAACTTACGTTGATTAAAGCAAGAATACCAGTTGAAAACACTTGTAACTTTGATGACCTTCAGCTCTGGACTCAGTTTACTGTGTAAAGTGTGTTTCAAATGATTCTTTGCATCTTTCGCTACAAAGGGTGCTGGATGCCCCAGTAGTTTTGGAAACTACCCAAATTGGTCATAGACTGTTTTGAGACTGGTTGCGATGTGACCTAGCGAGATTCCCTGCAGTAGATTATCCTTCTAAGAGGAACCCAGCAGTTTTTGCTGAAGCATCCTGCTGGGACAAAGGAGAACGAGAAGCGTGCAGTGCTTGCTGATGCGCAGAAGGACCGTGAGGTAATGAGGAACCATGCTTGTGGCACGACCAGTATTGGGGACCATGGTGCTTGTGGGAGTGAGTATAACTAACCCACAGATATATCTGGCCATTTCTCTGCCACAGGCTTTCCTAGCTGCTCCTCCACTGCTGTGAATTAATTTGAAGCAGCACTGTGCTGTCTGTCATGATTTTACTCAAAAGAAGGAGCTGATAATTGTGTTAAATTGATCCTGCAAACAGTGGGGAATGATGGTTGCTGGTTTTTATCTTCCCATCTTTACAGTCCCAGGGCCTGTGTTTCTCTGAGGACTTCTGAAGCCCTGAGAGCTGTCACCCAAGATACCTCAGTGCATCTGTGAATTAAGGATTTAACCATTTTGCATACTCTTTGATGCCGTTGGAGTGTTTTCTTCTTGATGGCTCTGCTGTTGGATGCTCTGTCCCCGGTCAGCCTCTTGTTTTGGGGCCAAGCAGATGATCATCTTTTGGACTTTTGTTTTCTGTGAAGTTGCAGGAGAGACCCTCCTTGGAAGGGAAGGGCCATCTGAGACCCTCCCCAAACTCTTCCTTCAAATAGATACTTGATGTTTTTATAGTTAAAGTAATTGGGAGTTGGTGTGTTGGAAGTGGATGGTGGTTGTGTCACTGGCCATCAGCAATCACCTCATCCACTTGTTCTGAACGCACCTTACTATGTGTGAATGACAAAAGCTGATCTATTGAGTCTTCCTTGCTTTAGCTGTCTAAATCAGTCATCCTTATAAACCACTCTTAGTCTAATTCCAACAACATGCTTTTGCTTTCTCTCAGAGTTTTTGAGTGTTTCTGTGCAGAAGAAAGGGCAAAAAAGAGGAGGAGGGCAGAGTGTGGGAGCTGAACCATGGTTGCAAGTCAAGCAGGAGAAGTATGTTTGGAAGAGGAATTTTTAGGATGAGGGGAGATGGTCTGAAGTGGCTCATTCAGAAACCAGTGGAAATCTGCCTTTTTGACTTTGTTAAGGATTTTTGGTTGGAATTTAAGGAATGTAGGGAGAAAACATAAGAGTGAGAAATAGTGATTGGTATGGTGGAAGTTAAGAAGGTTTTGTAAAGGAGATTTTTTAAAACAAAAGAAACCCACTACCTAAGAATAAAGCAAGAATACTGTTTTACCTGTTAAAACATTTTATTTTGATTACCTATGGCTGGATTTAGTTCACTACCGTAGTGTTTTTAAGCATATATGAGTACAGCCTTATAGGAATGTTACAGTTATTTCCCAGTTTAGGTAGGACACCCACTTTCTGGCAATATTGCTGACAGTAATGAAAACAGTGTTTTCATCGTGTGTAAAAAACATGCTTCTTCTAGGTTAGTGTGGAAATTGTTTGCATTACCTCAGTGCTAGCAATAGAACTATAAATTGTGTTCAGGAAACACGACCATGAAATATCCTTAGTTTTACCCCTTTCTGCATGTTTAGTGTGCTCCACTAATCTTTCTTTCCCCAAAACCCTGTTTTAGGGAAATGATGTGTAAGACTCAAGGAACAATCATAGATCTTGCCATATTCCTCTGCTCCCTGTGTGCTTATTTTCTATTGCAATGCTCAAAGCATGTTATATATATTATTTATTATATTATTTATTATTATATATTATATTATTTTTCCTGTTGTAATTAGTTTCCTTCTGGGTGGATGTGAGGTTTTTTTTTGCTCTTAGGTATAATAATCCTCTGTTTTTGCTCTGAAAGTGTAGTGCAATGATTTCTGGTGTTTTGAGAAGGTGTTGGAGCCTTATATGTGTTCATATATTTGAACTTAATGCACTGTGTTTTGAGGGAAATCATAGTTGACTCAGACTTTTGAGAGCTTTTTAGGATCCTAGTTGGAGGGTTTTTCTGTGTGAATGGTCTCCTAACGTAAGCTGAATTGCCATAATCAGAAAATTGGAGCTGTTTTCAGGTCCTTATGTTGGCCTCTAAAGGACGTAGTTACCAGCTTTTGCAAATCTTACCTCTCTTCCAATTCAACCCATAAAACTTCAGTGTTTTTTCCTATATTCTCTTCTGGCTAGAAATTGCTTATGCAGGATCGATAGCAGAAAATGTCGTTCCCTCCCCCTGCACCCCAAGGAAGCCGAGAAGGGAGGCACCCAAATCAGAAGCCAGGTTTTAGAAACTTCTCAATATCTCGTAACGCTCATGGAGATGGAGAGCTTGTTTCAGGATGTGCGTTAAGCCTTTGAAGATCAGCTGTAACTGCACTGTGTTGCAGGGAGCTCTTTGAATACCTGGCCAGAGGTTTATAATGTCAGTATTAAGTCAGTTCTGTGCTTGGGAAACATGGGCAGGGACTGTGTGTGTGGGTCCTCTCACTGTACTTGGATGCTGTGCCTGTCCGAACAGCTAAAGCCCATGCTGGGTACTCGGAGAGCCTTGTCTTGCCCGTTAAATTTGGTAAAAGTGGAGGTGTTCTCCCTTTTCATCAAAGGGAACCTAAGCCACCTTGTTCCCTGCCAGGATGGTTAGGGAAGAAGGAACGATTAGGTGAGTAAGGGGAGAGGAGGGAGGAAGATCATCTATTTCTGTGGCTATTTGCGCAGCGTTTCCACATGCTGAAATGCAGCCAGGGTTCAAAGAAAAATGAAGTAGCGCTGGTTTGGAAAAAGAAAAAATTCTGATCTTTTCTCACCATAGTGACAAGCAACTGGAGAAATAGCTAAAGTATTCAGAAGAAATGCTGATGTACCATCAGGGCAAAATATTAAACAATAGCTCCTCTGAGTCACCTACATCCATGTTTCGACTCCTGTGCAATTGCCCTGACAGTCAGACTTAGTACTGAAGTGAGTAGAAGCTGCTAGAACACAAGGGCTTTTTCTACTTGGTGATTTATGTAGGTGCCCAAATAAGTGTTGAGAAGACTAATTTCAAGTGAGCTCTGCAAAAGGCGGCATTGGGGGCAAGATTGTATCTCCCTCTGAAAGTTCAGTCTTACTCTGGAGACTTATGGCTCGAATGTGTTGTTGAAAGTGCATTTTTAGGAAGATGCACAGCCTGATTTCTGAGGACTAAATAGGAAATGCAGGGGATTGATGTAAATCTGGGGAAGGCATTGCAGTATGCTGTGAACATATCCATCTCTGCACAAACAGTAGGAGCTGAGATGTTTAAAGCAGTGCTTCTGACCTTGGCCAAGTCTCTCTCTCTCTGCCTGTTTCCCACCTTTTTGTCATTACAGCCTGTTTTTACTGTCTTTTGGGGCAAAGTATACCAAATGGCATGGAGATTTCCTAACCTTATATGGGGCATATCGGTACTGTTATATTACACATAACAGTATGCTTGGCACTTGATTTTTGCATACCCATCTGTTTGCCCTTACTAATGCTAGCTATCAGCTGAGAGTCCAAGAGCATTTCTGCCTTATCCTGGACATTTGCATCCATTAAAGTATTAATGATAAGAAGGGAAGGAGGATGAACAGTTGGGAAACGAGGTTTGCAATTAGTAGTAGGTGAACCCAACTGAGCCTGGAATTTGCTGAAGCTCCTGGGAGATGGTCAGACCTGCTCTCATGCACACGCTCCCCATGCAGCAGCACACAAACACCGGGGTGCGGCATGGGCAGCCCGGGTGGCTAATATTTATTGAAAATGAACAGCCTGTGAAATCGCTGTGAAAACACTGCATTGTGGAAAGACTGCGGAGAGACCCGAGGGCAGCTGCTGGGACGAGACATCACAGATGCTCCTTTGGAAATGAGTGATTTGCTGCTGAAGAGCAGCCTGGCTCATTTGTGGAGCGTGCACTCGGTGCTACCCAAACAGGAAAATCCACTGTGCTGGCTGTTTGTGTCATAGCAGGATGGGGCTGACAAGTTAAGTGCTTCCCTTGGAGTTTTTACAATAGGACTTTCAAATGCTGCCCAACAATGTCGAATTGGTGAGTTGGTAGCGCTGCCTACTGCATTATGGAAAGTCACACTGTCGTGCATTTATTCGCTGCCTGTCTGGCCTTCATCCTGAATTCTACAATGTGTATAGATCAAAACTAGAGGAGAAGGAAGAAAGGATTTGAACTTTTTCAGATTCTAGTGCAGTCCAGAAATTTGCCCTAGTTCAATAATTTAAAAAAGGTGTACACAGACACAAAAGCAATACTTTGCCATTGGGCATTTAATGACTCCATAATAAAGCTGAGCTGGCACTCAAACGCTTTTTTTTCCTAATACAAGCAGTTATCCTCCTGAGATGCTCAAGTTTGAGAGTTTAAAAGTCCAGCCATTAACTACCTTAAGAGTTAAGGCAAACATGTTAGCAGCAGATCTTGAAAGACTCCCACATCTCATCAGGCTCTCTGAAGGCTGGCTGCTGGAATGCAATGTATTTTCTTCCAGGTTCATGTGAATGCGTCCACGCTCCAGCCCAGAGTTTGGTGATGTAGCAGGTAGCTGTGCTGACCTGAGCTATGGCCACTTTGCCAGCCTGTGGTGTAGGCGTATTCTGGAGTCTGTTGGCACATGGGGTCAAATGCAAAAATGGATGTAGGCATCTAAAAAGGGATTCAGATGGTCTTCTAGGGCTGAAATTCCAAATCCCTTCCCCACCCTCTCTCCATGCACCCATGTCATACTCTGGAGGTACCAGACCTTGTTACGTACCTCTGACTTGATCCGGAAAACCAGAGCCCCTACAGTTATTCCTGCACAGAGCAAGTTTATTACATTGTTATGCTGCTGAGTCACTGTAGTGGGTCGACCCTGGCTGGGGGCCAGGTGCCCACCAGAGCCGCTCTATCACTCCCCTCCTTCTCTAGACAGGGGAGAAAAAGTGCAATGAAAAGCTTATGGGTCGAGATAAGGACAGGGAGAGATCACTAATTATCGTCACGAGCAAAACAGACTGAACTTAGAGAGGGAATTCATCTAATTTATTACTAAGCAAAACAGAGTAGAGGAATGAGAAATAAAATCAAATCTTAAAACACCTCCCCCCACCCCTCCCATCTTCCCGGGCTCAACTTAACTCCCGGCTTCAACCTCCGCCCCCCCTCAGTGGCACAGGGGGACGGGGAGTGGGGGTTACGGTCAGTTCATCACGCGGTGTTTCTGCCGCTTCTTCATCCTCAGGCGGAGGACTCCTCTCATCGTTCCCCTGCTCCAGCGTAGGGTCCCTCCCATGGGAGACAGTCCTTCACGACCTTCTCCAACGTGAGTCTCTCCCATGGGCTACAGTCCTTCACAAACTGCTCCAGCGTGGTCTCTTCCACGGGGTGCAGACCTTCAGGAGCAAACTGCTCCAGCGTGGGTCCCCCACAGGGTCACAAGTCCTGCCAGCAAACCTGCTCTGGTGTGGGCTCCTCTCTCCATGGATCCACAGGTCCTGCCAGGAGCTTGCTCCAGCGTGGGCTTCCCATGGGCCACAGCCTCCTTCAGGTGCCTCCACCTGCTCCGGCATGGGGTCCTCCACGGGCTGCAGGTGGAATCTCTACACCCCCTCATCCTTCCTCCATGGGCTGCAGGGGGACAGCCTGCTTCACCATGGTCTTCACCACAGGCTGCAGGGCAGCCACATCTCTGCTCCGGCACCTGGAGCACCTCCTGCCCCTCCTTCTGCACTGACCTTGGTGTCTGCAGAGTTTCTTACATCTTCTCACTCCTCTCTCTGGTTGCAAAAGCCCCCCCAACTGTTTTGTTTTCCTTCTTAAATATGCTATCACAGAGGCACTGATTGACTTGGCCTTGGCCAGCGGCGGTCTTGGAGCCGGCTGGCATTGGCTCTATCAGACACAGGGGAAGCTTCTAGCAGCTTCTCACAGAAGCCACCCCTGTGGCCCCCCCACTACCAAAACCTTGCCACACAAACCCAACACAGTCACAGAGACTGACCACGAACACCAGCAAACAAGGCTCCTTGTATAAAAATGGGAATGTGCTTTTGCTGCCCAGACTTCTGGAAGAAGTGCCCAGGGGAGACAGGGATGGTCCTCATAGCCAAAGAGTTCTGTTCATTACTGACAGGAGGATGGGAAGTGCTGCTCTGGGGGGCATGATTGAAGGAATTTGGATTCTCTAATTGTATTTCCTTAATATGTTGGGGTTTCTTGTCTGTTTAAACATAACCGGGTTAGGTTTGTTCTGTACATAGCTCCCTCTCCTGTACTGTCATTGCACATGAGTTAAATAGCAAGTCACTCCGAATTGTAGGACTGTGGGAGTTGCTAGAACTGTGGGTAGTTGTATCTTTCCAAGCAGGTCTGCTGCACCAATCCTGACTTTTTCCTCTTTTGGTTATTTTGACACAAGAGGTTTTTGTGGAAATGTTTGGCTTTTTTTGGCCATCTGGTAACTGTGCAGGAGGCATCAGGTGTATTTCTGTCATTTTTGCCTGTCCTTGGAAAAAGTCTGAATCAGTAAAAGCACAGCGCAGGTAACTAATACCTTCAGATATTTGCAGCCAGTGAGTGCCATAGAAAGTCTGCAGCTGAGCTGTGGGATGGAATAGCAGCTTGCTTTTTTTTTTTATTAAAAAAAAATAGTGTTTTACCTTTTGCAGAACTCTGTTTCTCATTTATTTAGGTCATCTGTTATGGGGAGAGGGGAGCTGTTACCCCTGCTATCTTCATGCTGGTTGTGATTTATTTTCAACTTAAGTATCATGCTGGCATCACACAAGACATTTACGGTTCTGAACCGAGATGCCTCCCTCCCCGCTTGGTGGTAATGCCTTATCAACTCCAAATGGCAATTAATGCCGTTTCCCCAAAATGACTTCTGCAAAAATAAAGTGTAATTGGAAAGTAGTTGCCCATTACAGTGATTTATCTTGTCAGTGACTGATTTGTTATTTAACTGTAAAACATTTTATTGATGTCTTTGGAAAGTGACTACGTGACCTAAGTAAAAATGTTAAACTTATTAATCATGGTAAGTTTTCTCTGCTGGGTTTACCATATACATGAATTATGTAGCTTGTAAAATAGGCTGTTTATTATTCTAAGAAACTACAGTGCTGTACTACAGGCAGCACATAGTTTTAATTTTATTAGTGTTAAAAATAAAATGCTCAATAGATAAAAAGGTTAAGTGCAAGTTACTTGGTTCATTTTTTTATAGAGTCCCTTTGAAGATAAAGATGCTGTGTCCATAGTGAATAGTATTGTTGTTACTAATTTCCAAAACCTGAAGTTCTTACTAAGTTGCAAGTGGGAGGAGAATCACCTCTTTCCCCTGAAACCCCCAGGGGTGATGGATTGCAACAATTTAGGCCTTTCTGAGCCTTATAGATTGCAAAATTTCTACAAATTTATTATCTTTAATATAAGAAAATAGCCTTTATTATCTATTGGATTCCTTTACATTTCTGGTGGAAAGCAATATGACTAATAATGCTAGCTCCCCTCTTTGCTGCAAGAGTAATAATTGTGAAGGTTGGTTTTGAAGCATAAATGCCAGCCTCAGCTGAGTTGTGGCGTTTCTCTTGGAGGCAGGGAGAGTTGAAGAAAAAAATCTGGAATATTTCTATACAAAAAAGTAAGAAAAGGAGGGGAAGTGCAGCTCTACTCATGACAAATTGCTTGAGATGCCAGAAATGAGCAAAACGACACTGCAGATCCCAGGAGGAAGAGTGGCCGTGTTGTAGTGGAGGACCTGAAGGACAGGGTCTTCCTCGTGTCTCAGCTGTCCAAGATAGTGTTGAGCTACGTGCAAAGAGGAGTCAACTCAACTTGAAATCAATTTTCCCTTCAATTTGAGTGTTTTCTGGGACTAATGGGGAAACATGAGCTCAAACCAATTAATTTTGAACGTAGCAGTGCTTTGTGCAAGTCTCTCCTTTACAGTTCATTCTCCTCGTGATAGGAATAGATGCGATAGCTGTGCTACAAGTTGGGGCTGTCTCAGGACAGGCACCATGACCAAACTGAGACGCAAAAGTCAAAACACAGATGGTGAAAGCATCGGACCTCTTCTTCTTGGACCAAGCAGCCTGGGAGCAGAAAACTTGGGCACTCACCAAAACCGGTCAGGCAGAATCATGTTTCTTGAGCAAAAATCCTATCGTAAAACAATTAGAACAAATTTCTTGATGCTGATTGAAAGCAAACCTCATGGTTACGAAACCACTGCGGTTTTCCATGCAGTAAGGGCTGCTGCATTGCAAGAGGAGTGAACATCACCCCATATCAGAGTGAGATTTCTTTGATTTCCATGTCTGATGGGGACATCTGAGTCCAGGCAGAAACTTCGGCATGATCAAATTGGTATTTATTATTCACCTGTTTATGTGCTCTGTTGCTGGAGAATCTGAGCAGTTTATTTACAAGACTGTCCACATCCTCTTTCTCCTGCCAGTCCCCTGTGTCATTGCAAGCGATAAAAAGATGCTCTGATTTGGGTCTTGAAGACATATGGGTGTTAATATCCTGTTGAATACAAATGCAGCTCTATAGATCTTTTTCTAATTTCCTTCTATCTGTAATGCTCAAGATATTCATTATATGATCTCATTTTATTTTATTACCTTACTCTCTTTAATTTTTATTTTATTCATAACAAAAACATAGGATGAGCAGAAAAGATGAGGATCAAATACAAGACTGGCAACAGATAAAGAACTTTGTAACATGAAATAGGAAATTTTATGCTATTAATATTCAATCTCACTGGAAGCAGGTAGGTTGAATTGGTCGTGGGGGAGAGAAATGAAGAGGATGTGGGAAGAGCACCGGGCTTGAAAGGGACTCTTCTGCCTGAAAAAGAGTCTGGATCATGTGATTGTCCTCAAAGGCACAAAATAGCTGGGAGTGATTAACTTTACCAACATTTATCTTCCCTATGGAAGTCCTTTATCCTGTTTCTTAACTGGAATAACGGATGAATAAACCTTGTGCTTTTTAAGAAACAAACACGTGAGGAATTTGGCCTCTTGGCCTCCTGTCCTGTTGCAGATCTGGGGGAGCAGGGTTATTGCTGGGCAAGGTTCACAAACTGCCTCATCTCAATCTTCACCCATAAATAATATTCCAGACGGGATGTGCTCTGCACAGGGTGTGCCTACGAAACTGTGAGCTCATACTTGGTCCAAGCAGGTGCCAATCTGTGATGTAGCTGAACGGCGGGAAGCCAAAATGTATGCCAGCTTGAACATCAACACTGGGATAGGCTTGGAGCAGGACGTGGCTATTTTTTGTCTGAGGGAAAGCTGTAAATGCCTGATGAGCAAGTAAAATACTTAATTTTTTGCAACATACTGCAATTTGTGAGTTGGACAGCAATGATGTGAAATAATGAGAGAGACAGTCTCCAAATTCCTGCTTCTCAGAGTTGCGATATGATCAAGTGCAAGCATCATGGAGATCTGATAGCAGCAGGAAAGACTTCAACGTATTATTATTCACATATCAGTGCATCTAGTGACACTTGCAGAGGCTTTTGACAGGAGTCCCTTAAACCTTGATCTCCAAGTCTACATTTTAAGCAGTAACCAATAAAATTAAGGGATTTCAGTTTTTAAAAGTAGGATTGCCTTATTTGTTTGATTCACAGCCATTGCTCAAGATGTTAGAGGTGGTTACTGGTGACTGTTGTGATTTCTGGCTTTTAACATTGGCCAGGTTGTGGCTGAGGACATCTTTTCCTGTTGTCTGTCTGGCTATAATGTGTCTGTGGGGTTTTGCCCCACGAGGGGCTCTCCAGAACCAGTGCTCCCAGTTCCATAGGGCTCCATGTCATTGCCTCATCAGCAGTGCATGGTCCTGTCCTGATTGACTTAGTTTGAACAAGCCATCGTCCCCATGTGCCTGCTTTGCTAAGGCCATTGAAGTCAAATTCAAGCGGTAGGTGCAAAGCACGGTGGCAATGGAAAACTGAAGGACATTGAGATGGGTGCTTTTCACAGACTATTTGACATGCTGTAATCCACTTTTGTACTTTAGTAGTTCATTTCATTAGCTTGGCACTCCCTGTCTAAATATAAAAAATGCACACTGAAAAATCGATTACTGTCACTTGTCAGTGTGCCTCATTTACCCTGCCTCAAATGCCTGGGGAAAATTGGCAACAATGGAAAAGTTAGCAGCCTCTGACTGTCGGCAAGGTTGCAAAGGCACAAAACAGGGTCTCCTATCGTGACATTGGCATGTCAGCTTTGTAGGGGTTTTGAAGCTGGGTTTGGAGGCGTGGTGCCCATTGCAAGCTCGTTCTTGCTCAGAAAAGCCTCACTTCTCTGAATTGCTCTCTGGGACCAGCTCTGCAAACCTCTCTGTAAACAGCTTCCTGTGAAATTTGGTTCAAAGAGATGGAAGTGCTGCTCAGGGAAAAAACCTTCTTGGGGCTTGTAGCTCTGAAATAAGTCCACGTGTATAAATTTTGAAGTCGTTTCCTCAGCTTGTGCTTGTGTTGAAACTTGAATGGAGTCCCATCAAGATCCAGTATATAAAGTTTTCCTGAGGGGAGGAAAACCCTGTGAGCCCATACTTCTTGGGACACACTGGAGAGTTAGGTGTTCTTGGATTGTATTACAGCCTTTCTAGTTGGAAATGTGGCTTTAGGAATAACTCCAGGCAAAGATTATAAACTCTCTAGAGTGCCTTGCATTTTAGTTCTCCTAATCTATAATATTTTCAGACTCTGCATATTGATTGCTTTCTTTTTTTTCTTTGGTGATATTAAGAATAATTACCAAAATGGAAACCTTAGTGCTGGATATCTCTGCTGCTTTGATATGTTTGGTTTTTTTTTTATTCCTGGTTATTAATCAGCAGTAAGTCTCAGCGTGTCAGTGGGTGGTCCTCCGTGTCATCAGTTAATACAGCTCTGTGCACCAAACCTTGATGTCTTACAGTTTAAAGCATATTACTTGATGGAGCAGCTGAGGTTTTGCTCTGTCATTTTGAATGATATTCCATAGTACTATTTAATGTGATGTTAACTTTCAACAGGAGCATGACTAAACACTAGAAATTAAATTTTTTGACATTTGTCTGTTGTTCATTATGGTTGATGTGCAGTTTGGCATCCTTTTTAAGTACCACTACATCCAGCACTGATAACATGGTTGGAACATAATGAGCTGTCGAAAGATTATAGCAATGGAAAGGTCAAATAATCACTTAAACATGGTTAAAAAATAAATCTTGAAAACACTGTTGGGCTGCTGCTTCGTTGGATTTAGTTAAAATGTTTAAAGAAAAACCCCAAATCCCATAATTCTGTTTTGCTGAGATAAATACAACAGAAATAGGTAACATAGAGGAAGAAGAAAACCTCTTATGTTTTAGTATCGTTTTAGAGAAATAAAACTAAGCACCCTGACTTGACAGGGATGCACTTTCTGAACATATTTTGCAAGCGTGTTTGTGTCTCAGTGCAAATTAATTACTAATTGCCTGTTATGTGATGTGTTGAAATTAGCTCTTTCTTCCTCATCATAGCTTGAGACATCTTTCCCTCCCACTTCTTAAGGAGGTCAGGGCTTCGGCCTCCTCTGGAATCCCAAATGAGGTTTGTCAGTCAAGCGTAGCAAAATCTAATCTCATCCAGAGAAAAAGAAGAAAACAGACCAGAAAATGATCTGATTTTCCGATTTCATGGCCAAGGTTACCCTGGGAAGTGCTGAAAGTGGCATTTAAAGCCCGTAACTAAGGTGGCATGCCAAACTAAGCACTAATAACAGAGCAACCGTGTGGAAAGATATCGCTTTAACAATTTTACAGTTGCTAAGTGTGAAAATTGTAGTGTGGGCAAGCTCCTGGAATCTGTGGCAATTGGTTCAAAGAGCTGGAATTGATGCTCAGCGAGAAAACACTCTCGGCCCCTGTAACTCTTAAACACCGATGAGGTCGGCTCCTGCTTTTGCTGTTCAAACATAAGGCTGAACAGCTTCATTAAAGAGACTTTTTTTTTTCTCGGAGAATAAAAAAAAAAGCAACAGCACCACATAGAAGGGAGTTGGTGGCTTAATAGGATGATGTTATCAATGTGGTCTTGTGCCGTACAGACCTAAAAGAAAAAGGATTAGGTGGCTGCACTTAAAAGATGATGCATTTTTGCTCATTGTAAGTGCTGTTCTGATTTTGCTTCTCAGACCCACATGCTTGACGTGCATGTGTGCACGCTCCCCTCCCTGGAGTTATGCCTGTGCACAGCTTTACTCATGGAAAATACCTCCCTGATGTTACGTGTGATGCATACATGTGTCTGGGATGGGGACTGTGAGGTGATGTGTATCAGGAAGGCGTTGAAGGACCAGATTGAAAGCAAGCATATGGTCGCATTTCTGAACTTGTCTCCAGACTGATTTGCACTAGGTGTAGTAGACGCCTTGGAAGAATAATCTGTTGAATGAATTTGTACATCAAAGGGGTGGCTACTGTCTAGCCAGATATTAAACCAGCTAAAGGCCACTAAACGTCTTCTACAAATTATCAGCCAACCTTCCTATCCCAGCATGGTGAGGTGCTCATACCACAGGCCGGATGTAGCAAGGGCTCCAATCCCCCATGTAAAACTGTGTTGCCAGACCTCCCTCCTCTGGTCGGTCTTGGCAGCAGAGTTGGCACTTGCCATCTTACGCAGCACATGCACAGGGACTGTCCCAGGCACTTGTGTGGCGGCAGACCTCCCCCACCAGAGATGGCCGGGCAGCCAAGGCCCTGCAACTGGAGGACGCTTTGCTGCAACTGGAGGAGCTTTGCAGAGCTCCTGATGGCCCTTGAGGAAGCACTGTTTAGAGGAGAGTTGTCTTACAGCTTGAGGAGATGTTCTCATCTCCTGTGGCTTCAGGGTATGCCTGAACTTGGATGAAGGCACTTTGGGCCAGGCTGCATCAGTTGTGCAGGCTGATGGGCTTCTCTACAAGGCACTGGGCGAGAATTTGCCATCGATGTAGCTGCCTAGAAATGATGATTGCAATAGTCCTTTCTGTGAACAGGGGAGACCTCTGAGATGGTGCCTCCTCCTGACTGATCCAGTGTCAGCATCTTTGCAACTGAGGTCATTCGAGTTCCTAAAGGAGGCTGCAGGGATCAAGCTTTAGGGAGCTGTTTTAGGGAGCTGTTAGTTAAGGTTGTGGCTCTTGATCAGCTGCCATTAGTGAGGCTTGGGAAATTACCGCTGTTTCTCTTGGGTTAGGGAGTGGGAATTTTAAACCTTATCTATTTGACAGCATATTTATAACCCACCATTGAAAAGAGTTTGTCCTGGCCTTTGTGAAGCACAGCTAGGGAATTCAGGGCTGGTGTAATTTTTGCAAAGACTTTGTCATAGATTTTTTTTTTTCCCCCTCTGTATTTCTACCATTGTAAGCCATGCAGATCTTCTGTGTGTCTTTTTCTCCTAGCTGGTTTTAACTCACGCCTTCTAAAAGTGAAGATTCCTGTGTGATAGCACTAGAGAGGCAAAATGTGTCGGTGGTTGGCTAGACTGCAATAAGTAAGCTATTTCTGCTCAAATTTCTTCTCTCACCTCATGTTGATGTCAGCATGTCATGTTTCCAGAACCAAAGTCTAAAGCAGCTTGTATTTAACACTCTTGCCAGAGAGAGGCTGGAGCTTGGCATGCTCATGCAGAGTAACGAGCTCTTATCTTTCAAGGACATCTCAGGAAGACGTCTTGGGGGCCCATGTCCTGGACCGCATTGTGCCACAGGCTGCCTGATGCAGGTGATGAGCATTTGGGCAGGTGAAACCCTTGCTTGGTGGGTGGGAGTGAGCGGATGCTCCAGCACAGGCTTCTGCAGTGGCTGCTCAGCCTGGCAGCAAGTGCTTGTAGCTGGCTGCCATAATCGCCTAAAGATTATGAGTTAGTATTCCTCTTTTGATTTTAGGAAAAAAAGCTTAGAAAGCATCAGAAAACTGAAAAGCAGAGAGAACTTCCACTGTTCTTGTGCTAGTCTTTGTCTATCATAAGCACCAAGTCGTATAATCCTGCCCATTAACTCGTTTTAACATCTTTACTTGTACCATCTGCTCCAAATAAGCTGGAGGTCTGGTTTAACCTCACTTGGAAGCAAAGCGCCAAACTCTAGACTTCCTCCATATGGAGGACTCCTGGTGAAATGAAAGAAAACCAGGGAAATGCTGATTCAGTTCTTCTGTAGATCCCTGTACCACCAAACTCTCCATTTTGGAAGAATTATGAACCATGTGTTGCCCCTGCCACCGTGCCAAAAAGGAGAAGATTTTTAGGTAGAAATTGTGCATATGCAGTGCTTAAGCCTCTGCTCTCAGGGGCTGTGCTACCTGCTTGAAATGGGGAAAATAAAGCAGTCCCACAGTGTGTCTTTGCAGTCCATTGCTACCAGCTCCTCCAGGCATGCTGAGGCATTGGGAAGGCTGGGAGAGACTGAAAAAAAGCTATCTCCCTTTTGGGGAGCAGCAGCGTGAGCAGCTTGTGACGCCGGGAGCAGCAGCATCCTGCTGCCAGCAGCTATGATGTGGCAAGGCATTGGGCCCTGGATGGTTTTTTTTGGGATTGGTTTGGGGGGTTTTTTTGGTTGATTTTTTTCAACACAAGGGAATTGAATGTATTTGTAATCAGGTTGTATTGTAGTTGCAATCTATGGCAATTGTGGGCACAGATTTGCCAGATCCTCCATGTTTATCTTCTTAAACAAAAAATTTGTTTAGAACTGGCTCAGTCTAAATATGCTAGAAAGGCAGTTGTTGTTTCAATTGGTTTGGCTTCAGAAGTACGTTATGTGCATGGGTATTTAAAACCACATCCACTGGCATGTACTGCAGGCTTTTTTCTGATGCCCAGAATGCACAACATGTATTTACCTACATAACTGTTTTATAACGCATTTTATAAACTTTAACCCTTCATTCATGTGCTTTACTGCATCAACCATGTTTCTTGCAGCCAGAGACGTTTGGACTCTTGCCCGTCTACCTCCTAAATGAGCAGGTTTGACCTCATACATTTAAAGTGAAACGAGATATTGCTGGGTTTATCAGTAATGGAGAGCAAAAATTGCTTACTTTTCTATCTAACCTTTTTGGGTCGGAGGGGAGGGGAGTTGAGGATGGGTTTTACCATACTCAGTGATTCAGTCTGTCACGTGCCTGAGTCCAAGATGTCACTGCTGGCTGACTGCTGGTATCTCTGCGGGTGGCAGAGGCAGCTGTTAAAGCCTAATGTGCGTTAACTCGTGTTTTTATATCTCTATCCACCTTCCAAACCCTAAGGGAGTGTGAAACGGGGAGCAAATGACTGGAGCAGGCAGAGTCTCGTGTGGCAGCCTTGGAAGAAGTTAGAGTGCATTGGGTTCAGTCCTTGGCTGGGCTGGAGAAGGGTGGGGGGAAATGATGCTATTTCTGCAAGACATCATTTCACTGTTGGTTTTCTGATAGACGCTTTGAAAAAAGGAAAGAGTCCAGGCTGCCTGCTTCCTCTTCCTCCACTGAAGCAGTAGCACAGCCCCTTCTATGTCTCTGGACTTTGGTTTACAGCCAGGCAAGTTAGTTCCTCCAGGTTGTCTCCTTTTCTGAACAGGTGGCTAATCCACTAAATAATGAGCCTCTTTTTAAAAAAAACTTCAAATGATGAAGCATTAGCTCCTAAACCACCTAGGGAAGCAGCATCTGGTGTGTCTATTAAGCCATATGCACTCAAATTCAATATAGCAATAGAGACAGACAGGGTGAACATTAATTAAGAAGTCCACTGGTATTAAGAACTGACTCCTGTAGAAATTATCTGTACTTGAAATACAGTTTGATTTTAAAAAATGAAAAGGAGGGGAAATAAAAGACCTAACTGGCAATAGCTGAACTTTGAACAGGGATATTTTAAGGGGCAGATTATAATCTATTTCTAGACAAATAGTATGATGGATTCTTTCATTTGTGCATCACTGCCTTTTAGCTCAAGACCTGGTACCCAAATGTTATTCGCTCCTGAAGATTTTGTCTGGGGAGCATCCGCTTCCCACATCAGCAAGAGCACTGCCTGCTGTTTTCCTCTAAATTACTCAAATGGATGGAGTGACCAGGCAAAGGAATGTTTTTAAAAACAGCAAAGCAGCCCACACTGCTGTGGGATGTGTGTTTAGGTATGTGTATGTGTGTGTATAAGTATACGAAGCTATCTGATATGCGTTTAAGAGATGACATTTGAATAATGTTTCATAACTAGGCAGGGAGATGAAGATCTAAATATGAGTACTTGGCTGATAAACAGGTATTGTGCACTGGTGCACTGCAATGGGGGTGTGGATTTAGTACTGTGGATGGAGGAGACAGATTTTGGACCTGAGGTCAAGACCTGGTTGATTCCCATACTGGAGTGAGTTCTGTTCTCTTGGCCATGTCTGCAAGCCCAGCTGGCAGGAAACTTCCCTGAACTAAGAAAGATAAATCCACCGATCTCAATTTAGATTGCCTTGGCTAGCAGAGGGAGTTAATTTTATCAGTAGACATTAGCAAGCTTGGACAAAAATAATGAATCATTAATTTGCCCTGGTATCTTTGCAGCAGTTTGATGTCCAGTTGTAGCAGAGTTGATTGGAAGATGCTGTGTTGTTTGTAATGAAAAAGGTTAATTTATGCATTGTAAGCTGTTCTTGTGGTTTGGCTTTCTTTCAGTCCTTGCCTCGCTCTCCCTTCTGATCTGTTCTGCAGGGGAATTTTGACCAGAAGCCCGAGATGCTGCTCTAAACTAACCTAAATGAGCAGCCGTGGTGCTGTGTGGGAAAAATGCAGCTAAATGTTCTGAGGGTATAAAAAGTACATGCGTCGCCAGCAAAGCTCGTTGCTGTGGACATTGTTATTAGAGCGGCTACCAAGTGGTTTCCATGTATGTTTCTGAATGAAATTAAAAACTTTTAAAATTCTTATCATAACTTTGTCAGAGATAACCTTTTGCAGAGTGGAAGTATCTGGGTTTTGGACAACCAATGGAAATTATTTAAATGCATTAATTATCCCGCAGTTCTTAGAGGAAAGATCATTTAGAAAAAATAGTTTCCAATGAAAAGTTTTGAGCAACCATAATTATAGGTGCACCTCAGTACTTTGCTGTAAAGGAATCCAGATGATGAGTAACTGGAGTGTGCCCAAGATCCCCCAGCAACCATTGCTCCTCTTGGCAAAATAAACTCATGGGTTCTAGTAACAGCTTAGTAAAAGTGTAGCAATTTTACAAATGTGTTGGAGACCATTTGTGCCTGCCCCTTCCTCATGTGGAGAGCCCTTCTGTGCTAAGCAGGTCCTTTTTTCCATGTGTTTCTTCATGAAAAGTTATTGATCTGAGTTTCTTGTCATGCCAAAGCCAGGAGCAAAACGCAGGAGATAAAAATCTTCTCTTCTAGCACAACCAGATACAGAAAGCTGTAACTAACATCTTTATGGGAAAGTAATGGTATCTGTTACATATATTTTAACATGTGCATATATACCTGTATGTACACGTGCACATTTGTGTAGGTATTCTGATTTTTAAAGGGAGGAATCCTGAAGGTGAAATGAACACTGGAGATAAATAGAACTGATTTTTTTTTCTCTTCCATAGGACTAGCTGTGTTTGTCTTTTGCTTTGTGGAGTCAGTGTAGTACATAGAGTAGTAATTGAAACCTCAACTGACACCCGATTCCTATATTCCAAAACTGAAAGAAAAAAAAGCAGAAAAATAAAAATATTTTTTTAATAGTCTCTGCATGAAAGTGCTTCAGCAGCTATCCTTTAGATCCCAAAGATAAAGGATGCATATTTCTGGTGTTACAAAGGAATCAGGTTTTCCAGCCCACAGCAGAGAGCAATTGCTGCTTTCATGTTTATGGGGACAGTAGGAAGCATCTTCCTGGCTATGAACAGCATTGAAAGAGCCTTCAGTTTCTGACGGTAAATGGAATATCCAAGTCCTGAGACTCGGAGATGTGCAAGATGCATGCAAGCTCCAGCTTGCCTTGAGACTCGGGCATGCCTGCTTGCTGTTGGAAGGTAGATGTGTTTATCTCAAAGGCAGAGTTGTCTTGTAGAGCAGCATACACTAATGGCCAGGAGGTCTGACCTACTCAGTGGGACCCTGTTCAGTGCATATGTGATACAGAGGTGGCCTGTATATTGGGGTCCAGACTGGGAGCTGATCTACATAGGCTCAAGGGATTAAGCTAGCCTTTCTCATTGCACTTCTTTCATGAGAGCTATCCAAAACCAGAGGTCTTGGGTTGTTGCTGGCTTTGTTTTGTTGTCTCTGCTCTCGTCCCTCCCTGGTGTGCAGCTGTTGATAAGTGCAGCCCTTCCAGGTCCGATCACAGAGAAGTCAAAAGGCATCTGCAGGTGATATTTTGGACCTGGCATTATTGTTTGCAGGAAAACCGTACAGTGAACCCAAAATGGCTTGTGCTTGGCTGTCGTTGGCAGCAGCCACTGCCTTGCCAGAATTGGTAGCATCTCCAGACGTTGTGAGCTGAGTTACACTGCTGACTACCATGTTGGTGTTGATTGCCACAGTTGTCATTATTAATCTTCTTTCAGATTTTGTGATTTCCATTTCCACAAGTGTCCCTTTGCATTTCAGTCCCCAGAAATGAATAGAGGAGGAAGTTTTGGAAGGGTTTTGGCTTTGCTTCCCTTGATAGCCTGGTACGATGCAAAAGTGCCTTCCTGCATTGTAGAGAAATATACTCCTAGCAGCATGCCAACGTTACCAGGGATAAATCCCTGCCTGACGTGCCCCTGCCTGAAAGGCTTACCTATTAGTCAGTAAGTGGATTTGCCTTGAAAACATCCAGCAAATTCAACTGTTGATGTTTTTAAAATCCACGAAGCAAATCTGTGCATCTGCAGGAGGACTCTTCTGCTGCAGTCACCTAGAAGCAAGGTTGAAAGTTATTAAAAAGGGTCAGAAATGTATTTGACATCTGCAGCATGAACACACGCAAATCTTCATCTTGGGGGAGGGAGGACCTTCAGGTAATGGGATTTAGGAAGTTTCTCTTCTCTTTAAGACCTTGTTAGGTGACGTGATTGCCTTGCCACCTAGTAACAGGCCAATAACAAGACTTTTGATGGCTGTCACTCGACAAGGGAAGTGAACGAAGTTAGGTGATGGTGATAAATTGCTTGCCGTGTTGGCTGCAGAAGGGGTTAGGACAGGGCAATTGTCTGCCTGAAGCGATGTGGAGCAGGTGCACTTGCACCTTTGCTCAGTAATGGGTAGTGCATTATATTAAACTTAATCTGTGCATGCATGTGAGAGTGAGTGCTGCAAGGTATTGTGGGGTTATTATTGTCATAAAATCCTTAAAAAGCAGGAAAAAACCCAGGTAGTAGGCAGAAATATGTTAATTTCTCTGGCAAGGTCAGTACAGCTCCAGAGAGTAGCATTGCTGTGTTAACTGTCACCAGCAAGTTCCTGGACCTACATTTCTTTTTTTCATTTTAATTTTTTCCCCAGTTTTCTCTATGCAAAGTTCTTTTTGCCCCCTCCACCAAATGCCCCACACCTTGCCATCATGACTTTCATTCTCTCTCACTATGGATTTCTTGCTTTCTGCAGTCGCTCTTTGCCTGTGAGACAGTACCAAAACTGACTTGGTCACATCAAGGGGGAGGTTGCTGGGCAGTGTTGCTCAGGATGGGGTGATGCTGTAGGGGAAAACATTTGGAAAAGGTATACCTCTAGGGACATAAAGTGGAGCAAAGTTCACCAGGGATGGTCTGGAAAAATGATGGAACTGTGTAAAGCAAATACATCAGGACCTTTCCAAAGGGAGCTTGGGGCTGGAGTTGGAGGATCAGCTAAGCTTTTCCTGACTGAATCTCTCTTATCAGTAGGATTTTGTTTCCTTCCCTGCTTTCATTGCTGAACAAGGCCAAGAGCAGATGCTTCCCCAGGTCCCCAGTTGCTGAGATGCGGCAAGTACGATCTTTGAGCTACATCCATACCACGCTCATAATGACCCGGGCAAATGCTCTCCTTGCTTCGGGTGGTGTCTGTGATGCAAAGAATGTAAACGTTCATTTGTTTTCGATGCAGTTTTGAGCAGAGTTAATCCTGGGTCAAACAAAATTATAGTGCAAGTCCTAAACCAGCAAATCTTCTTCCAGGCTTTCATGCGGACTCCTTAGAAATAGCAGCTCAGCTGTGTAGCTATGCAAGTCTGGCTAATTTTGGTTTCCTAACTAAATCCTTGTTGGTTGTTTTGAATTTTGAGAATGAGATTTCCAAGAGAAACAAACTAAAGTTAGATTTCTAAACCTGTATGCAGGAATGTAAGTGAAAGGTGTGGGGTAAAACCTCTATCCCATTGAAGCTAATAGTGAGCCTTCGGTCACTCCTGATTTTCTGGGAGAGCTTATTAAGTCCCTAGGAGTGGCTGGGCACTGATGCTTAGCAGCACACGACTTTCTTGCTGAAGTGTAGCAGTTCTCAAAGCAGTCAGTGGTACCGGGAGTGATTTGGACTTGGGTTGCCAAATTGTTAAAGTTTGGGCTTTTAAATGCATTTAGGTGTTTCATGACTGGACATGCAGGACTTCTGAAAACCCAATTCTGGCTTAGAAAGTTTTCACCCAACATCTTGCTGTTAAATGAATGTCTGCGAAGAGTGCCAAGTATTTGTTAAATTGGTGCCTTTTTGGTTTTAGAGGCCAAATGTTGCTATTTTCCCTCTAGGAGGGAGCAAGCTCTGGTAGCAGCCCAGAAACATCCCCTTGCTGGATCCAAAGTGATCCAGAGAAATTTGCTGGACTTGGTTATGGAAAAAAAATAAATGCCTGCTTAAGCAGTATCCTTTATTAAATTTGAATTTGTAGCATGGGATGAAAAATGTCTCTCTTCATAAAAGGTATACTTTATGAATCAATCCTCTGTCATGGTGGTTGATGGAGCCTTTATACAGCTTGGGAATTTAGCTTGGGCACAGATGCACCTGTGAAATTTCTGGCCAGCAGCAGAAATTTCCTCAAGTGTATCTTTCATAAAATCATTGCAGCAACATTTACCTGCCTTTGTACCTCAGCAGCAAATGCTAGCATAGAAAGGAGATTACAAATACACTTCTCCCCCCGCCCCCCGGGTTACTCTTAAGAAATATTAATTGCTTGTAAAGCTAGAGGTAAATAATGGAGAGGGTGAAAACAGGAGGGGGAGGCCAGGCGGGAGTCTGTGATCCAGATACCTGCGTGGCTGGGGATTGAGCTGAAGGCACTCTTGGATCAAAACCCATAGGTAAACACCCGGTGTCCTGATAACAAATGTTGTCACTGCACAACAAAAACAAAAGGATTTGGTGTGTGTATGCCTTGCGAGGACCCTCACTTGCCTGTAGCCCCTCATTTTCTCAGTTAACGAGTGCTGGCAGGTTGGATCCTGCTTTCATGGCTCACCCGGGGCTGTGGGGTGCAGGGACTGCAGCATTGCTGGGGACTGCAGGCACTGAAGCCTGTTCTGCAGTTACTGCTACAAGTCTCTTGAGATGTACCTTGTGAATAATCAATTGATATAGTAACACAATCAAAGAGTCAAGATTTAAAAAAAAAAACAAAACAACTTTGGTTTCTGAATTACAAATTGCAGTGAATTTTTTTAGAGCAGGTGTTATGGTGTGAGAAGAGCTGGCTGGAGCAACAGCACAAAATCTTCCAGTGCATGTAGACCAGCACAATTTCCCATGCATATGGATGAAAAGAGAGGAACTATTTGTATTTTCCCCAATAGGCTCTACCGATGTCTGACATATTACCGCAGGTCTTCCAGCAGAATAACAAAGAAAACAATAGTTTTCCTCCATGGTCTCATCGACTCTCTCTGAGTTCTGGCTTGGTATTAACAAGTAAACAATATTTGCTTCTGCTAGATTGCCTAATGCTACAGAGGTAAAATAAAATTACCAGGAAGAGAAGGTTTTATAAACGAGTTACTGGGTTTGTTTTTTTTTTTTTTTCCTTTCTGAAAACAACCCAAACCAAATGCTGCCAACTGAAAGGAACAAGGGGAGAAGTCACTGAAGGAGGAGGTGATTGGATATATATTTATTGCATTTGTAGGAGTACATTATTGCTGATTCAATGAAATAAGAAAATTGTTTAGGCTTGCCTGAATGAGCATTACTTTATCTAATCAACCTTTTCTAAATTGGTCTTAATGTACTTCTATAAATACATTATTTCCAAACCCCAGGTTGTGTGGGCAACATCAATTCTGCTCTGCTGTGGCACCAAAATGTGCCCACCCTTTTATTCCATGTTGGAAAGCATTATAATCCTTTTTTTTTTTTCCCCTGAAAGAGTGATTAGGAAATTGGTTGGAAGGATAATGGATCATGTGTGGCTGAGTGGGATGGGTTATTTAGTGGTGGGGTGCCAAATTCTCTGTAGGCATGCTGCTGAGTGCAAGCCTGAGCTGCCATATGTGTAGGGCTGATTTTGGTGACCCTCTGGCAGCCTTCTCATGTCCTTCTGGCCGAGACAACTCGGCATCCTTGTGCCCATGAGGTCTGTGGAGTGAGCTGCTTTTCCAGGGGCATGAGAAGCTAAAGTGCTTTAGCATTTAACTACTGAGAAAACTCTGTGGCTCGGGACTCTTCAGATTGCTGCCAAGCTTGATTTTGGGGTTTTTAGAAGATAACCTCCAAAATGTGACCCAGAAGGCTGATTTCCTGAGGAAAAAGAAGGATGCACTGCCAGAGCTTAGTATAACCTCAGGCAAAGGAGATGCGGTGGTATTGATTCGGGTGCGGGAAAGGGAAGAGCCGGTCAGACTCCAAAAGGAGCCTGTGGACTTTGCCCCGAGGAGCTAGCATCAGGGGCTAAGCTCTCCTCCTTGTGCCGGTGGGCAAGGAAGTTTCTGGATAAGCAAATAAAGGAGGATTTGAGCACAAGCTGATGGTTTATGCCTTGCTAGTAGAGCATGCAACTTCTCCTACTGGAAATTAAGCTGGGACTGTTCCCTTAAATGCATTAAGTGGTTGTAATTGTGTTGTTATTAAGCTGAACTGATATATCTACAGGTCTTCATGTGTGGATCATGAAAAGGCTAAGTAGCGTTACAGGGCTAGGAAGCAATAAACCGTGGATTCATGAAAAAAACCCCAACCAAAACCCTTGTCAGTTTTGCCTTTGATAAGCAGTTAATTTAGCTCTGAATTGGCAGAATTCCCTCTAGTTTGTGTAGGGAATTTCTAGGTTACGCTGTGAACATCAGAGTAATATTTGGTTATCTGAGACAACTGACAAGTGTTGGAGCATGACAGCTATTGGAAAGCAAATTCCAAAGACAGGTTGAATCTGAATATATTACAGCGTAAAGGCTGCTATAGGTGTCTGTTAAGGCAGAATAAAAAGCAGGTTTGTTTTAGTTAATGCTAGTAGAGACTCTGTCTATGTTAGCAAGTGGGATGAGGCATTGGGGATGGATTCATAGGGTGAAGTAGCATGCTGTGCATCTTGCAAGGCCCCTGCTTTGTGCTGGCTGTTGCTGGAAAACCCCTGAGCATGGTAAGTGGACTCCCAAGATGCATCTTAGGGTTGAGTCTCATCCCCCCACAAATCCATTTTACACAGTTGGTATTGTGTGCTGAGGGATGGTAAGTTGGGATAATTGAGAGGTTCACTTCAGAAACACACTGCTGAGCCAAATGTTCAATGTGAGTACATTTACATTGTATTTTGCAGCATTTATTTTGTTCACTCTTGCTTTATTTAAGCAACTGTCCATTTTGGCGCCAAAACATGGTACAGTCAGTAGCTTTGCTAACCCTGCACCTGAAAACAAGGGTGTCTCTCCTCCATCAAACCATGACTCTTCACTGTGCTCTTATGAAATAACACAGCATTGCTACAGGACTGTTTTGAAGATCCTGTTGTGAGTGTACTGTTCAGCTAGCCAACAGATCTGTCCAAAGGAGAGAACTTTAGCAAACAAAAATACGAGCACTACAAAAAGAGTCAATGAAAGCATCCCAAAATCAGTTTCTCTCATCTAAGGAGGGTTTAGGAGACCTTTATTATCCCTTCTGTGACATCCTGATGTTGGTATGGAGGTCTCCTAATGAAGCAATATGGAGAAGACAAATTATTTTGTATAATTTCTATAAATTTATTATGTGGGGGAAGGTGCATGGACTGACATGTATTTTTGTGATGATAACCAGGGTTTTGGTTCATAACCAGCCCTCTAGGAGGGTGCTTCCCACCTCACTATAAGACCTCAAGGGGTTGTGTCCTAGGGGTGTGCAAGCAATCACATTTGATGCTCAGGGGTTGGAGAGCAGCCCCAGGTAAGACTGTAGGTGACAAGGTATCTTTGCACACAGCTGCTTACACTGGTAGGGAGCTGAGCTATGAGAAACCCAAAGTTAACACAAAATTAAATCTGTAACTCGGAAACTGCAACTGAGGAGCTCATGACTCTAAATTTTAGGTGTTAAAATGTCTGTGTGGTTGGGGATTAGAAGATGAGATGCTGCAAGGGTTGGAAGGTAAGGTCTCTTGGGGGCAAACTGGCGTGTAGGGCGGAGGTAGCTATTACATTGGGGGGCTTTGCAGAAGAGCAGGCTTAAGAAATCTGACAACAAACAGACTGTATTTGATCCGCACAAGGCGATATGAGAAGCGAAGCTCAAGGGCAGCCTTGGCTGCAGTGACCACGAAATGGTGGAATTCAAGATCCTTAAGGCAGCAAGGAGGGCACGCAGCAAGCTCACTACCCTGGCCTTCAGCAGAGCAGACTTTGGCCTCTTCAGGGATCTGCTTGGTAGAATACCATGGGACAAAGCCCTGGAAGGGAGAGGGGCCCCAGGCAGCTGGCTAATATTCAAGGGTCACCTCCTCCAAGGTTGGGAGCAATGCATCCCAACAAAGAGGAAGTCAAGCAAAAACACCAAGAGGCGCCCCCGTGGATGAACAAGGAGCTCCTGGGCAAAGTCAAACAAGAAAAGGAAGCCTACAGAGGGTGGAAGCAAGAGCAGATAGCCTGGGAGGAATACAGAGAAACTGTCCAAGCAGCCAGGGATCAGGTTAGGAAAGCCAAAGCCTTGATAGAAATTAGTCTGGCCAGGGATTTCAAGGACAAGAAGAAAAGCTTCTATAGGTATGTTAGGGATAAAAGGAGGACGAGGGAAAATGTGGGTCCCCTCTGGAATGAAACGGGTGACCTGGTTACCCAGGATATGGAGAAGGCTGAGGTACTCAATGACTTCTTTGCCTCGGTCTTCACTGGCAAATGCTTGAGCCACACTGCTCAGGTCACAGAAGGGAGGACTGGGAGAATGCAGAACCACCCACTGTAGGAGAAGATCAGGTTCGAGAATATCTAAGGAACCTGAAGGTGCACAAGTCCATGGGACCTGATGAGATGCATCCGTGGGTCTTGAGGGAACTGGCGGATGAAGTGGCCAGGCCACTCTCCATCATATTTGAGAAGTCCTGGCAGTCCGGCAAAGTTCCCACTGACTGGAAGAGGGGGAACATAACCCCCATTTTTAAGAAGGGAAAAAAAGGAAGACCCAGGGAACTACAGGCTGGTCAGTCTCACCTCCGTGCCTGGCAAGATTATGGAGCAGACCCTCCTGGAGACTATGCTCAGGCACATGGAAGATAAGGAGGTGATCGGTGACAGCCAACACAGCTTCACTAAGGGCAAATCGTGCCTGACAAACTTGGTGGCCTTCTATGATGGGGTTACAGCGTCAGTGGACAAGGGAAGGGCAACTGACATCATCTACCTGGACTTGCGCAAGGCATTTGACACTGTCCCACATGACATCCTTGTCTCTAAATTGGAGAGGCATGGATTTGATGGATGGACCACTCAGTGGATAAGGAACTGACTGGATGGTCGCACTCAAAGGGTTGATGTGGAGACCAGTGGAGACCAGTGATGAGTGGCGTTCCTCAGGGGTCAGTATTGTTGGTGTTTAACTGTTTAACATCTTTGTCGGCAACATGGACAGTGGGATTGAGTGCCCCCTCAGCAAGTTTGCTGACAACACCATGCTGTGTGGTATGGTCGACACGCTGGAGGGAAGGGATGCCATCCAGAGGGACCTTGACAGGCTGGAGAGGTGGGCCCATGCGAACCGCATGAAGTTCAACAAGGTCAAGTGCAAGGTCCTGCATGCGGGTCGGCGCAATCCCAAGCATGACTATAGGCTGGGTGAGGAATGGATTGAAAGCAGCCCCGAGGAGAAGGACTTGGGGGTATTGATTGATGAGAAGCTCAGCAGGAGTCGGCAGTGTGCGCTTGCAGCCCAGAAAGCCAACCGTGTCCTGGGCTGCATCAAAAGAGGCGTGACCAGCAGGTCGAGGGAGGTGGTTCTCCCCCTTTACTCTGCTCTCATGAGACCCCACCTGGAGTACTACGTCCAGCTCTGGGGCCCCTAACATAAGAAGTACATGTTGGAGAGAGTCCAGAGGAGAGCTACAAAGCTGCTCAGAGGGCTGGAGCACCTCTCCTGTGAGGACAGGCTGAGAGAGTTGGGCTTGTTCAGCCTAGAGAAAAGAAGGCTCCGGGGAGATCTAATTGCAGCTTACCAGTACCTGAAGGGGCCTACAGGAAAGCTGGTGAGGGACTGTTTATGAGGGAGTGTAGTGACAGGACAAGGGGTAATGGGTTTAAGCTGAAGGAGGGTCGATTTGGATGTTAGAAAGAAATTCTTTCCTGTGAGGGTGGTGAGGCACTGGAACAGGTTGCCCAGAGAGGTTTTGGATGCCCCATCCCTGGAAGTGTTTAAGACCAGGTTGGATGAGGCTTTGGGCAATGTGGTCTAGTGGAGGGTGTCCCTGCCTGCAGCAGGGGGGTTGGAACTAGATGATCTTCAAGGTTCCTTCCAACCAAAACCATTCTGTGAGTCTGTGGTTCTAAGTTTAGTGCATAGCCTTCTGCAAAAGCAAACCCGTCATCTTTCATAACCTTTTAAGCAGCAGTCTTATTGAAGGGAAATAACAGATAGCAATCTGCTTATTTATTTATTTGACAGATTTTAGAAAAGATGAGAGTATTTTCTGCATTTGTTCATCTTCAGAATGACATACAGCTCTCCTAGTAAGCCACACATAAGTTTCATAGACCGTGGCGGTATATTTTGGTTTTTTTAAGAGCTATCGGGTAAATCCAGGGACTAGCAGATAATATACGCAGCTTGAAAATGATAAGCATGGAGATATGAAAACCATTCCTTTCCCTGCTGTTGAAATGGGAAGATTAGTGGAAATGTCATGGCTTAGAATTCATGAAGCAATGTTTCCCTAATCAGCCATCAGACTAAATTGCCAGAGTACAGTATATTTGTATTTATTTCTTTTCTATGAAAAAGAACTCTCTAAAAGCATGCTGAAACAGTTGTTATAAATATATGTAGAAACCCTTATACATAATGTTCTGCATTATAAGACTTATCTCCTAATTTTCTTATGTCTGTGATTAGCTACTCTAAAATAGCTCGGCGTAAAACTTGGTAAATACTTGCCATAAGATGCTCTGCAGGAGGGCCCTGCCAAAACGCAGTGCTGCTCACTGCCCATTTACCTTGGCTGGGGGTATGGCCCACATATGTCTGGTGGTGCTGTGTCCTTTGGCTGTGGAGCAAGTAGGAGGTAAAGGTTTGCTTTGCTTCGAAAGAGGTCTTGGCACTGCCTGCAAGTAATTTGCTGCTTCCAGGTGCAAGTGGTGACATCTGAGTGGACATGTCCATATTTCTTCTGTCATTCTTGGGAGATGTATCTATGCTAGAAAATGTAGGATTTAGGAAGAATAGGGGGTAGAATTTGCATAAGCTTGTCCTATACATATAAATACTGAAAAATATATATATATATATGCAAATACACACATGTACCCCACTGCTCCTCAGCTGGAGGTTTCTATCCTTTCAGGTCTGGACACTAATTAGAATGAGTGAATTAGCAAAAAATGTAACAAATTATTTAAACTAGTGAGCTTGCTTCACTGAAGCAGGTGAGGGAGAGATCACTACAACTGCTCTACAGACAGATCTGGAGGGGCAGTAACTTCTAACTAGGAGAGCATTTGGGGCAAATAAACCCTTCCCCCATTAGAGCCGGGTACAGGAAAGGAAACGGGTCCCCTCAGCTCTTCCCAGGATGGGACAGTCTTTGTGCTTCCCTGTTGTGCAAAGGGAGCAGGCTGGAAAACAGCTCTGCTTACTCCTGAAGATGCTGTGTGAGCAGAGGGAGGAGGATGTTCCCCGGTAAAGGGAGGTCACAACGTAAGTAGATGAGGGACATAAAGCAGAAAAAGCACAGAACCTGATGGGACCACATAGGATACCTCCTCAGTTAGCGACCTTGTAATTGGAACCCCATGGGCCCAGTAAGTGTGCCAAAAAATATGGCACGCTGTTTTGAGGTTATATTACCTTTTTTTATCCAGTACAGATAAAATTCATGTTTGCTGGTCTGGGCTGAGATTTATAACGGTGCAGGATATTAGTACATTTCTGATTACAGCGCTATGGTGGTAGGAGACTTCCATGCATCCCTCTTGCTGCTAGAAGGCTGACAGCGTGTGCTTAAGCCTGCATGTGTATTAGCAAGAGTTATTAATTTATTTTGGATGCAAAACTAAAATTAGTGTCTCTTGGCTTTTTCCTAACTGAAAATGGCTTTTCAAATATGTAAGAATCAGAAATCAATTTTTTTTTTTTTTTTTTTGATGCCTGGGTCCTTTCCTGAGCCTATCATTCACGTGATCATTTGTCATTAGGCACAGCGGGCAGGAGGTTAATTGTAATTGCGTGGTCACCTGGACTATTGTGTGATTTGAAGCTGAGTTTCTCTGCTGTGTCAGGTCCAACAGTATATTATTTGAAAGCGTTAGTGCCGGGTTGCTCTTTAAATCTGCCAGGGAACTGAGGAAGAAGTGATTTAAGCCTTCGATTTAGTGCTCTCTTCTTGCTGTCCGCTTCAGGCCACTTTACTAGCGATAGCAGAATGTGAGCAGAATTAAAATACAGAATTTTAAAATAAAATCAAAAGTAGCAACTGAGAAAGTGGAATCCTTCATCTTGGTAACTTAATATCATGTAACTTTGTTGACAACTCTATATGTAAATCACTAATTATTCTAAACTATTCAGTTTCCCTCCAGGAAATCCAGACTTCAACATTAAAGGCTAACTATAAGGAATGAAAGCCTTGTGCCAATTCCCCACAGGTTCTATTAAGCTGCGGAGAAAACCCAATGTTTTTTTTGCATCACGAATAACAGTGATAGAGGGGTCAGCAATTTACCTACATCAGTGGAGATTACTGGGTTTGGGGCCATTATTGTAAGCGCTTTATGGCTTCAGCGATACATATTTTCTACCTCGGTGGAGCAGCAAGGGAAAGGAGGGCACAACTGGCTCTGCTCAGCCAAGGTCTCCTTTCATCCCTTTTACGCCAGAGGTGATGTCCAGGAATGCTGTGAAGGTGCACAACTGATCGGGGATGTCTGTCTTGGGTGGTTTTTGACAGACTTTTCCCCAGCCTTCCCTTTTTTGGGATGGCAGGTCGTTCTCAGACCTGCCTGGTGACTGGGTTTGGTGGCTTCGGCGCTGTCTGGTCCAGCTCTCGGGCTTGCGGTTTGGTAGCGCTCCCAAACTGAGCTGTAGGTTGCTTGGTTTGTGTACGTGACGGTGGTACGTACCGTCCCATAGCCATGGGGTGGCTGGCTGGCTCCCTTGTCCTTCGATGCATTTGAACAGCACCAGGGTGGTCCTGTGTGAGCTGGGGGGTGGCTGGATGCAGCATGAGAGGGTGGTCTCTCATTTGTTTTGGACCACGAAACCTGTGTGCTGGGATGCATGGCCTTTGAAAGGAGAGGGCAGGAAGAAGATGCCTCTCTGCAGCCTGGTGTAGATAGGGCATGAGCTGGTGTTGTGCTCATGTCGTCCCAGAGGCAGTGAAGGCAAGCCCTTGCCTGGTCATGCTGCCTGCAGGCAGCACTGGTGCGGCTGGTGCTGTGCAGAGGCCCTGTAGTGACTTCGACATGTGCTGAAAGGTAAGGTCTGGTTAAAACCCCACTACTTAACACCTTTGTTCTGGATTTTTACTCAGGTTATATATTCACTTTTGCTTTTAAACCTCTCTTGAAGACAGTCTTGCAGAGATGCAGAAATCGCCCAGATGATCAGAATCCCTTCATTACCTTCATTCACCAGCCATTTACCATAAATCTCTAAACTCTGATTATTGTCTTGTTTAAATGCTATATTCATTTTCTGTTGTTTCATCTTTGTAGCTGATTCTTACTGTATTTCATTGTAACCCATCCATGTGCTTCTGGTCCAAAGTTCTTTGCAGGGAGAGACAAGCTGAAGGCTTCTAAATGTGGAGATCCATAAGCAGAGCATGTTCCTATATTATCCCTGGAAGAGACAGCTTCATCACCTTCTGCTTCTTTCCTCAGGCTGGAAAAAGGCAGCCTTGGAAAGCAAAACTTTCTGTTTCGATTTCTTCTTAAATCTAACTTCTCAGGAGCAAAGGAGAGCTTTCTTTTTTTCCTCTCTCCTTTTGAAAAAGAAATAAGACCAGCCAAAAATCTTCTTTGGATGAGTGTACAGTGATCCTGATGCTTTCTCCAATGCTGGCCTTTTGTCTTCTTTCTCCTCTGCCTTCTATTTATATTATTCTTGGCCACCTTTCTTGAAAGAGCTATTGATTAAAGGATGCAAACTGCCTTAGATCCTGCATATCAAGCTGCTCTTTTTTTCAAGTTGCTTGGTATGTGAAGAGCATCCATTTTTTACACTGCAGTGCTGCTATACCCAGATACCTGGTCTCTCCAGCTCTCTCTTTTTCTTTTCTTTTTTTTTTTTCTTTGTCCTCCCATCCTGTTAAATGGACATCTTGTCAAATCCTGTTTGCACAGACTGACAGCTATAGAGGTCTTGGAGAAAAAGCCAGATCCCTGCACATACACCCTAACAAACAGAATCAAAATGTCAAGGCACAAGTGAAATATATCACTGTGCTTCCCTGTCAGATTTTGCTAGTATCACCTGGATAAATTGACAGAGGAACACCTGCAGCAAGTTAACCTATTTTTATTAGCACTTGTTTCACATATTTATATTTGGTTATGAATATAGGGACTGCTGAGGAGAAAGCTCTCAATTATTTCCTGGCAGGATGAAATGCCCCCTGTTCTTCACGCCATAAGACAGTCGGGGCAGTGAAGTCGCTTTCAAATAGCACAGCAATTAATAAAGAAAGAAAAAATAATTTCACAGTCTGTTGTTAAATTAGCAATTCTTCAGAGTGTCTGGAGTTTCTGGCAAAATTAATATGCACTCTGAAGCCTTGGGCAGCCTCAGTGCATATCATTTACCCAGCAGCTGTAAGAGCAAAATACAGAGATGAGGAGAGGTCCTCGACTGCAAGGGAAATACTGGAATTATCTGTCTAGTAATCATTCAGCAGCCTTATTCACAAATAATCAAGAAACATTTGGATTTGGATTACATCCCTCATTCTTTCAAGACAAAAGTAGCAGAAACAGTGGCTGGAAAATGATGTGTTAAGTAACACAGGGAAAAAAAATAGGCAGGGAGCAACATACATTTGAGCAGGGTGAAGAAAGTATACAATAAAAGTGCAATAAATTTCCCTTGTATTGAAGGGGAATATTTTATAGCAGCTTTCTGCAAATTGAATGCATCTACATAAATAATGTAGCAACACATTTAATTGCAACTATTTATTTTTAAATTTGGCTAGATGACGAGAGAGTTTCTGTGCGGAATAATGAACCTTGTGTTTTTGCCACTTGTGCAACTTTTAAAAAAATAAATAGTGAATGGGATTTGGGCTAAGTGTCAGAGCCTCAGAAGTTCCTAGCTGCTCTCTAGTGCATCTGAAAAGAAACCAAGATCCAGAAGTGCATCCATATGGAATGGATGCTGGATATTGGTGAGGCCAAGAGATGACAGGGAGGAAAATATTACCGGTCCCTACTTGAGTCAGGAAACTCCTGTTTGGTCTTTCAGTGCAATGCGTGCCACTCAGAAGAATAAATACTGGGCTGCCTTCTGCTGGCTGAGCTGTTGGTGTTTGCATTTTCAGGCTTTCTTCTCAAAAAGGCTAGAAACTTCTTTTCTCTCTCTTATTTTTGGTGGTTTTTTTTTTTTTTTTTTTTTTTTTCCCATGGCGAGACTGATTCTTCAGGTTCTCCTGCAGTCTCTACATTTCAGGGCTGCTGAGAGGACAAGCAGCATCCTCCTGTGCCACCCTCGCCTGCTGGGTGTCACAGGATAGATGCCGCAGTACTTGACAAGGCTTTGAAAACAAGGTGTGGAAGAGGAGCTGTGGGATGGTAAACTGTTGGGGGCAGTTGTGTATGAGACGTAAGATAACCAGGTTGCGGTCTTTTCTTGCAAGATGTAGGTACGCCAAACCCAGGGTGCAATGCCCTTGTGCCCACACCAGCTATTCCCCTTTCTCCCCTCTTGCTGTCTTCCAGTCTTCCCTTGAAGAAATCAAATGTGAATGGTTTCTGTAAAGCAGAAGTGTTGGGTTTTTTCCCCAAACCGCCTTAGGAAGACTGTTCAAGTTGATGTGACTGAACGGTGCAGAGATGCAGCAGAAGTTACAAACAGGGCAGCAGAAATTACAAACAGGCTTATGTAGGCAATGCTTATTTCTTTGGATGTAGCTGGAGAGCCACGGAAGCTACATGTCAGCAGCAGTATCCTCTTATAATAGTTTGAGAATTAAATATCCATAAATCAAGCTTTGGCAGCTCAAAACCTTAAATAAAAAGCCTGTAAGAATGGCCAGCATCACTGCTGCAAAGCATGCTTCAGGCTAGTGCTTTATGGTATGGGGAAACGGATTTGGCGGGAAGGAGGTTGTGGTGAGGCTTCATGTGGCAGGAGGGAAGGCGGCATTTGCTTTGGTTTACTTTTTGCTTCACATCTGAATTTGTGGAGCAGTTGCATCTGTCAAACAGCCATTTTGGGGGCAAGAACAATGCCCATGAGAAGAGGCAGTGGACAGGTATGCTAGCAGGACATCTCCCTCCCAATAACACGATGCTTTTGTCTCAGAAAAGTACTGTTTAAAGTCTGACAAAGAAAATATCTTCTTGGGATATAACTGAATTTTTTTTTCTCTGAGGTTTTGGTGTTTTTCTGTCTGGTCTGGAGTCACAGCAGTTCTAGCTAGTTCCTGGCAAGGATGGTCCAACTCTAGCATCCAAAAGCCATGAGACCACCTGCCCAAATAGTATTGAGATTGGCTCCAAAATCAAGAGGTTAAAGGTGTCAAGTTGTATTGATTTAACTTGGGTTTGAGCATGTTTGTTCATATGCAGCAAGTTTTCCTCCAGAAATGGGAGAGATTGTACTGAAATAAATTCTCTTGCTGTTGCAGGGCTGCAGGATTGGCACTCCAAGAAAAGCTCCCAATATTGTCAGGGTGACGTGGGAAGAGCCGGCAACGCCTCAGGTTGCCCTTTGTTGAGCTCATTCCTAAAGAGGAGCTGTTTGGTGGAGTTACCTGGCAAGGCAGATGAACGGTGAAGTGTTGCAGTGTTCATCATCTGACCCAAAGGAGTAGTTTAGTCAACAAATAGTATCAGTATTTTTATGTCTGCTTAATTAAACTAAAATCATGAAGCATTATATCTGCGTAGTGACGGGATAACTGCTTGATGTTTCTGTTCTTTGTGTGTGTGGACCTTTCTCAGCTTTCCTCGTTAAATTTCTCAGGGTATTAATACTTGCCGCGTCCTCCTTGTACACGCACTTTGATTTGTTGCCTCCTAACCAAAGCATCTCGTGGTAGCGTATCAGGGCAGAATTTAGCTCGACAAGACCTGCATCTGTAACTCCAACCAGTGTGCTCCCATGCAAAAACCCACGAGCTTCTGCGGAAGGAGGCATGACTGAAGGGAGATGTTCCTCAAGAGACACATCCATGTTTCCTTCCATGCACCTCTAAGCTGCCTGCCTGCTGCAGAATTGGCTAACATCACCTGTATCTTAAATTTCTAAAAAAGAAGGCCCACTTTCCCGGAATCACTTATACATGCATAAACCCATTTAGCACACTTAGTTCAGGCAACTCTGGATAAATCCTTCTATCTTTTTTTTTGGTCAGAAGGACTGTAAAAGATCCATCTCCGTCGCCCTCTGATGGAATTTGAATAGATGTGTCTGGAGTGACATATGTTCAGTCATAAATTACAGAGGAACAATTTTAAAATAAATTGTCTGCAGCCAGTCCTACCAAATTTACCTCCTGAGACAGATGATCATAAAGCTAGGAGCAAACAAGCCCTTAAACATTTGAGGCAGAGTTTGAAAGGATCCTTTTGTGTAGGTGTTAGCATCACCATAAGTTGGTGAAATGCTGCCTATTTTGGACCAAAACAGCCAGCGGAGAAAAGGCTGATTTTATACTGCCTAGAAATCTTGGTCACACAAATGAAGTTGTGCAGGGTAGAGCCAACCAGAAGGAAATATTTTAAGCATTTTTACTTGTCTTTACTGCCTGCATATGTACGGTCTGTTAGTTCAAGCTAAAACCTTGAAATGTTGGTAGAGTAAACACACGTAACATAAATCATCAGAATAAATCCTCCCAAACGTCATATTTCTTAACCACAATGGTTTGCGATTGTCCAAACCACAGCATAATTAGAGAATCTTTCTTTCATTGCTGGCTGGGTTCCAGATCCCTATGGTAGGCTGAACCAGAAGACTAAAACCCTTTTATTGCAGCATTGTGCCAGCAAACATGCGGCTTTGAAGAACCCTGTTTTCCAGGAGATTTTACCAACTGCTCTTTGCATTAGTGTCTGTAATACGTGTACACAGATGGACATAGGAGGGTTTTGGCTGCATGGTTTTCAAGTTTGATTCTGTCCCCCTGTTGCCATTAGGGATGATGCTTGTTATTGCTATTCAGTCAACGCCGCTATTGAACTCTAGGGAGTTCTGTGACTTGTCCATCAATCCTCCCATCGCTTAGTGCACAATGCAGCTTGAATGTTTAAGTTACCATTCGCGTAACAAAGGATAACCCGGGGTGTGTGTCTTTGTGTGCAGAAACCCCCAAAACAGACTCTTGTGCCTCTTGGATTACGCGCAGAGCCAGGCATCTCAAGTTATGTTTATGAGCGTGCAGAAACAAATGTCTCTCTGCTGCCTTCTGTATCTTAAATCGTATTTTTCCCTTAGGTGCAGCATTGTAAATCATCACTTCCTCTGTTTAAGGGAGTAAAATGATTTCAGTTTGTCTTCGTTAAAAAAAAAAAAGGCAGTAATTTAAGCATAATTTAAGTGCATCTTCGTCCCGCACCTCAGAGAACAAAGAAAAGATACACAGATAGATTTTTATGGACATAGAGATTTACAGAGATAGGTATTTTATAGCTATAACAGGCAGAGAGGCTGCCGCAACAGATTGTGGACTGCCTTTTTTAATTGTAAGCCAGATAGTTGGGGCTCAGCGAGACCAACCTGGATCTGTCCTTTGTAACCAGAGAGCGAGGAGGACTGCAGGTGCCACCTGGGCTGAGAGCTGAAGGAGCCTTTGTACACGCTTGCAAGAGCATGCAGCTGCTGGTCACAGAAATTTTAGGTTTGCTAGGAAATGACACTTCATCCCAGGCAGTGCTTTCTCTAGAAATGTACCAATTTCTCCCAGGGAATTTTTGGACAGGAAAGTTTGGAAAAAGCCCACAAAACCTAAGCACGCCCCGCTAGCCCTGTTGTCAATGCAGCCAGTGGGAGCACGCTCGCGCGGTGCTGAGTTCTTTTGAAAAATCTTCTGTTTCCCCTAAGAGCATTTATTTTCCATCGCTTGCTTTCCTTCTGCGAAGTCAAACCCAAATGATAGCACAAGTTTGCATATATGCCAGGATAAATCTCCTTCCCTGCTCCTCCATCACACTGCTGAGAATTTAGGCTTGACTCAGGTTTTGCCTCATTGATTGCTTCAAAATCTTCTTTAGAGCAAAGTTGGGATGTGCAGAAATATAGCCCATTACTATTGTAATGTAATCACGAGCATTTTCAAATGCATTGTGTTCTAGGTATTTTTATGGCTTGCAAATGTAGCTGACTTGGGAGTTTGATGAGTGATGCCATGTGATGAAGTTTCATATCATTTAGAAGAAACACATTAATGTCATTAGTGGCAGTTAATTCTTAGTTTTCCAGCAGCTATGGTCATGCCATAAATTGCCGTGTGACAATTTAGTGAGTCACGTGGTAGAAGAAGAGGTATTTCAAAGGGAAGAATTGAAAGTACCAATTTATTTATATTTTAGTTTTCAAGGTTGTTTTGGTATTCAGAGGTAGAACTGATTTCAACGCGGAGTAGAGGTAATTCAGCCTGAGTTAGTGTGGGGTTGGACAAAACAACATCAAAACCCACAATGCTTTTTTAGAGAAAAAAACCCACAAAAGCATAAAAGAGAATTTCTCACTTGAGATGCATGAATTGGCTTACATCCAAGGTAGAGGCCGAGTCTCTTTTTTCAAGGTGCAAAGCCTTCAGATGCCCCATTTATCCAGCAAGCTCCAGGAACCCATTTAAAAGGACTTTTAGCAGGTCTTGGGCTGCAGCATTGGCTGCTGGAGTTGCTGAAGGATGCCGGCAAGTCCACTGGATTCAAGCAAACCAGCAGCTTTCAATGACGATGTTTTATTAGTGGGTATTTATTTAATTCCCTTCAAATCCCCATGGCGTGCTGCAGGAAGCAACATAGCACTATTGCAGATAGAGAGACCAACCCTAAAGGAGATATAATCAGGGCATTTTACACATTTTTCTATAGCTTTATAGCTTTGGCAGCAATTTTGATGTTGGCCTGCAGTTCAAGGAGAGCTGTTAGGGAGGGCAGGATTAGCTCTTGGGAGCCTGCTTGTAAATTCTGCAGGAGGATGCTCAATGGTCGGATGCTGTAGTTCTTGAAATACTTTTTAGAAGAGTGTGGAGATCATGTTTATATTGGTTGGGAGACATGAAGACAGTCTGCTGTGGTTTTTGTTTTGGTTTTTTTTTTGTAAGTAAAAGTGCGTGTCAGGAGCACAAGCTGAGGCTTGGAGCCACTCAGCAGTTTAATTGATTCCTCGTTGTAAAGACTGTACCTCACTAAACCCTTCTTTAGGTTTTGGATGCATCTAAGAGGCAGCAGCCCCCTCTTCTCGGTGCAAACGCTTCAAGGCATGGCAGCTCCAGAGACTAGAACAGAGGTTGGTTTATTTGTAGCTTGTTTTTGTGCAAATCCTTCAACTCTCAAGGCATATTCCCTGTGCTGGAATGATGTGCTAATGAAGTCAGAGTTGATGAGCTACAGAGCTGCTCTCCTTTCTGCTGAACACACACACCCCCCACGTCCTGCTTGTGTTTCAGCCGAGAGCCAGCTCAGTGTGGATTATGGGTCTGTCCGTGGGGCAGAGAGTTTTATGCTGCAGTTGCTTCTAAAAGCTGTGGTAATTTGAGCTGTGTGTGCCTGCCCAAAGAAGTTTGCAGTCTGAAGAGGCAAACGGGAGTAAAGGATGGGAAGGAGAAGCAAAGAGGGTTTGCAATTTGGGGAGGAAACCTCCGTTTCAGGCAGATAACTTGTGCTCCGTCTGGACTAGGCATCCTTATCTTCATTAATTTTTGTTAGATTTTGTCCATTAGCTTTATTTATGGATTAGCGGCACTGCCTTATGAGTTATACTTGTGGTTTCTGATTACTGTGGAGACTAATTTGGTGCTCTGCAAGGGAGTCAGTGTAATTCCTGTTTGAGCTTTATTTTCTGGGATATATGAAAGGTCGCTTTGCTGATCCTAAGCACTTAAGTACTGTGGGCTTATCCTCCCAGCATCAGGAGAGTGCGAAGGGAGTAATAGGTTGGACCTTTTTCATATCTCCTGGGGTTTCAAGGCTTATAGGGTCGTGTTTCCTAGCTTTTCTCTCTCCAGGGACAAAACTGGAATTCCCACTAATATTAATCCGGTGGTTTTACCGACCTGGCCATGTACGTGCCAGTGGATATGGAGAGCCTCGGAGGTGGTCCTTGCTTCCAGCACTTGTTGCCTGGGGTGGGTGTGGACTGAAGGCTTGGGGCAGTCAGAGAGGATGCTGCTCGTTGGATGCAGCCTTCAGCTGAAGCTCAGGGATGGGTACCGGGATGCAGCTGCGAACCATTTGATGTTAAGGCTTGCAGAAAATGATCTGTCAAGCAGTCCCAGCTGTTTGATATTATTGACTTGTTCTGCCTGCCTTTCTTTTCCCCCCTCACTGGTACTCACTGTCTCTAGTACAGCACATAAAGTTCAGCGTGTCATTTGGAGAGGCCACTTTTCATTGTCAGAGGACCAGTCGTTCCTCCTCCATCCACCCACATTAGAAGAGCCAGTTTGTACCAGCATGGCTTTTGTGGGCTCCTGTCTGCAAGGCACGAAGCCAGTTTCTAATCTGATTGCTAGCAGTTTAAGGGATCAGCTCACACCGTTGCTGTCCCGAGAGGCTCTTGCTGCTGTCCTTCATTGCAGCCATCTCTCTCTGGCCCTTCCTGAAGTGCGCAAGCAAGAGGCTGCACAGACGTTAATGCTCCGTGCCCGCAACGTTTTGTGGTTGCTACTAAAAATAAAGAGAGTGAAATTAATTTGCTAATAATGGATGTGCTACTAACAGAAACACATCCCACTTGTACCTAACACCAGCAGGTTGTTTATGGCATATTTGCTGTGTCTAAAAATACTCTTTTTTTTCTTTTTTTTCTAGCAACCAATTTCATTTAAAGACTATTTTCACACATCAGTGGCTGTGAATCAGTTAAGGAGTTATCAGTTTTAATATTAGGAAGAAAGAAGCAGATCTCATCAACAGCTTAAAACTTTATTTCATTTCTTTTCAGCTGCCTTGCAGCAGATTATGGGGAATCTTAGGCTCATCCTATTTCTCCTCCTTTTCCCACCCCCTTGAAAAGAGAGATAGTACCATTATGTGCGTGACTGTACTGTGCTAGTTCTGTGTGTCCTTTTAAGAGCTGTTGAATTGGAAATACTGAGATAAAAATATAAGAAGACTAAAATAAGATTTAATTAGAAATTAAACCCCAGACACCCATGTAATTTTAAATAAAGTCATGTATTCTTCATGAAGAGATTGTAAGTTTGACTGTCAGAAGAGGAATGGTAAGATAAAGACCAAAACCCAAGGTACATGCAAGGTGAGCTGTTTGTGGCCCTGTTCTGCTCTGAATCTGATTTCCAAAATATCTGAGACATTGCTACCAGTGGCAGAGAAATGATGTGGTACCAGCCCCTGCTTTTGGCTCTTGAGCTCAGCCAAGACTGTGTCCATCCGGTTACTGTGGTACCTGCTGTGATGCGTGGAGGTGTCAGATGTTCCTGGGTCAGCTTTCATGTAACAGCATCCATTTCATCACAGCAACCCTGTTTATTGGAGGATTGCTGCTTGAACCACCTCACCAGCTGTCCTCTGTGTCGTGCACAAAGCAAACACAGGAAAGGGTACAGAGAAAAGTATTGTCATAGGTGCTACTTATGCCTGAAACACCCAGGCAGCTATGGCTGCTTCTGCTCCTGAGCATAGTAATGCAAGTGTGTTTTCCATCAGGAGTGCTCCCCAAGGTGCTGGTTGGGAGAGGCTGGAAGGCTGTGCTGGGGGAACCCTGCAAATCCCCCTCTGTCTTCCCCAAAGCATCTGCTGCAGGGGCGTGGACTCGGCACACCACCACTCGCTGTGGTAATTCTTGTATTTAGTTTTGTTTTCTGTCTTTTTTTGCATATCTCATCTTCTGTTCCTGAATTGTTCCTTTCTAACCAACCTAAGGGTATTTCACTTAGATACGACAGCGTGCTGCTCTGTTGGCTGTTTGTTATAAGGACTCATGTTAAAATCTTCAGTGTAATTTAGTGCTCTTGAATGTTCTTCCTTACACCTTTTGGATAGAGAGAGGACTTGCCTGACCCATGGGAGCCTGCAGATTATACAAAAATTGGTCCAGTTCAGTTTTATTTCACATCCGTCATTAAAACATAGGTTATTGCCATTGTACGTCTGTTGTACATTCCTGAAAACCAAACATTTCCTTTGAGCTGCGCTACGTATCACAGCGTCATTAGCAAGCAGCACCTCGTTGAAAATCTGTCAAGAAAAACTGACTTATTTTGCATTTGCTGCTTTGCACAAACTAGAAGCACGGTAAACTCTTGTGGTGTAATGATTTTCTGTCTGTCTTGATGGGACATAATGAGATAAATTCAAGTCCTTTTTTGAAGGCTAATTACATCGAGTACACACTAGACGTGGGCTGCCCTCGTTATATGTTGTGCATTTTTGTGCTTTCATTTCCCCATCTCTATTGTCTGCCTGTGCAAGTGAGTTTGATTTGGCTTTGAAATACAAATTGTAGGCTAGGGAGGAGCCGTTTGGTGGTCTCCCCTCCCACAAGACTCTCCAGAGATTGTATAACAAGTCCTTGCTGTAGGTAAGGCAGCATTTGAAGGTGTCTGTGAAGTAAATAAAAGAACTTAACTCTGCTAGAAACCAAGAAATGTGCCATAAAGCATGAGGGCAGCTTGTGGCAAGTCCGCTAACAGCCATCAAGAATGAATTCAGCCCTGGGTGGGTTCACAGGTCCTGCTGCATGTACACAAAGCAGATGAACTGCGTCCTGCAGAGCTTGCAGCCTAGGTATGCAGAACTAGGTGGATGATGAGCAGTTTTGGAAATTGGGTTTTTAAAACCTGTAAATCTCTCCAGTCCTACTAGCTGTTCTCTGCGTGTCTTGTGGGAAGAAAAGGGAGCTGGGGGAAGGTGTGGGAGGGTGCCCGGTTTGGGGAGCTCAGCAGGGATGCTGGAGACGAGCATCCCCTAGAGTAGGATGGAGAGGCTGTAGATGAATGATGGAGACCTGGCAGCCCATGGTGGGCTTGGGAACTGCTTCAGGGTTGCATGGTGCTTGCTGTGAGAGCTTCGTGGTCCGGGCAAGACTGGAGGTGGGGCCCAGGGGAGGTCTATTGGATGCTCTTGGATTGCACCCCTTTTGATGCCTGAGTGATCTTCATGGGCAAAGACTTACTGGTTGGCTCTAGGGGTTAGGAGATGATGTGCAAGTGTCTCACCTTTGGTGAAGAAACTAGTGACATAAAAGATGTCGAGAGTGTTTCTCTATTACTGCAAGAAGAAGAAGAGCCAAATTTAGAGGCAGTTGTACTAGTTGGTCCATCAGAGGAGAAGGATCACTAGTAAAAACCTGTACTGTATCTGTGGTGAAGATGAATTCACCTGAATTCATGTGCTGAATTTTAGAACATGACCTTCGTGCTGTGATTGTCTGGGACATTCCTGGTGGGATAATATTAATGCTTTTGCTGTGAGCTCATTTTCTTTGCAAGCTAATTACAACTGGGGAACTTTGAATGTAGATGGAAAGGCTCTGGGATTTCCAGGTAACTTCTGTAAATCTGATAGCAGATCTGTGCATCATTGATATCATACTGGGCAGAATTATTTTAGAGCATCTCTGAAGGAAAAAAAAGTAGCAGCACTTTGGAGCTGCTTTAACATGTCTCCATGTCTCTGCTTTTTGAGACAAACAGAAACACAAGTTTTCCTCCTTTTGGTAACAGTTGGTTTATAATTCTGCATATAACGGTATGATTACAGGGTCAGCAGGTTTTTCCCTAAAGCCGAGGTGGTTACATGCAGATTGTGTCTGTTACTGCTCCTGGCTGAGTGTGCACACGCCAGTAAAGTGCAGAGTGCTTTGCTTAGGTGAAAGAGCACTTGTTTCAGGAGGCTGGAAACAAGGTATTACTGTATCCACTTCAAATCATTTAAAAAAAAAAAATGAAAAAAAGAATCCCAAGATACCCTTAACCATACATTATATTTGTGAGAACAAAAATAGCTCTCAAGTCTTTGTGCCTTGTCATGCATATATATTGGAATTGGAAGGAATATCTTGTATGGTGAGTATGGTGAGCATGCCTGGTTCAGGCTATACCCAGAGCAGTCTGTCTTATATAGAGCACTTTAAAATTCATCACAGGTTTGCAGGGGAAGAGACCCTAGGGAAGTAGCCTTATCACAATGTCTTAAAGCTGTCAATCTTGAGATCCCCTCCACCACCGTGTTGCTATTTGTTTGCCAAGACATTGATTTCTGGGTGTAGAACATCTTAAATGAAAGCCATGAGATGTATTTTACCTGTTTTTCTAAGACTGAATGAAAAAAACCCAAACACAATGATGTTTTCTAAAGCAGAGCCCAAAAAGATGTTACCTCTAATGCATTCAACAAGGAAAATAAATACTCACCAAAGGCAGATGCTAGGGGAAAAAAGAATAAACAGCTTCTCATTCTCTTTTCATGCAGATATTTAAGTATGCATTGTCTGTTAGCGGCATAGACTATTTTAAAATATGCAAACCAAATAGCTCGTGAGTGTTTGTCTGTTTTCTAGCTGAAGATATGTTGGTTTTTTTAAAAAAGGAAATGTGAAGAGACTAATTTTATGATGGGAGAGCTTAGCCTGTGGTTCTTCTTTTCACAGTATGCAGACCTGGGTTCTTCAAAGCTTCACCCCACAGTCCATCCTGCAGCAAATGTCCCCCTCACAGCTACACGCTTGATGAAGCATCCACATCTTGCCTGTGTGAAGAACACTATTTTAGGAAGGAATCAGACCCACCTACAATGGCCTGTACAAGTAAGCATGTGCTTATAGGGTTGTTTTTAATCCTTTCGAGCTGTTCCTGTACTGTGACTAGACATTATGATCCTAATTAATGTGCTTTTACAGGCTCTGGGCTGGAGTCTGAACTAGTGTTGACACACTTGTAATGTCACTGGCTTTGTCCACCGTACCCCCAGTTACATGAGAACAGACTTTTTGGAGCCTTTTGCTTCAAAAGCTGGCATTAAACTCAGGAAGCCTTTTTGTAACGAAGGGATGCTCCATCTCTTGCTGTCCGCTCACGGGTGGAGTCAGCCAGCAGCATGGCATTCAGACATCCGCATCGGTGTGTGCGCGGGTACCGGTGTGGGGCATGCATGCGGAGGAGACGATGGGTAGCGCTTGTCAGTGATAGGCGTTGATAAAATCTACATGGTCCTGCTTAGTATCATCTCTTAGCTCATTTTGGGTAAACAAGCAGGGAGAGAGCCCTACCTTTCCAAGCCACCTGGAGATGGTCGTTCTTCAGGGTAGCCTCAAAACTCTGCAGTAGAAACTGCTTCTCCAAACTTGGAGCAAAAATGTAGAGCTTAGCCCCTTGGTGTAGGGGGAAGGTAGTATAACAAGCAAATTGGGGTATAGGCAGTCCAAGGTGGAATTCGTGTAATCAGAATCACTAGTCTTCCCCTTTTCCTGCCATCTGTGGGCTATCCTGTCAGCTGTACCTTGAACGTTTCTTGTTCAGTTTATGTTTCAAATACTTAGTGCCACAATTTACATGCCCCCAGCTAGTCCCACTGAATGTAGCACAGACCACAGGTTTTTGCTGAGTTGGGTCTGTCATGCTCTGAATATGATTTTGCAGTGCAAAAGTGTTTGAAAAGGACCGAAGAGGAGCTGAACTACCGAGGCAAGCAGGTAGAGCTTTCAAGGAACTTAAGTGATGGAGGAAAAAGGTTTATGACTTCACGCATGCTCCGAGCCACTGGGCAACAGTGCAGAGGTCACTTCCATACTGTGTGCTTGCATCATGTGGGCATGGTAGTGGCTTTTTGTGCCTTCATCCCGGTGAATACAGATGTCCTTCCTAGCTTCCCAAGTTTGCAGTTCAAAAAAAGAAATAAAAAGTCTGTTCCTGTTGGAGAGATGCTCTTACAAAGGAAATTGCCCTTGGCAGGTCTTTGCTTGCCCGCAGGAGGCATTCAGAGCAGAATTGGGGCCCCTGAACTCTGCGTTTGCTTTTTACCAGCCAAAGGAGCATGAAGCACATGGCTGTTGGGGGTGTGCTGCAGAGAAGAAGACAGCCTTAGGCAGCATGGCAGTAGCTGGTGCTGTAGGATCAAAGTGGTCTGGGCAGGGTAAGTCATGCAAGCACTTCTCAGTGTATTAAATAGGTATGCCAATGCCTTTTGGAGCAGTAGCTAGGGTGAGTTACAGCATGAAAAACTGATATGAGGGCTTCTTGATGTCCGTTTTGCCCCTTGGCCTGACTTAAAAAACACAGATAAATGAGAGATGATGAGGTCCAGCATGGTATTGGGAAATAGGAAGGGAGAGGAGTACTCCGAGCTCTGGAAACACACATAAAATCGGCTTTTCTGTACAGGCAGAACCGGCAGCCAGACTGCTGGTGCCCACAATGCCTTCTGCACACCATCCGTGGTGGTGATCTCTGTCCCTTCTCAGGATGGAGGGGTATGCATCCAGTCTGTCCTGCTGGTGAATTAACACAGGGAAGGAGCTGCCATCCCCGAGGAAGAGGTTTGTGCATGCCTTTGACCTGAGTGTAGGGCAGGATTTTCAGAGAGGCACAAGGAAGCTTGGTGACCAGCTTATATTAAAAATAAATTAAATTCGAGTGCCTGTCACTCCCAGGTTTCTCGTACAATTGAATCCTGTAGGTAAAGGCTGTAATTTCTGATTCTGCAAATACCACGGGGTTTTCTTTTTATGTTTGTTAGGAGTTTTTATGCTTATTTGGTTTTTTTTTTAAAGTTTATTTGGGGCTTTTAATGTTTGGGTGGTTTTGTTTCAGTTTTTTGTTGTTGTTGTTGTTTGTTTTAAAAGCTTACTGTAAGATAGTTTAAAGCACAGGCATGGTGCCTGAAACTGTATTAGGATATGACTTGGCAGGGTACTGAGTGCTTCTGGGGCAGATGAGAGGTTTAATGCTGACCGAGGCACTGCTCAGCTTCTGTTGCCCGCTGCAAACCCTGGTGCAGCAGTTGAGGATGTTGCAGCATCTCTGCTGGCATTCACACTTACTGCCCCAAAAGCAGAGCAGGTCATCTGAGCTTTCTCCGTGTGCTTCAGTCACTTTCACTTGCCCTGCGTATCCTGTCTTGGGATTTTGTCCTAATCCAGCTATATTTGTGCTGAAGGTGATGAGGAGGACCCATGTGCTACCCTAGCTCAGCTGCAGGGGTGGTAAATGTTGGCAGGGACAGTAAAGAGTAGGTAGCGACACTAATGTTTTAAACCAGTCCAATTAGATCTGGAAGGGCACATGTCATCGTGAACTGAAACACAAGACTTGAGTCATGACTGGTAGGAAAATATTGCAAGTTTTTTCTGTGTTTTTATTATTTATTACCGTGGAAGTTAATAATATTCATAGGATTTCCTCAACTTGAAATCTAGTTAATTTTAGAGAATACATCAATGTTTGTTTTCAGCTCTACACCTGCAAAGTCCCCTTGCTAGTTGGCATAGCTATAAAATCACATTTTACTAATTTAAAGTGAATGCTTTTCAGTCCCAAGTTGCATGAGTCTCCCCACCACCACCAGCATCACTAAAGAAAAGTAACTGCTACACCACCATGAATTGCTCAGATAAGTACAGTGAGGGGGGAAATACATTTTTATTTATTTTTTTCCAGTTCCTTAAGCATGTTTTATAAGTAATCATCGGTAATTTTGAAATTAATAGTGTTGTGAGGCAGTCTGAAATAATTATTGCCCTCAGATGAAAAAAAAGTTTGGTCCTGATGGGCATTTGAGATTTCTCTTTAATATTATTATGCATCTTCCAGGAATTAGTTGCGCTTTATTTCTTCTTAACTAAGTAATCCTAGCTTCAGTTCCTTGCACAACATCTCTTTAAAATGAAAATATAGTTACACCCTTTTTTTCCCCCTCCCGTTTCTGACAAGTAACCCTATTGCTGTTCAGAGCATATTGGGGAAATATTTTTAATAGTATGACACATGGGACAAACTGAAGCTTTTATAGTATTTAGTGTAATAGTCTACTTGCAAAAAGTTTACAGTTAACTTTGAGTGTGTACATATATATATTTTTATCTTGAGGGTAATTTCTCTCTCAAGCTGTATTTTAAAAATATGTGCATCAGCAAACAGCAGGTTTGCTGTCCATCAGGAAAGCTACCAAAATCTTTGTCTTCAGAAAGTATTTGCCTCTGGTCAGTAAATTGTGGTGCAGAAGAGGTGAATCTAGGGTAAATCTTACTTGCTTAGGGTCTAAAGTAGCACATTTAAAAAGAAAAACCAACCCAGTAAACTAATATCTTTGACAAAAGGAGGTTGGAAATTAAACCAGACCTTAGCAGACCTAGGGCCCCCCTCTTCTGAAGGTAAAACACCGTTTTGTTCCTCCAGCTGTGATTTATCAAAGTTTTATCCAAGCGCGGTTTCAGGATTCTTCAAGTAGGTCTTGTTAGATATCTGTAGACTACTAAAGACCTTTCTCTGAGCCCCTGTGAGAATGCTAATTTTATAGGTTATGAAGTCCCACTAGCTTCAAAGCACTTCTACTGAAACTGATGTTTTTAAGCCTTCAAGAAGAGCAGCTGACTCTTCCATACAAAGTAAAAACCTCTGGTGACTTTACAAAAGTAATAATTTATCCCCCGTTAAAGACACATTGTCCAGTAAGTGTTTCTTGTGCCTGAGTCCTTTATTTTTGCCTCGAGTACTCGTAGCAGTGAAAGGGCGTTCATCCAGCAGACGGAAAAATAAGGCAATTTAACTGGTAAAAAACATATAAAAACCCCCTGGGTGCAACATATATAACTCCACACAGTTCCAATGATGAATTTCATAGTTTCCATTATATCATGACAAGTATGATAGTGCAGAAGACAGTCCTGACTTGGGCTGTACCTTGGTGTCATTAGCTAAATAGTGCTGAGTCCCCGCAGTGCAGATTGAGAGCAGCTTGCTCCCGCTCGTAGTGATCTGAAGTGATCACAGAACAAAACAAAGCTGATCCGCTGTTCCTGAACTAACTTAGCTTTTGTCTTCAACTGCTTTCCCCCTGTCCAAAGAAAAAAAAAAATCAGAGTTTTTTATTTCCTCTGGCAGTGAGTTTCTTGTTGAATCAGAACAGCTTAAGTCAAAATCATGACAGTGTTTTATCAGTGTTACCAATTTTGTAGACTTCAAAAGGGGAATAGGAAAGGGAAATAGAGGAAAATGCTTCTGGTTTATAAGGTAATTTAATTTTTGCAACACTGTTTGTTTTAAATAACAAATTGAGTTTAATTATCACAACAAAATGGGAAGACAACCTAAGACAGGCTGTTAAATTCGTATGGATTTCTGGTTGGTGAAGCTACTTGTCGGGATCTTTTCAAGGAGCTGCTCATGGGTTTTGACAGCTTCATTCAAACTGAAGGGGCGTGTGTTGCTTTCCCTCCTCTACCTCCCTTGGAAAAATCCCAGTCCTTGTATAACTTCTGGTGATGCCGTGACTAAAATCCATGCCGGCTTGCTTTAATAAATTTCCCCTTTCTTCCTCGTTCATTAGCATTCCCTGAGTATATAATGTGTGGATCTCTTGCATGAGATTCCTGCTTGTCCTTCAACATTGTCTTCAGGGTGTATCTGCAGCTTGCCCTTCATCTCCAACACAAGCCTGTTAAAAACAAAAAGCTTGCAGCACCTTCTACAAGTAAGCAGTCTTGAAGGTGTCTCCAGGTGGGCTTTGCTTGCCCCGCCGTCGCCTTTCCCAGCAGGATGAAGGAAAACAGCTTGCCTTTTGCAGGAGCTCTGGTACCTCCGCAGCAGCTGTTCCTCCTTGGATGGTCTTGCCAGCGCCACGCTGGCATCCTGAGCAGGGAGGCTTGGCAAAATAAGCAAGCGCAGTGTGGCTAACCAACCGTGCTAGAGCTTGGCAGGGACCAAGAAGGCTGCTGTTGAGTAGCTGGATATGGCCATGTTTCCAGTGGCCCGTGTAGATCACCATCTGTTTTGGGCTACATTGAGCGTCACGCTTAGGTGTGATTTGGATGCCCAAGCTTAGGTTTCACTGTTGCCAAATAGCTGACGGGGAGAGGCGGGTGCACGCAGACGAAAGATTCAGCGCCTGAGCTGAGTACCTAAGTAGCATGAATACCCCAGTGTGTGTCTTTTTTAGGACCTAGGGCTAGTAATATAGGGGCAGTGGGGCCAGGAGGGGGAATCTTGCCCCTGGTGAAGCCAGCAGTGACTTGGGCAAAGATTTGCAGCTCCCTTTGCAGGAAGAGCAAGGAGAGCATCGGGGGCAATGTCCCAGGGTGGAGTGCTCCTCCTGTTGGGTTTGAGCCAGCCCTGTGTCTTGTCCTCCGATGCAGGTGGCTGCATCCCAACACAGACCCATTGAGATGAGGTGGGGGTGCTCAAAACAAATCCCCATTTTCCCAGTTCTTTGTGTGCTGCTGCAAATGGTCCCCATGTACTTTTTGGCACGTGAGCAACGGGACATCTCTTTTCAGCATAGAGAGTAGTAGAGAGCAGGATGGCTGATAATACTGTTTTTACCATGTGTTTTTCTCGCTTTACAAACCAGGACCCCCCTCTGCTCCCCGGAGTGCCATCTCAAATGTTAACGAGACTAGTGTCTTTCTGGAATGGATTCCCCCTGCTGATACTGGTGGAAGGAAAGATGTGTCTTATTATATTGCATGCAAGAAGTGCAACTCACACTCAGGTCTGTGTGAGGCGTGTGGCGGTCATGTCAGGTACCTCCCCCAGCAAACCGGCCTGAAAAACACCTCTGTCATGATGGTGGATCTGCTTGCTCATACAAACTATACCTTTGAAATTGAGGCAGTGAATGGAGTGTCCGACCAGAACCCCGGAGCCCGGCAGTTTGTGTCTGTAAATGTAACCACAAACCAGGCAGGTAAGTGGATCTTCAACCTGGGGAAAGGTCTGGGGTGGGAGCCCGAGCCAGTCAGACCCAGTGCAGACCTCCCTTTGAAATGGGTGGAAGTCCCCAGCATGGAGGGCTGGACTGTGGCCTCTTCGAATATGTGTCTGGGGGTCGTTGTGTCTCATAGGTTGTAATTACTGCAGTCTTCAACATGTTTCCTTCCAGCAGGACACACTTTTAGGATTTGTGGCTTTTTCCTTTTACACTAAGCTGCTCAGAGATCCCTCCACTTCATTGCATTGGCGTATCCACCCATTAAACCAGGAAGAAAACATTTGCCTCTCCTGTTGGGAAAGGGAAATTTCTAAGAGTTCATTTTTATTCCAAACACCAATGGTTCAAATGTCCTAACTTTGCAAATAGTTACCCAAGCAAATTGTTTTGAGTAACTTTAGGAAATTTAATCCCTCTTCTGCACTGTGATGCTAAAGTGACTGGACTCAGACTGGTGAGAGTACATTGTCACTGCTTCTCCAACAAGGTAGGGCTGAGATGTCATTGCATGCTGCGTCCTCCTTGGTTTTGCACCGTACAGGCAGAGATCACGTAGACTGGTTTGTTCCTTTGTCCAGGGCTCAGATCTATCTGCCCTTCCTTTGCCCAGAGGCTGAAAGGAGCTGTTGTCTTGGATGCAGGCAGGTAGTTGCCATTGTCCCCTGTCATTTGGAAGTGTGATGGGAGGCAAAAACATGATTACATCTCCTTCCATGCACATCAATGCACCAGGCACATCATGTGGCTTCTGTAGGCCCTGGAGACCCATGTATCCTTCTTCTCTTTTCCCTCGTGCTCTGAGTTTTAGTCTCTCCCTTTGCCTACCTGGCTTGCTTCCTGCCATTTAATTCAGAGCTCCCCAGTGTCACTTGCCCGCTGCGGAGCCCATCCGGGAATGTGAACCAGTGGCGTTTGGGATCATGAGTACTGTGCTGCCAGATCACCAGAGCCACGCCTTGCCTTCTCCTTGCAGACAAGGCTTAGCCAGGAAACCTGGTGTGGTATGGAGCCTCACAGCTAGATGGAGATTGGCAGATCCTCACTGTGGAGCAGAAAAATACTAGCTGGAGCAGGGCCGCATTTCATTCCTGCTACCCAGGAGTACATATGCGGGCTTGGCAGCCAGCAGCAAGAGAGTGCGATTGCATCGCACTTCATCAGATACGTGTCCTGGTAATTAGACTGGGTTGTTGAAGTGTTGGACAAATCGTTCAGATGTATCTCAGGGAGGGGAAATAAAGGCATGCCGGGGTTGCTGCTAATGGATGTGGCAGGAAATCTTCTGGAGGAACATCAGTGGATGGCAGTATGACACCTGTTGAAGGCACCTGTTTAATGCAGATCAGTGGGTGTCATGGTCCTAATGCTGTTTACTGTTTTCCCGTTGTGAAGGCTGCTGCCAGTAACTCTGTTGTTGGAAGAAGTGTATTTTCCTGTTAGTGGGTTTGCATTAGTATTTCATTGCTGGCACTGGATTTTCCCTCATGTGGATTTTAATCCACATAAACCTCAGTAAACGTATCTGCACGAGAGGAGATGATACATTGCTCATCAGTGCAGACTGTGAGGAACTGGTCCTGGTTTGTGAGTTATGTCCCAAACTCCCCGTACTTGCAGCAGGATTTATCCACGTAGCTGCCTTCCTGTGCATCAGGCCAAGAATAATGCCAGTGCACACTTATCGCTTCCAGCCTTGTATTGAAAGGTCCCTTATAGGAAATGGTGGACCTGTGACAAATGTGGCTCATGCTAAGGGCAGGTGGGTAAGTGTAGCTTCAGGTTCAGTCTCACTGTTTACCCTGGTGGAGTCTCCATCAAAGGAGATACTAATGGATCAAGCCATGAGTGTTTAATTCACTGTGTGGTGTTGAAATTGCATCTGTATGTTCTCGTGTTTGATTCAGCAGGAGGTTGAATCAAACCTCTGTCCAAAGTGAGGAGTGGTAACTGTATGTTGTTGTCTCTCCGGCTGGTCCCAACACTCGTTTGGGAGGAGAACCAGGCTTGTCTGCTGGAGTTGTAACATCAAACATGCTTCCCAGTAATGTGATCTTGTGGGACTCCAGGGCTTATCATCGGTTTGTTCATGTCAGAAATAAAGCAGCCGTGGTGGGGGACTTTGCAAATCAGACTAGCTGCCAAGCATGAAAACTGGATATCTGTTTTCTTAAGGTGCCTCCAAAAAACGTCCTTTGAGGCAAATAATGGAGGTGTGCAGGTGGAGTGGTCCGTGCCCGGCCATGCCCAAAGATGCTGGATAGCTCTGTAAAAGTCTCACCTTCAGATAAGAGCAGGCAGGGCACATGGGGCTTCAGGGAGTCTCAGCCCACTCATCTTCCCCCTGGAATTGCCACCAAGAGATGCAGCTCTGGGGCCTCATCCTTTCCCTCACACAAGTTTTCTGATGGTATGATTATATTTTCATGAAGGCTGGTGTAATGAAGTTGAGTCACTAAACGTAGTGACACAAGGCCAACTGCAGCAGTAGGAGAAATTCTGCTACAAGAACTGCTGGCTGTGGAAAATGAAAAAATTGCATGCTGTGGGATAGATCTGGCTGCTGGAGTCCTACTGGCAGGTATTCGCTAACCCAGCAATGCAGAGAAATGCCAGGGTCTGTTTTGTTGGTTTGGCTTTTGTCCGTCCCGAAAAGACCATGATAATTTCAGGACTGCAGAGAATGCACAGTGGGGTGCTGGGCACACCACGTCTTCTGTGCACAGGAGCTTTTGGCAGCAGAAACTACCTCTGGTTTGGGCTCTCAAAGGGATTGCTTCCTGAAAAAAAAAGTGTTTTTCTCTAAAATAATTTGTCCCCCTTCCTCTCCCCAGTTTAAAATAATGAGAAAAAGAATTGGCACCGGCAATCAGTCTGGCATTTTCAGACTGATGTAATTTTCCTCTGAACTTTTGAAATCAGATTTGGAAATACAGTGAGGAAACAGGAATGTTTTGTGCACAAGAGGAGGCAGATCAGCTAATCTCAACTGGTGACCCCAGCATGCTTCTGCTCCCCCAGTCCCCGGGGACCTGATGGTACTTGGGATGGGACTGGTCCATGCGGGACACAGTGGCCTTAGGCTTCTGATACAGGACTAGTTCACCTGTCACCCTCTTGCAACCCCCACGCCCCTGTTGTTTCTGTGGAATTTTTCAGATGGTTTCTGCTGGAAAACTTGTATCTAGAAAGGGGGAGAAACACCGCAACCCAGGAGAAGCGGAAAGTGCGCTGGCCTCCATCGTGGCTATCCTAGAGCTGCTGCAGGCAAATGGAGGACCTTATTCCCTTTGTAGGCACATGGGTTGGCCAAAGTAAAGTTCTCCCCTAAGGGATTGCTGCAAAACACATGCCCAAAGGACTTCCCAGCACAGATGGCAGGGGGCCATCTGTAATGCACTCGCACAGCACATTAAAAAGTGTGCCTCGTGCACGTAGGCTGGAGTGCAGTGAATAATTCATAAGTGGCAACGTTAGGATTCAGTTGGCCATCCTTTTCTTGTTCATGGTTTTGCTCAAGTTTTCATATTTTTTAAACTGCCACCTATTTAGATGGTTTCCAGAGAGCAGTCTGCACGTGCCACTAATATTGAAGTTTGCTTTTCAAGTGACAACCGCGTGAGGTTTTTTTTTCCTCAGCAATTTCACCAAGCTGGATGATTAAGTAAAGCTGTCACTCTAGACAGAGATGTGCATCTCCCTTGAGGTGTTTTGTCTTATCTGCCCTGTATACAGAAAGCACCTACCATGACGTCTTGGTCAGAGACGTGTGTCTCGTAATGGATCCGTAGGGAGCAGGCAGTTGTGATTCATGGTTGCCTGCGCTCTTGTTGTATCATTGTAGGAGCACACTGGAAAGATGCAACGTTTAAAACCTTTCTAGGCTTTAAACCTGCCAAGAGTATTCACTTTAAGCCAGCCTAAACAGCTGAGCAATTTTCTTTGCTTTTCGTTTCCACTATCTCCCATGCTGGGTATGGCTTCAGGCACGGAGCTGGCCTGGAGGTGGGGGGTGTGAGAGTGGGGCAGTTCTCCTGCTGGCATCCCAAATGCCACAGACTGCTTTACACTTAAAGACCTTCTCTGTGTGGGTTTTCAGATAAGCCCCCTGCCTGTTTTCTGTTTGAAAAGTCGGAAGCCAGCGTTCAATCCCCTTCTGTGACCTGTATGATTGAATTTTTGAGCCTTTTGGGGGAGAAGGGGAAGAAAGATCCGGATGTGCTTGATAAAAGAGGAGGAGTTAATGTGTCTAATGCCTCAGGGAGGCTGCGTGCCCAAGGCCAAACCAGAGATACAAGTTGCATCCTGTGGTGCAGCAATGCTACTTAAGTAAAGGTGTTGGAGGACAGGACCTGGCAACCCGTACTGCTGCCTGGGAGGCATGGCTAGGTTCTTGCTTAACCCAAAAAACCACTAGATGCTTGGAGCAGCTGGAAAGCTCTTGGAGCAGGGAGGTGTGCTGAGAGATGTGATCCTTACTCTGATTGTGCAGACTGGGATTCTGCAGTGGGGGGAACCAAGGGAGAAGGTGTTTTCCTTAGCACTGGGGATGTACCTGTCTTTGAAAAGCAGCCAAGGGTGATTCAGAAAGGGAAACCTGCAGCATAGAGCTTGTTGCAATCTTATGTCAGCAGCTGCGTGCTCTTGAAATCGATAGGCTGCAGCCCTGCACAGTCTGGGAAGAAAACATCAGAAAATGAGGCGAGGAGATGGCTGTGCTGGGAAGCATGTTTTCAGTGATTGCCTTCAGGAGTGGGCAGGCTCAAGTCCTGTAACGTTCAGGGTCTGATTCTTGCAACTTTCAAGCCTCACAGACTTGTTTGGTTTGGCTTGGGGAGTGGGGCAGCCTGCTTATTTTCTTTAGGAATAACAAAAAATTTCCAAGAGGGTGCTCCAGTAGATGCAGCATGTTGTATCCATCTCACGTGAGAAGTAAGACTGGCTTTGCAACTCTACTTTTCAACTAGAACTGCTGACCTAGGGCCTGCAAAAGTTTAAGCAGATGCTTATTTTTGGAAAACTCCCTTTGCACAGGCAGAGTGATGAGCAGGGCTTGCCTGTGAAGGTCCATTTTAACAATACTTGATCCACTGAGCTGCGTCATCTTCCCAGCAAGGGTCAGAAGTGGATACTATAGAAAGGGTATGAGCACGAGGCAGGCACGTACCAATGCTTCTTTGGAGCGCTCTCCAACCTCTGGGGACAACCTCTTTGTGCTTTATAGCCCTTAATGGATTTTTCTCCCGTGAATTTGTCTAATCATTTTATGAACTCCAGGAAAATTTTAGCAGCTGCAGGCAATCTTAGATGAATTCAGTATGTCTGATAGTTTAAGCTGTGCTTTAGATTCACGTTGGTCGGAGAGGAGCTATTAGTGGCATAAATAAGAGGGTTTAGGCTTACAATTGCCCATCTATTTGGAAAGCACTGTCATTTAAAGATGCTGCACTAGCTTCCAGTGCGTTAACACAGGTATTGCAGCATTTAACCTAGACCAATGTACTCCTAACAGCAAAGCGTAATCTTCCATACTAGGATGGGCGAATACAGGGGTATTCTAATAAGCAGAGGTAAATTAGTATTGCCTCGAAGACCTTGGTCTCTATTTAAACCTGGGTGCACCCTGCACAATAGCGTGCGGCAGCATGGCTGCGCCTCACGGCAGGATCCTTCTGCTGGCTATGAACACTCTTCGTGTCCAGGGAGATGCGAAAATGGGTATCGAGCTGCCGCTGAGGGTTCAGGCAGGAAGAGAGAATAATTTCATTTGTGAAGTCCCGTGCGTATGCTGGGAATCAGCTTCAAGAAGTATTTTGTTTTATTTTTGAAGCGTGGTCAGATGTAATCAGAGAATGCAATCGTAGGTAGTTAAAAAACAAACACGCTGGCAGAGCAAAGTAAAACCTGATAGCCAGTGTTGCACAAAAGGTTTATTGTTTGAAATTTTTTTGTGATGGACACATTTATTCTGAATGCAAAATCTTCATCCGCCGTCCTATTCCAGAGTCGGGAGTTCACCCCAGCCCAGATGGCTGGGTGTCTGCTACCAAATGAATTATGGATCAGCTGAATATTTTACAGGTTTTTTTATAACTCCCCAGTCAGTAATTGCTACTTTTTCATAGTTTGTTATAAGTCTTTTTGTTATACTTGGAGTATTAGAAATATGTGCTTGAATATTGAAAGAATTATTTAGAATATGAAAAAAATCCCCAAAATTACAGTAAGACTTTTAGTTAGAGATCATTTTTATTCTTGAAGTACGTGAGACAACCCCATTGTTGATATATGAGGACATTAAAAGATGAAATAAAAAGCTTTTCCCTGCATCTACAGACAGACATTTCAATTTTGACATGAAATTAAAACGTCTTATTTATAGATGAAAATAAAAATAGTAGGAAATAGTCGTCCCCATCCACCCTCCTCCTAAAAAGGGGAAGGAGAAAGGCACTGAAGTTCTCATGTTGAGATCCAACCGATGGCATCTATTGTGTGTTATGCAGTAGGATGCAGGTTTTACCATCTCCCAGTGGCAGCAAGACAAATATCTTTCTGGTAAAGCGGCTAGTCTCCTTCAAAGCATGCTATGAAAAGCAAATGCCAGGTTACATCTGAGGGAAAGTCTATGCATGGACTGCACCTGGATGGTGCCATGCAGCTGGGTATGAGGGAGCAAGAACTGCCCAAAATACTTGGCTTGAGGTGCTGCAGCCAGCAGGACCGACAGTGATTCCTCCGTAACATCCTGGAGCTGCTGGGATCACCGCCAGCAATGTAGCCCCAGGCGTGGGGCAAAGCAGCAGGGATTGGGCAGTCCGAGTCTAGATTTTGAGAGGTGTACAAGAAACAAATATTGATATTTTCTAAAAAGCATAGAGCAGGCTGTGCTGTGATCAGATGTGGTAAGAGCTTCACAAGGTCAGAGCTATAAGAAACTTGTGTTTTTGCAGAGCACCACTGCTGTTACATTGCAAGAGTGATAGTGCTGGTTTAAAATTTTATTTCCCATTTTGCTGGCATATTTTTAAAGGATTGCCAAGTAATCTTATATTAATCTAATTCTAATCACCTTAAAACACAGTCTTCAGGGCCAAGGAGTTCTCTTTGTATTGTGCTGAGCACAGTACTTGGCAGAGAGCAAAAATAAAGCATCTAAAATGGTTTCACTGCCCAGATGACATCAATGTATAGATTATTTTTTTTTCCATGAATGCAGCTTCTGAATTTTACTGCTAATAAAATCCTATTCAGTTCTCTAGTCTCAGTCTGCAGGCTGATAATTCCTTTGTCTGATGTTATTTCTCTGATTTTAGCATTAAAAGTAGTTTTACATTTTTAACACTCCACATAGATGATACTTCTGAAAGTGCTCTTAAGACGCCAGGACTCAAAAATAGCCAAAAAAGAGTGTAAAAATACTTCCAGTGCTGTTAGAGAAATAGCAGGGGACTTGTAGGCATTTAATAAACGTCCCACTTGCTCTCTGGCTGTGGCTTCTTGGTACTTGTGTACCAAGTAAGCTCTTTATACTAATCTCCCTCAAAAGTTACATATGAGAGTGGAGGAGCCAGAGTAGCTTGAAAGATTTGCGTTTCAGTAATTGTGTATTGAGTGAGCTGTGCTATAGAAACACCGCTCAGGGTATAACGACTTCACAGGGCATATCTGTTTTCCCACGCAACCGTTGTGCTGATAATATGAATTTGAATGAGCGTGAAGGTGTAAGTATGCACATGGCAGCATGTACGCGTTTGTGTGTGTAGGAACATGCAGGACGCATGCCGCGCAGGAGACGGAGGTTACCCACCCTTGTTTTACATGGATATCTGTGACAGCTTTGTAAAGCTTAGGCAGTTCAGATGCCTTCCGCTCTTGCTGCCCTCGTACCAAATTGCATGCTAGCGAGGCTCATGTTCAAAGAGGGTGGTTCTCTGTGCTGCAAGGCCACCCGACAGTTTTCTGGCCCTGTTTTCCTCCTGCTTGCTTTCTTTTGCCTTGAGCACAACCTGTCCTTCATATGCAGTTTATAATTTATCTATTTATTTGTTCATTTGGCCATATTTTTTCCCCTCTGTTGCTGATTCACCTGGTGTCTGCACCCAGAGAGCAGGCTGGCTTCTGCATCTCGAGAAGGATTTTGCTGTATCCAAACTGAGCTCTAGCTCGCCGTGTGCATGAATTACAGGTTCCCAATTAGTTTTTTACAGTTTCAGGCTGAAATGCTTTCCCCCCTCCCCGGATTGGTTGCTGATGGAGAGGTGCATTTCAGCGAGGCTTGAAAGGTTTTTCCGCATTTTCTACTGTGGTTGCTGTTTCAGTTCACTTCAACAACAAACCACTTGCTTGTTCCTCAAAAGACGTCTGAAACATCTGGCTAGTGCTTTATCCCAGCTTACTGCCTCTCCTCTCCTTGCTTGGGGTGGGGGGGCGACAACTAGAGAGCTCTACCTGAAGAGCCAAAAGCCAACGCCAGGGTGACAGGCAGCCCAGCAATAAACTGCATTTCTTCCGCAGCAGCTGGGCCAAAGTTCAGCTACATGCAAATACTACAAAAAGCCCAAGAGTTGGAAGGCTTTAATTAAAATGCACTTCAGATGTGCTCGTTTGCCGGCATGGTGGAATGCTTTCTGCATCTCCCGATCCTGAAGGAACAGTCCTGATCAAAGCGAGTAACTAATGGGATTTCTGGCTAGATCAGTACAATAGAAATCACCACAAGGAAAGCATTATTATTTATTTATTTTCCTGCTTCTTCAAGCTTGATAATTTTTAAGAATACAGGGTCTGATCAAAAGGCCCTGTACAAATCAATGCAGGACACCCACTGGCTATGGCGGTGCTGGGCGAGGGTTTTTCTGCTGCAATGCAGCAAGCTGGGGCGATGCATTGCTCTCTGCTGAGAGGCACTGAGCACGCAGGCCTGATCCTGTAAGTGCTTCGGCTTGGGCAAGCCTTGGAGAGAGCGCTGCTCTGTGGAAATTGATGGAAAAATTTGCAAACTCTGTTATGCATTTGGCAAAATCCACCCTGTGGGTTTTGGCCAGTGGTGGTGGGCAAGTCAAGTGGTAGAAGGGGCTTTTGCTCCTGACCCCCTACCTCTGCAGGGCCTTTGGCAGAGAGAGATGAAGATGCCTCAAAAGCAAATTTGCAGAATTAGGTGGAAAATGGCAGTGGAGGGCACCAACACCTGCTTGCTGCCTTCCAGGGAATACACATCGCAATTGCCCACCATGCTTCTGCAACCTGCTGTACAAAATTTGTGCATCTTTGCTCCGTGCCCCTAAGTGAGATGAAAGGAAGCAATGTTGAATCAGGTAGAAGTAGAAAACTGAGCTTGCCTTTCCTCCTTGGGTTTGCAAGGGTTTACGGGACCCTGTGTGTAATTCCTTCATAGCTTCTTCCGAACTTTCTGCAATCTGCCTCAATCCAAGGAGAGAAAGTGGTGCTCAGCCAAGCAGATTATTAATTGCTCTGTCTCTTGATTTGTCTGTCACACAGTTCAGCATTAGTGTGGCTTATTACAGGGGACTGATTCGCACCGCACCGTTATCCTGTCATTTCCAGGCCTCTGCCTTCCCCACGATGGGTTCCTGCCTTGGATCATTAAACCATGCAGCTTCGTGGTTCTGCCGTGTTCTCCTGAGGGGTGGCACCAAGAGCATGAAATCGCTCACTGACCTTGCCAGAGACTTACAGCGTGAGCCTCTAAACGCCTGGCCATGCAAGGACAGTTTCCACAGAGAGGTGCTCTCACCCAGTTCAGTAAACTGGAAGACTGTTGCTGCAGAAACGACCTGGTTATTTAATTTATTGTACATCTCTCTGTACCAGGTGCGACTCGGTCCCTGTAAGGAAATGGAAAGGAGCTGGAGGATGACTGGGCAAGGATGCACATGAGGGCACAGACCCATCTCTGCCTTTTCCAGAACTGCAGACAGCAACTAGCAAAGCTGGATGTGCGTGAAGGACAAAACGCCCTGTGCTTTCCGCAGAGGTGATGCACCAAACCCTCTGCTATGTGTTGGCCGAGGCTTCGAGGGGGACTTCTGCCAGAGTCAGATAGCCTTGCAGGGCTTTGAGTGCTATTTGCAACCCCTGCAGAACATCTCTATAAAACAAAACAAATCACCATAAAGTAGTCAGGCAGTTGATAAGTATTGCTGGTGCTCAAATAACAATTGTGCATCTGTCGTGGCCTCACACTGTTCCTGTATCTTCTGATATTAGTCAACGAATGATGACTGCTATTTTAAATTCAGCTTGTACAGTGTCCGGTTCTTTATTTACGAGAAAATATGGAAGGGAAATGCATGGTCATTATGCAAATGAATGCAGTAAATAAATGCAAGTTGGCTCAGCTTGCTTGTATCCAGACCTGATGGAAACAGTATTATTGGAAGGGGTGCCTAATGTCAGTAAATTGCTATTTCATTGTCTACAACTTATGCACTGCCTCTCATCAGGGAGGTTTTTCAGGCATCTGGTTTGTTGATGGGGAAGCTGAGGCATGGAGATGTGGTGTGACCGGCTAGAGGGCACACACCAAGGCTGGGACTCTTCTTGCTGCTCCTCTGCCCCTGCTGAGCCCTTCCCATAGGGCTGGGAGCCCTGAGCTGCATTGGAGATGTTTCCTAACCTGTTTGCCAGACTGACTTTAAGAGCAGATAAGAGAGGCTGGTCAGAGTCCACTGGAGATGGGCTGATGGTGGGTTGCTGGAGTTTGGCTTTGGGTTTTGGGTTTTTTTCTAAATTGATTTCAGTATTACTGTGGTTTCTGTTTTCACTGCAGCATGAAAAGTAGAAATGTCAGTCAATAGTATACTTATCCAAAGCATTTAGTGAACTAAAGTATGCTGAATAGCTTGGGGAAGAGTGTAGTGTGGGGTCTGTGCTCCCAAATCTTAATTGCAATAGCGACACTTCCGTTCTTCCCTCTTTTACACCATCAGTCAGGAAAGATAATCTTTGATCCAAGTCCAGCTGAGTGCAAGGTATTGCCTGCAATACCTCTGGTTGGTGAACTGTGCTTTGCTAAAAATGGAGCCGTTAATAATATGACTGTGTCCATTCCAAGTGGTTGCAGATTCCAGTGCCCAGGGGATTAAATTTAACTAAAATCCCAATCCTTTTGACTTTCTATCCAGCAGGAAAGCAATTGCTACCTCTTCAGAAAATACGCTGGGTTTTGTTTGGCCTTTGGCAGTAATAGTATTTACAGTGGCTTGGCAACTATTCACTGGTGAGGGTCCAAAAAAAGCACTTAACAAAATCAAGTGATAGCAGTAATGAAGTGCTAAAGACGCTGACACTTTGTTTATCCTCTTGAGAGCTTAGCAAAGATTTCAGCATCTCTTCCCGGTTTCTCTGCCTCTCTTAACTTTTGAACCTGGATCATGAGACAGCATCTGCCAGGGACTGGTGAGGGGACCGCCTCCCAGCCAGAGGCATCACTGCTCAGGGCTGTGTCAGGCTGTCCTCCTGCGGGATGCCGTCGTCCGGGGTCACGCAGCCCTCTGCTCCCTGCTCCCCATGGCAGAGCCCCAGGCAGGTGCCCGAGGTGCACTGGTGGTTTGATGGGAGAACATCCAAATATCTGAAGTATGGGGCTGTCAGGTCTCCTGCCTCCATGTCTCCTACTCCAGCTACTCTGCCTCGTAGAGGTAATGATGTACTTCTGGGGCTGGGGCACGCGTGTGGCTCCTGAAGCACCGGACCCTGGCAGGTCTGTGCCCTTTTCCATAGCAGGAGAGATTTGGTGCCACATCCAGAGCAGCACAGCAGCCACCTTCTCCCTTTGCCAGGTGGGTGCTTGAAAACTTTAGACATGCCTCCAGTCAGATGTTTTTATAGCTGCCATTTAGCTGAATCCAGGAGTGTTTTCCTCTCTGAGAGAAGCAGCAGCTATTTTTCACAGACCAAATGAAGCCACCTGTTGAGTTAACTGGGCTTCGTTCAGTCCCCAGGCAGCCCTACACAACCTTCAGGGCCCAAAGGAGTCTTTGAAGTACCATTGAATTTCATTGTAAATGTCTCAGTCATTTACCCTGAATGGAAGAGGGTATTTTTTTTCACTGGCAGGCATGAATAAACTCTCTAGATTGCAGGAAATAATCCCTCTTAAAAGAGACTTAAAAGCACTGTCTTTTAATATAAGATGGGAGGAGGCAAGAAAAAGGAAACCTAGTGCCGAGCTGTGCCTAGGACTGCTCCAGCTCTTCTCGAAAGCACTGGATTTTGTTCAGTGATTAGAAACAGAATAAATCAGATGAAAGGAAGGGAGCTGATGACAGGGTGATACATGTGTCGGAGAAGGGGAGGGAGTGGCAAAGGAAAAGCACATAATGTGGGTGACTTTAATTATGTGGAAGGTGGGAAGATTGACTTCCCCATCCTGAGCGGGTGTGTGAGAAGATACATTAGTCTATATTCTATCAGGGGTTGATGAGGTCTTCTTGAAGATGTTAGTAGTTACTTGGTAGAAAAAAGGTGCACTCACTGGCAGTATTTATGAGAGCTTTAATTACATTTCACAGACTGAGTTCCAATTAGAAGGGAAGGGGAAAAAAAAGAGGAAAGAAAAGATGTACAGCATGTGTTAAGAGCACAGTGATAAATCTGTGGGTAAAGATAATGGTAAACAAGGTAGCTGTTCATCACGGCATCATTTGCACACTTCTATTTTTAGGTGTTTATTCAAACTTCCCTCCCCACCCCCAACACAAGCAAAATGCTCATAAAGGGGTCAAACACAGGCCTCCGTTATTCATCTTCCAAGATGGAAGGCAAAGATCATTTGCAATTGCTGCAGTACAAGGCTATTACTTTTTTTTTTGCCAAATCATTAACTGTGTCATAAAACAGCACTCCAGAAAAGGCAGACAGAGACAGATCGCAACATTTGTCTGTGTGCTCGCGTGAACAGTGGAAAAATATCGCTATCATTAGTGCATCCTTTCACATTGTGTTTAATGCTGCAGGTTCCCACACTTAGAATCATAGAATGGTTTGGATTTGGTTCGCATTATCCTTGTTATAATCTCACCTAACTGACTTCTTACCCAGGTGACCATGATGTCTGTTTATTTTAATGTCAGGAGGTAACACTGAAAGGGGGAATGTATACATTTCTCAGCACTGGCTTAATTCTCTTCCTGCTGTAGTCAGCCAGGGACTTTGCCATTTACTTCACTGTAAGAATGGTACCTCCACATCTGAGTGACTTTCACAGAACTCTCTCATTACATCCCTTTCGCATGCCTCGGAAAGAAGCTTTTCTGTCCACTTTACTTGTGGTGTAAGCTGTTTACCAGTATCTCTGCAGGCGATGCAGGTAAGAGATGTGTTTTGTCTAATGGCATCGGCATGAGGCACAGAGAATACCTTGGATCTTGCAGTATCAAGTAAAGGTAAGTCTGCAAACAGTTCATGACCAACACTGAAATTCTGGCTGGAGAATAGCAGGAATTAGCTAGTGAGATTGCTTTCATTTCAGGTAACATCATTCCTCTCACTGATTAATAAAAGGGCTAACAACATTTCTTAATAGCGGTGAAATGGCTACAGTGAAGCCCTGACAGTACTTCAGCGAATGGGAATTTTTGCCTTTCTGTAATTCCATGACCACAGTTGCAAAGTTAAAACAGATCAGAGAAAACTCCCTTTTCTTTGCTGATGTTGAAACCAAAATCCTTGTTTATTTAAAAGTAGCTATGTCAGGAGAAAGGTATGATGGAGTATAATTGCAAAATTCTTATTTGGTAATTAGTATCTTGCAGCCATCTTAATGCTATTAAGAAACAGGCATAATTGCACGTAGGAAGCATATATTTATCATGGGAGCTGGCACTTGAGACCATTAGGAAGTATCTGTAGCTTTGCTGTATGCTGCACGTAGATTAATCTAGTTTAGGAGACTTAAGAGCCTGTCAGAGAGGCACTCCCATCACCCGAGCAGTTGTACTGTCAAGTGGTAGAAGAGCGCTTGGAGAGGCACCAGATGTTTCCCATAGCCCTGCTACAATAACATTGTGGGTCCCTGATATTTATGCATTTCCAGAGATTTCCCTGTTGCTGGCTGCAATATTCACCACTGCCTGTTTTATATACACACACAAAAGAAAAAAAAAAATTGGTGAGGGTCAGGAGGGAGTAGTGTTCCTCTCTGTTTGAGCTCTGTTGTGCAGGGTGTTAATGTGTGCCAGCATCGGAGGAGAGAAATCTGGGCTCCTGGGAGCTGCTGGAAAGAGGTTTGGCTATGAAATAACCCCAGCTACATGTCACAGGCGCAGGGCTCTGCAGTATTAAATGAAAAAACTGTTGGGGATTAAACCTGTTCTCTTGTCAGCCCATCAAAGAAAGTATAGGTAGAAGCAGCTTATTGTGGAAATAAGCAAGACTGGACATTGTGGCTAGGACCAACTTGCCTAGGGAAGAAGATTTTCTATAAAGGATCATCATGGGCAGCTCAGTACTCAGGGTTTTTTAATTAAATGTGTTTGGGAAGGGATGGACGGGGAGGATCTTGGGGGAGAGATTGTTTCAGCCACAGGCCTAAAGCTACCACCAAAGATGAGGTTGTACGTGCTTCAGCACATGTTAACTGTGAACCTTGCAGTGCTTTGCGAGGGACGTGAACATCCCTCCACACATTTTACAGACTGCAAGAGAGAGTGAAGTGATTTTTCCCAAGGTCACGCAACAGCTAAGCAGCGGGGTTGGGAAGACACCAAACGTCACCAGAGTCTGGTGGCACTGCACTTTGCTGGAGTCAAGGTTGAGCCATACAGTTAGCTTAGTTTATTGAAACTTAGGTTTCTTGACTACTTTTTAGTGTGCTGCAGAGGAATACAGGGTTAGGGATTGAATCTTGGTGTACATCTGAGTCCTTTCTGATGAGGACTGCTGAACAGTACAAGACCATAGATAGCATCTCTTCCAAAATGGAAGATTAAATGTTTTCTGTGTTAATCTGCAGCTGACCGTAGGTCCAAGTGGTCTTCTGTTTCATTCATTGGTTTGGCTAATTCAGTACCTGGAGGGATATATTATGTTTCCCTTAGTGGATCAAATTCTTGTCTTAGTTGTATGGAAGCTACTTGTGATGAAGTCGGTGAATAGTCTCTCATGCAGGTGACTGAGAGGTATGACTTGATGTATCAAGTAGATTTGATCTTCCCAATTTTTCCTCTGGATGTCTTCACAGCTGCTGCTTGTGTTTCTGTTTGGGCTTTAGAAATTTTGGCTCTAAAAATAAATTTTTCCCCAGGGTGCTGAGAAAGCAAGATTCTCTGGTGCATGAAAGTATAATAATTGTGATTTTCATTCTTTTAACAATGCAGTGTCTTGCACAACTGCTTCCCCCCGCCCCGTTTTGTGAAAATCCCTTTGCCCAGGTCATTTAGTATATAGTTGTAGTATATGGTTCAACATGCCTTACTGAGGAGAAGGTGAAGCAGAGAGCATTGGATTTATTATTGGGTCAGTGACTGAGATATTTTTTGAGTTACTAGACCTTTATCATAGTGACCATCCTGGGTCTTGTCGGTAAAGAGATGATCTCAAGAATTAGATCACTGAGGTTATAATATACTGCTGTGTTAGACAAGATTCATGGCTGAGAGAGGATATGGCATTTAATGGCCCTTTTAAATGTCACATCCAGGCTTTAAAGGCCATAGTCTCAGAATAAACAAAAGAGAATGCTGCTAGCTCCAGCAGCTTTAAAATGAGCACCACCCCAGTGAGGCCAG